>NC_083349.1:148003524-148309524 GCF_030254825.1 Meriones unguiculatus | reverse complement strand
TACCATTTGTCTAGGTTGTCCAAAAACTAATATTAAGGAAAAAACAAAGCTTTAAGGTTTGCTATCCTCCATGGGCTTTGAATCTAGAGTTTATTGTCTTCTTATCCTTTCCTTTTCTTTCTTTTTTTTTTCCCACATAATTCCTCATTGCTTTTTCTTCTGCTGGGTATGTCTGTAGCAATGGGCATCTGTTTCTGCGAACATATATCAAATTTCAATAAAGTTTAACTTAAATGATTCTGACACTTTTAAAATTCTTTATTTAAATGTTAACTCTTCTTTGACAAAAATAACAATGCTTTTAAAATTACTCTCATTTAATAAAAGCTTACCACATATAGAGGGGAAAATGTGTATTCTTTATCAAGGAGGCAGAACAGTCATGTGCATTCTAAATGATCACATGTACTTTAAAAAGTTTAACTTTAAACTGCAAGTGAGTTCAGAAATACTTATTTTGTTTAATAAAAACAGTTTACTATAGTTTAAACCATCAATCAAAAGCTTAAGTAAAATTTTTAAATAAATGCCTAGATAAAATATTGACATTATCTTTATGTGTATTCAATGTTAAGTCAGGTACGGATACCTTGTAATGATTTTTTTTTTTGTTGTTTCAGAATGCTAAGCGTGCCAGCACTGCAGCTGCTCCTTTGGCTGCTTGGGTTAAAGCTAACGTACAGTACTCCCATGTCTTGGAACGGATCCAGCCTCTGGAAACGGAGCAGTCAGGATTAGAGTCGTAAGTAAAACACCAAGTAAGATGATCTGACCTGCATTGCTGTCAGTTTGATGCATGTATTATATTGTTCATGGTGATTTTGGTTTGAGGTGTTTGTTTTGCCCCGACCTCAAAATGGCAGCTGACAAAGTAAACTTACAGATGAGTTAGTGAAATCCCAAGGTAAGAACCTAACGGATCCACAAAGCAGCCAGCTTGAGGATGGATGGCAGAAGCCACCAGTGTCTCCTGTGTCTGGGTTGAACAAGTAGGTGTTTGTCCAGAAGAGCCAATGTGAAAAAAGAATGGCTTAGCATTTAGAACATGTGTAATGTTATTTCTGCATTGGTTATCTGGGAATTATTTAAGATGTGTTTCCTCAAATAGCATCTGAGCAGGTAGGAAGAATAGTCACCTACTTAGCCTTGGAGATTGGAGATGCACTTTGCTATTGTTATTAGCCCCACATTCCATTTATTTCATTTATTCTAAATGCAGGCCAAGAGGTTTATTGCATGTGTCATTAACTTTGGATATTACCTAGAAAACCCATTTTAGCGAAAAATTCGATTTGTTTTTCAATATTAATTACATAAAAATTTTGTATTAAGTCATTTTGGCTGTTATTATTATTTATTATTATTATTATATATGGTACATTTGTTTTATGAATTTATTTTCTGTCTTCCATATCTTTTTTGTCCCCCCTTTCTTGACTTAGTGGAGATTGAACCCCAAATCTTGGGCTTGCTCCACCGCTGTGCTGCATCCCTTTTCCCCCTGAGAGCTACTTCTGCTCTCTGTATGATTCTTCACAATAACAGCTGACCTCACTTTGAAAATGGGCATCCTTTTCCCACTTTCTCTTCTGTCAGGTTTCGTGTGTCTGGTTTATGTTGAGGTCTTTGATCCACTTGGACTTGAGTTTTGTTCAGAGTGATAGACATGGATCTATTTGTATTCTTGTACATGCCAAAATCCAGTTATACCAGCACCATTTGCTTTATTTTTTACAAAACTTCTTGAACAGAACACCAGTAGCACAGGTGCTAATATTGACAGTTGATAAATGGGACCTCATAAAATTGAATAGTTTCTGTAAGGCAAAGGACACCATCAATAAAACAAAATGGCAGCCTACCTAATGGGAAAAGATTTTCATTTAATCCATATTTGGCAAACGACTACTATATATCCAAAATATATAAAGAACTCATGAAACTAGACATAAACAAGCCAGATAATTCAATTGAAAAATGTGTTATAGATCTAAACAGACAATTCTCAACAGAGGAATCTCAAATGGCTGAGAAACATTTAAGCAAATGTTCAACATCAGGAAAATGCAAACCAAAATGACTCTGAGATTCCATCTTTCACCTGTCAGAATGACTAAGATGAAAAACACAAGTAACAACTCATGGTGGCGAGGGTGTGGAGCAATGGGAAAACTCCTCTGTTGCTAGTGAGAGTGCAAACTTGTACAGCCACTTTGGAAATCAATAGTGTGGTTTTCCAGAAAATTAAGAATTAATCTATTTAAAGACCCAGCTATACCACTCCTGGACATATACACAAAGGATGCTCCACCATACCACAAGGACACTTGCTCAACTATATTCAGAGCAGCTTTATTAAGAGTAGCCAGAATCTGGAAACAATCTAGATGCCCCTTGACTGAAGAATAGATAAAGAAAATGTGGTACCTTTATACAATATAGTATTATTCAGCTGTTAAAAAAAAAATGACACCATAAAATTTTCAGGCAAATGGGTGGAACTAAAAAAAAAAATCACCCAGAGTGAGGTAACCCAAAAAGACAAACATGATATGTACTCAGTTATAAATGGATATTAGCTATAAAGGAAAGGCTAAACATGCTATAGTCTATAGACCCATAAAGGGCAAGTAACAAGGAAAAGCCAATGGAGGGGCAGAATAGCTTTCAAGAGTTGACTTAGCACACTAGGGGTGAGAATGGGAGAGATCAGGTTTGGGTTGGGAGAAGAGAGTCCTGGGAGAGACAACTGGAGAAGGTGTTATTTTGTAGAAGGTGGAAACCTAGTGCAACAGAACCTCCCTGGACTCTACAATAGTGACCCTAGCAAAGACTCCTAGTGTTGGGGACATGGAGCCATCTTCTGTGACCAGGCAAGGCTTACAGTAGAGGGACTGGGACACAAGCCCAGCAACAGAACCTTTCACCTACAATTTGTCCTGTATGCAAGATGTACTGGGGTAAAGGTAGCAGGGAACTTGAGGTAGTGGCTAGCCAGTGACTGGTCTAACTTGAGAGCCATGCTACTCCAGAGGGAGCCCACACATGGTACTACCTGGAGGACCAGGAACCAGAGTCTGGATAGCCCAGAGTCCTAGGCTAGACCAAACCATGACTGGAAAAAAAAAGTCAGTAAAACAATTCCTGATGATATTCTGCTACATTCATAGACCAAAGCCTTGCATCAGAGAAGCTTCATCTAGCAACTGATAGGAGCAAATGCAAGAGACCCACAGCCAAACGTTAGGCAGAGCTCAGGGAATCTCACGGAAGAGGGGGAGGAAGGATTGATTGTAGGAGCCAGCAGAGGGACAAGGGCACCATAGAAGGTACATAGAATCAACTAAGCAGGACCCATAGGTGCTCACAGAGACTGAACTGTCAATCAGGGAGCCTATATGGCTCTGACCTCACTCCACTGCATATATGTTAAGATTATGAAGCTTGATGTCCTTGTCGGACTCCTAACAGTGGGAGTAGAAGTTGTGTCTGACTCTTGCTTTTAGGACCCTTTTACTCGTTGGATGGGTTGCCTCATCCAACCTTGATGTGAGGTTATGTGCCTGGTCTTACTGTAACGTGTTCTATATTTGGTTGTATCCAAGGGAAGCCTGCTCTTTTCTGAAGGGAGATGGAGGAGTGGATCTGGGTGAGAGGGAAGGTTGGGGACACTGTGAGGAGAGGGAGGGGAAACTGAGGTCAGAATGTAATATATGAGAGAATAATTAATAAATGAATGAATTGATGAATAAACAAATGAATGCATAGATGATTAAGAAAATGGATCATCCCTTCCTGCTCATATGCTATGGGTTTATCTGTCGTCTGTCAGCACAAACCTGGAAGCGTAATTGGTGATCTCATTGTTTTCTTTTTTCCTTAGTGTTAATATTATTCTGGATTAGAACTCCAGGCTCTTGCCTAAAGCTGTTATCTCAGAACTTTTTGCCATCATTGTTCTGGGTAATTCCTCTGTCTTTTTTTGTATGTTCTTTTATTTTATTATGAAATTTTTCAGTTCCTTGTTTTTTTTTTAATTATTTTCTATGAAAATATACATGAGACAAAAAGTTTTTTGAGTTCTTGCACATACATATCCTATTATTGTATGTTTTCAGCATTGGAATGACATATATATAGTGATTTGATGAACTTATTCCATCATGTGATCTCTGTGCCAGAAGCTTCAGCAACATCTTGGTCTTTTCACTCTTTCAGATGCTTAGTGATATATGCTTGAGGCCTTTTTGCTTGTAGTCTTTTTGCACTGAGTCTTCAGATGATGTGTGTGCATACACTGAAGGTCAAGAACCCCATTTCTGCCGGTGCAGAATCCCGTTTTCAGAGTGGACCCCATTTCTGCTGGCTTCCAGAGTGCAGCCTTGTTCTTGGGAAAGTCGTGCTGTTTGTTTCCCTTTTTTGGTACTTTTTCCCTTTGGAAGTTTTTAGGACCCTGCTTCTGGAGTTGTGAGCCTCTACAGTTTTGGGTAGGATACACTCAGTGCACATGTTGGCTCTGGAGATGTTTATTAATCCTTTAATAGTTTCCTTTTGCACCTGTCACTAAACTGAGCTGCACTATACTGTGCAGTCATCACTCATGAAAGTCTATGTCATGTTTCACTGTAATTAGCAAGTCCTAAAGTAGTTTGTTTCTAAGGGGGTTGTTGCATTCTTCTGTGAAGCTCTTCCAGATTTTGACACTTTTAATTTATCTGTAAATGAACTGCTCATTTAGATTTCAGTCGTAACTGTAGTTCTAATTTTAATTCAAGACAGGATATGTTTGAAATTTTTTTCTGGTGAACTTTTCATTTTTTTTTAAGTTGTGCTTATTTTAAGGAAGACCCCAGGAGATGCTATACACCCTTTTCTTTCCTTTTGCTGTCATGCTTAGATGGATAAATGATCTCTCCTCCCCATGTGCCACACACCAGAATGAAGCTGCCATGCTTCTACAAAAAGAAAGTGCTCTTTTCAGAAGGAAGGACTGGCTTCATCTTCATGATCAGAAACTTCTAGTAGTCTGGTGGTAGAATGTCAGAACCAGTCTTGTCTTCTCTTATATCTGGTCTTAATAATTTCAGGGTTCTGTTAACAACAGTGACACCTTGTGCAAAATAGGGGAAGGTCTTCCATGGGAAGACCCTTGGTCCAGGGACTCTGCTTGTAGTGCGTACAGCTCACCTGCCTGCTTTCCGTGCCTGCACTCCTCTGCTCTAGCAGGTTTCCTCCCATTGCTACACCATCCTGGTTGTATTTCTAGTGCCCTGTAAGTCTTTTCAATTCTCTAACATTCTCTCTATCTACCTGAGGGTATACTTCCTCCTGTAATTACATGTTCATTGGCTTTGTTTTGGTTCTGGTTAAGAAGCCTTCTGGACATGACAAGTCCTTGCCTTTGAGCAATCAGCATGCAGTCATGGAAACTGGAGTGTGTGGTTCTGTTTCCCTGCTGCTAGTGTGAGGATTCAGTGTTCAGGTGTAGACTGGCCAGGTAAGAACAGCTCCAATATTTGGGGATGCCTTTTAGAGTGAAAAAGACATTCACTTTTCCCATAAAGAAGTGTCATATCTTGTCTGTATGGTGTCAGTGGGGCTAGAGAGGGTTGGGTGGATTAGCAGCTAGAAGTGTTGAATTTTGGGTTGGTTTAAAGTCTGTTTCAGGGGAGGGATGGAGTTTGAGATCTAACTCTTCAGTGCATCTCACCAACTTCTGGACATTTGTGTCTCTAGCTTTTCTGTTACTTTCAGAGACAGATGCTGTCTACCTTCTAAGCAATTAGAATTCTGTTTATTTTACCATTCTTTCCCACAGACATCTCAGGTTTTTGTTTGCTGGTTTGTTTTTATTCTGTCCTGTCAGTACCTATTTTCCGAATTTTATTGAAAAATTTCCTTTGCCATAGTTTTAAGATTACCTTTATCATATATGCAGGATGTCCATATTTATTTCCCTCACATCATTTTATATGGTTTGAAAGGAGATAGATGAACATGTTTACTGTTTTTATTTAAAAGTCTAAATTTGCAAGTCTTTTAAAATACAAATTCCAAGAAGCAATATGAGTTATATCAAAGGATTCACTTTTAGTTTTGGCATTGCTTCATATATCTATACAGAAGTGTTATAATACTGACCTGTGGTAGTTCTGTCCCATTTACTACACTATCATTCCTTAAAATGCTGCTTTAATGTTGAAATCTAAGATAGAATGCCATCTAACATTGAATCATACTACAGGAATTTGAAGAAAACTGAAGATAGGAAAAGGAAACTAGAAGATCTTCTTAACTCTGTTGGTCAAAAAGTATCAGAACTCAAAGAAAAGTAAGTTTGGCTTGAAACTGCAGCACACCTGAGCTTATTTGAAAGGTTTTCACATCCTAGTTGTAACTGTTGTTTTGTCCTCTTGTCACATCACTCTCAGGTTGAGATGGTTATAGAGTAGTTGAGATGCTCTACTTACTTAGCTATGTGATGGGTCATGCCTGTGGCCCAGTGCTTAGGACAAGGAAGCAGAGGATCAGGAGTCTAAGATGATCCTGGGCTACATGGCTAGTTAGAGGGGAGCCTGGGCTATATAAGACCTGGGTGAAAAACAAAATGAAAAAAACAAAGCCAAAATAATTAACAGTAGTACTTTTCTACAAGTTTTTTTCCCCCTTTGTGGTACTAGGGGTCAAAACCAGAGTCCTCTATGTGCTAAGAAAAACTGAAAAAAATTATAAAACTGGTGTTTTAGAAATTGTGTGTCCTATTTTCTTTTTGTAATGGGTATGTGGGGAAGTGGTTGTGGAAGACCTTTCAGCCCTGACCTCTGGCCTCCACATGTCCCTACATAGATGAACAAACCTGCACAGTGCACAGGCACACATCCTACACTTACTCCTATTCAGACACATGCACTGTTAAAATTCGGTAAGTGCATGTTAGGTGACGGGTGATGCACAGTGGACGAGGTATTTCTGTTTGGCAGGTAGATGTTTGAAAGGGTTAGGCCAAGAAATCAGGGGAGAAGACAGTAGGTAGAAAATTCTCAAGAAAATTCCAAAGATTTGATATGTTATCATCATATATAGGGTTCACATGCTATCAGATAGGTTTGTGCAACTAGAATTAAAAAAAATTCTAACACGTATAGTTAGCTAATTCCTAGGGTCAAGGCCTTGAGTAAACCTTTTGAGAAGTGTGTACAAATGTTGGCTATTGAGTCTCTGTCTAGTCTTTGCACATATAGAGTAAGATACTGTGTTGATTTTTTGTTTAGATGATGGATCCTAGGACTGTGTGTTTGGTTGAGTCATGGTCTACCACTGAACTCTACTAGAACAAAAATGAAAGGATTTAAGTGGAATGTTTGTATACCTGTCTATCTTATTAATGTATTTCATACACATATGTAATCAGTATTTCCCATGGATAAGTGGATTAAATATTTTGTTTCTAATTATATGTTAATGTTTCCTTAGATTTCAGAGCAGAACTTCAGAAGCTGCCAAACTTGAAGCTGAAGTCAGCAAGGCGCAGGAGACCATCAAAGCTGCAGAGGTTCTCATTAGTCAGCTGGACAGAGAGCACAGGAGATGGAATACACAGGTTCGTTTAGGAGAAGAGCCACAAAACACGGAAAACTTGTCATGTAATTAATGTTTAAAAAACAGAAAGAGAAAAGGAAAAATATCCATTAGTTTATAGCTGACCTTTGACAGTCTAGATGTCATTGGTCAGTCAGTAAGTAAAGTGATAAAGTGTGTTTTTATGAACACACTTCAGGAAAATAACATATTTATCCTTGGCTCACCGTGTTGATAAGAACAGGGTGAGCAATGATCTGAGGGAATTTACCTTTACAAGAAGAAGGTTAATATTTAGTACTGTTCATCATTTGTTTCTTATTGATATGTTCCATGATTTCAACATTAGTAACTTTTGTTTCTGTAAAGTTTTTATTTAATTGTAGGGAGAAGATACATATAGCAAAATATGTTTATTTATGGAAATATCTTGTTTCTTACATGTTTAAAAACTGAGTTCTTACTGTTAGTTTGAACATTTGTGAGGTGTTACTAAGGCACTGAGGAATTATGGTCCTGAGTGAGCAGCTGTGCTGTCTTCTGAGGGGCTGCACCCACACTCCCTGTCTTCTTCCAGGTTGCAGAGATATCAGAAGAGTTAGCCACCCTCCCCAAAAGAGCTCAGCTGGCGGCTGCATTCATAACCTATCTCTCCGCTGCTCCTGAAGGCCTCAGAAAGAGCTGTCTGGACGAATGGACCAAGGCAGCTGGTCTAGAGAGTTTGTATTGCGTTATTGTAAACTTGAAATCTCATTATGCCAAAATGGCCCTTCCACTTCTGGTCACTTTACTTCTTTTCAGTGGGATTTTTTTTTTTCTGTATGTAACTGTGGTTATGATGACTACTTCAGATTTGCCAAGTCTCATGGGTTTGTATTTTGTAAATTGCTTCATTATTATAAGTTTTGTACTCCTACATCCATATGAGAAACCTCCCTCTGAATTACTTTTAATTTTGCATAAAGGTAGCTAAATATATATTTTTTACATTAATTTCACATGCTAAAATGAAATGTGAGACTCTAAATTTTCTTGTGAATTTTTTTGTTTTCACAAATTATTGTGACTGTGAAACATTCACTTGGATTAATTAATTAAGAGTACTGCTTATGCCAGGTGTGGTGGTACACACCTGTAATTCCAGCACTCAGGGAGGCAGAGGCAGGTGGATCTCTGTGAGTTTGAGGCCAGCCTGGTCTACAAAGTGAGTCCAGGACAGCTGTAAGCTACACAGATACACAAAGAAACTCTGTCTCGAAAAAAACAAAACCATAAATGAAAATGAAAAAGCAAAACAACAGCAAAAAAGGGTTCTGCTCTTTTTACTTTTCAAGAAGCCTCCTTTTTTCCAGGTTCATGTTGTAGTGCCCAGGCCTGGGTGTCAGGCAAGGCCTGCCCTGGGCATTTTGTGCTAGTCTATCAAGTGCTGATTGCTGCAGCGACTGCTTGATGCCTTTTGCTTTTCAGAATTTGATCTAAGGCGATTTCTCTGTACTGAAAGTGAGCAATTGATCTGGAAGAGTGAAGGCCTTCCTTCCGATGACCTGTCCATAGAGAATGCCCTTGTGATCTTACAGGTAACTGATAAAATTGTCCCCGTTATACTTAAAAGGTGATCCTGCACTGTGAACATGCAGTAGCTCTTGCAGCTATTCTGTTGTTTAGTTAAATAAAATGACACATATGTTGGTAATTAAAGTTGCTTGTCTACTGTTCAGTTTAATTTATTTTTCAATTTAATATAAAAGTGCAAGCTAAGATGGCTTTTTTGATGATAAAATACCCAAAATTGAACTAATAGTAATAGCTATATTGTAAAGAACACCAGTTCATCTCATGCTCTATTTCTTTCATAAATTTTGTATTTCAATTTCATTTACCAAACAAAATTCTGAAATGAGAAAGTAAGTTTTGGGTTACAAGTTAGAAATGAACATATGTATAATTTGGAAACTGTTTCATGTAGTATGTATTTTCTTCTAGTTGAAAATACTTTCTAGGCAGTAAATGTAAAAGCCACATTTAAAGCCATGGTTACAAACGTCATAGTCTAAGCAATGTGTTACGTTGTTCAGTGACAGCTTCATATATGTGCTTAAGCCATTTTTGTTTACTCCTTTTCCTTAGCCTTTCTCTCTCACCACAATCCCCACAACCTCCCCACTGGTTCCCTTCTTACTTTTTTGCCTTTTTGTTTTAATTGTGAGTTGATAAAATATAAACTTTAAATGAAATTTGATTTTATAATTGATTTGGTGTAGCTTTCACAGTTTTTTACATTTGTTTCTTGCGTGTATGTGAATAAGTATAACTAAGGTCAGAAGACATCACAAGGGCAACCCCTCCCCTTCCCTCCTGTGGTCAGGCTTGGGGTCCAGTGCGGTCAGCAGCTCAGCTGTTCGTGCTGCCCCCAGTGCATACTTACTTTAATCCTAAGTGGTAGGAATTTATTTTCTGTCTCAGTAGCTTATATTTTATAATACTATTATTCTCTCTCATTTCTGAAACCTTTCTTCCTGAGTATTGATATTTTTGTTTTCTCTATCTTAGCTTCTTAACTCCTCCACAAGTGTGTGTGTGCATATGTGTGTGTTACAGTAAATGATATATTCTTGGTTTGGGTTCTGTTTATTTCTTTAATCTTGTAACTGTCCATAATTTAGTTCAGTATACCATTATGTTGCCTAGAAGAAATTGCTGACTACAAGTTAAATAGTTTTTAATTTTATTTTATTTTACTGTTTTTCTATTTACTTTTTAACAGTATTTTTGTTCTCCTACCCTGGAGTAAACACCGGGAGTCCCGGCTGCTTTGTCAGGATGTTGCGCTATGTTTTCTGCGCCCTGCACCTGTGTGCTTTTGTCATGTTTGCCATACTTAGTCTTCAAGGTTTCGGCTCATTCCTTCATCCATTGTAGTAATCAAGGAAAGTAATAATTTTCAGATGTTAAGCCTGATGATGTGGCGACACAGTCATGCAATCCTAGCCTGAGAGGATAAAGCAGGAGGATTTTAAGTTCAAGGCTGCAAATACATAGTGAGACCGTGTCGCAAAAACCCAAAGCGAAACAAACAATAAACAATCCCTGCAAAAGCCTTGATGTTCTAAAAATGATTTTCTAAGAATGGGTGACGTGGAGCTAAGCCTGTAGAAAACATATTTATGACTTTTTTTCTGCTAATAACTGAAAAAACAACTGTCTTCAGAATTAAGTTTCATAATCAATATAGGAAATTGCCCTTGAGCTTAATTTTAATAATAAACTTATAGTTAAATTTCATTTAATATTGCCAGAATGTTTTAGATACACTTCCAGTGTACCCCTTCCAAAAAATATCACTTGGAAAGTAAATGAGAATTAGTTTGCCATTATAGTCAACATTGTATCTCAAGTCTAAGGTAAGTTAGGTCTGATATAGGTTATGGTCAAACGTGTGATCAGAAAGTCCATGTGATACTTAGTAACATCTTCTGTGGACATACTAGGTGAGGTTTATGAAATTAATTGAAGGACTCGCATATTGTGTTGTCCAGGAACTTGCTTTGTGGCTGAGGGTGACCTTGAACTCCTGATCTTTCTTACTTTACTTCACAAGTAGTAGTGTTATGAATAGGCTCAAGTCAACATTCTGGCTTTTCTCGCTATCTTACGGAGTAAATGGATTTGATCACAGAGAATGTGTCTCTACCTTTCATTAACATTGGCTTTTATTGACTTCTTATTAACAAATTTCAGAGCTTGTGTCCATCCCTCCTCTCCCCATTCCCCAGCCTATGAGTCACCAGAATGTCAGTGGCTGGTGACCTGTGTGTGTGTGTGTGTGTGTGTGTGTGTGTGTATGTGTGTCTGTGACTCTCAGAAACCTTGAGTGTGTCATGCAGGGCAGGCCAGGCAGCTCTCCATTATAAACCTTTACATCCTCATGACCTGCTCATCTTATTTTTCTTGTGGGAGGTAGCATAATCTTAGTCCAGTAGTTTTGGGTACAAATCTGTGACTTTTTGTTGCCATCTCCTTCATTGTTGAGTTAATTATTCTGCAGTCTAACTTAATGCATCTCTGGATATCCCTGGAACCATCATGCTTATTCACACTCCCTTCTAGCACCTAGCCGGCACCTTCCCCTTTGTGTTTCTCATTTCCTTGGAACTGTCATCACTTTGCTTCCGTTGGTGTATGCCCATGACTTTCTATTTCTTGCATCTTGAATTTTCATTACATGGCATAACAAATTTCTTCCTGATCTGGCAGTGCTTACTAATTCTCCTTCTGCCGTGTTAAATGCATAGTCTCTGCCCACACTTTCCAAACCCAGCTCTACCGGACTGCTGGAGTTTTCCAGACACTCAACCTTTGCATCTTCTTTTCTTTTGTGGGATTACCCTCTACACCTAGATAATCTCTGGCTTAATTTAATTTGACTTTTCCTACCCCAACTCCATATGTCTCCTGTGTGTCTTATGTGCCTCCTACTCATGCAGTTTTTATTTCTGCTTTTTATTTGGACGTGAAGTCATGGAAGGTCAAGAAATACACCTTCCTCATTTCTGTGCTTCTTGTCTGTATTCCCTTGGTTGTTACCCAGCATGGTACTTGAATGAATCGGTGAATGGAAGCTTATCATTTTTAATCTGTTACAGTATGTTGAGTGTAAATTTTAGCTACATTTTATCATGGAACATTGAACGTGGAATGTACCTTAGAAATTTTGTCTAAATTTCTATTAATACGATTTGTTACACATATTTGCTTAAATGAGAGGCTTAAAAATATCACCTTTTTTATTTTTTTTCTGACCGCATCAGATCATTGGTTTGGAGTCATGGGTAAGATTTTTTTTTTTTTCAATTTTAAAAGTAGTGACTTAGAGGGTGTAAGAGAATATACTAGAAGTGAAGTTTTTGTTGTTGTTGTCGTTAGCATAAAATCAGGTCTAGACCCACAGTAACACCGAAGAGGCTGTTTACTAGACTTGTCACTTTGCCAGAAGCTGTGCATTTGTACAATGGAGCAGTAAGAATGACCTCTAGACACTGCTGCCTGATGGGAAAGTGCAGTGGGAGGAGTTTCTTGTCTGTAGAGAACCTGAGCATCACAGTAGAGCTGTTCAAAGTCCACCTTCTGTTTAGTATCTCCAAATCCTGAACAGTGTTGTGACAGAAACTGTTCTGTTAGTTCCTGCCGTCCCCTTCCCCTGATATGCCGCTGAAGTTTCCGGTGTGTTCTCGCTGCACACAGTCTAGTTCTCAGTGTCCTGATGACTCTTGTGCATGCTCCCTTATCACTATAGCAATTGCATTATTCTTCACATAAGTGGGAAAATTAAGAAAAATCGGTTGGTTGTTTAAATATATTTACTAGATAATGATGATTAAAAACATCATATAGGTAATATATACTTTGTATTTTTTGCGTTGCTTCTTTTCTTTCTTTTTTTTTCAATTTACATGAAAAATTGTGTTAAAGTTTAATGGATTACATAGAATTACATAGGATTGCATAGAATCTGTAGATTTCTTTTGGTAGAATGGAAACTTTTATCTTCTGATATCTTTTGCTTCTTTTCACCTGCTCAGTGCTGTTGGAAGGCAGCTTCAGTGGTTTGACGTTCTACATAAATGAGCTCCTAGGTCTTTAGATCCTCATGGGAAGCCAGTTCAGTTTTCCTTTAAGGAAATTTGCAGAGTATGTTCACTTATTGTAGTTTAATTATTTACTGCATGTTCCTAGTAATTTATCTAAGTGGCTTTTAGTGCAAATTCAAGCTGCCTCTTCTATTCCACCTTGAATTTAATAGAGTTGCAGCCTACAAAGACACAGAAAATCTCATTTTACACTTGATTTACAGCTTTTAGAAGTTTATGTGCATTTAAATACAAAATTACCATTAAAAAGGTGTTTTGTTTTTTTCCCACTAGAGTCGCGTGTGCCCATTTCTGATAGACCCATCTTCTCAGGCAACTGAGTGGTTAAAGACACATCTGAAGGACTCACGTTTGGAAGTTATTAACCAGCAGGTAGGTACTGTGTACAGTTTAGGTCCTGACTTCTGATAACCAGCAGTGAATACAGGTTGGGGTGTATAATGAGAAGACATGCAGAATGAGCTAGCTGCAGCATTCCCTGTGGGGATCTGGAGGAAGAAGGATAACCCTCCTGGCTTCAGCTTTATCATTTCTAGCACAGCGACAAATACTTTCTTTTTGGTGCTGTGACCCCTGTGAACACTGTGAGTTTTAACAGTGAGTAGATAGAGCTCCTCTTCTTCATAGAGGTGGCTAAAGAAACAGACATCTACACCATGCCAGATGGAATTGCATACTTAAGCCTAGTTTGGAGAATGAAGAGGCCTCCTGATCTTATAGCTACTTCTGTTCTTTATGTTTTCTGTGTCTCTCATTTCCTGTTCCTATACTCAACTAGGAGTTTAACATGCCCTAAGAGAGGACATTTTTGGCCAGTAAGCTGTGGTTGCGGTGCTTGGGCAGTGAATCCTCACTGCTCAGTTTACCTTACTAAGGAAATTATTGTTTGTAAGGATCAACAGTTGATTAATTTTTATAGATATGCTTAAGGTATTTGAAAAATTACCTCCAAATTTTACATTTCCTACAGAAGTGTCTATCTGATTTGCATGTGGTAAGAATTGCTGAAAATCAGGTCATGTCTTGTGTTATGTACCGACTGGGATATGACGGAGAGCTGCATTCTCAAGCAGTTCTCCAGTATGAACACTGGAGAGTACATCCTGCATCTAACATGGCCCACTGCACGCCTCGCTGCTCTAAAGCCTGTGGCTCCCCGGCTATGGGGCTGTGCAGCAGGTCATTGTACTGAACACCGTGCTAGGGATGAGAGCAGTGCACAGTATGTACAGAACCCTTCTGAAAAGGGACAGGTACAGGAAAAGCATAAATGGTCAAAACAAGCAAGCAAGCAAACGAATGGGTAGGTGGGTAAAGGCAAGGAGCAGCAGTATTGAAGAACATCCCAGCTGAGGCAATGCCTGCCTGGAAGTGGCAGTCAGGCACTTCTAGACATGTCTAGCTTGCAGTTAGCTGTGTTTTACTTTTTCATAAGTAGAAGGAATACTTTGCACAACTATTGACAAAATGCAGCACAGTGAGTCTATAAACCACAAGTATACTCTGGCAGCAGGAACTGCATGCTGTCAGTGTGCTGTGCTTATAGGCAGCTGCTTCCCCTGTGCATTTGTGCCCTCCAGAGCCACCATAGTATGTGCTCTGTGCTGTGATGCTGTGTCAGTGTTAAGGCTGTCAATGGTCAGTCAAGAACTTGAGTGTTGTGGTGGTTGTTTGGGATTGCTTTTGTACAGGTGCTCTGCTGTTGGCTGATTGGTAGGCAGTGGGTCATTGTAATTTATCTTCATTTACCCATGATACATTTGTTTTCCTCCCACCTGGAGCCCTGGAACAATGTTTAAAACTACTCATATATATATATATATATATATATATATATATATATCACATTCTTTTTTTTATTAATTACACTTTATTCATTTTGTAACCCCCCATAAGCCCCTCCCTCCTCCCCTCCCGATCCTACCCTCCCTCCCCTTTCTGCATGCATGCCCCTCCCCAAGTCCACTGATAGGGGAGGTTCTCCTCTCCTTTCTGATCTTAGTCTATCAGTTCTCATCAAAAGTGGCTGCATTGTCCTCCTCTGTGGCCTGGTAAGGCTGCTCCCCCCTCAGGGGGAGGTGATCAAAGAGCAGGCCAATCACATTATGTCAGAGACAGACCCTCTTCCAATTACTATGTAACCCAATTGGACTCTGAACTGCCATGGGCTATATCAGTGAAGGGGTTCTAGGTTATCTCCATGAGTAGTAAAACTACTCTTTTGCTAGACAGGAATATCTCAACTTTCTTGATTGATTATAAAATCTTACCTAATATTCTTTTCCCAGTTATTAAGCTTTTCTTATAAAGACAAATTTACAGGAATTTTTCATCTTGCCTTTTTAAAGAAGGAACATAGTGAAGTAATTCTTTTGAATATGTGGCCATTTATTGCAGATAGAGGTTGGAATTTTATTTTTGTAGCAACTTGTATATACAGTAGAAACTTGATAGGAAGCTTTTGTAGTCTGGTGGACGTGAAGACTTGATGTTCAGTTGGAACATGGTTGGTTCCAGGTGTGCAGGATGAGAAGGTTCTAGAGATTTACTCCTTAAGTTATTTTTATAATTCACACTAGGAATGCAGAGTTTGGTAGGGAAAGAAAAAAGAGCTTGTGTTATTTGGATTTTCTTGTCAAAATAATTTGTAAAGGCTTATTTTGTATATGTCTACTTAAAATATGAAAAATTAAGGTCATTTATTCAACTAAAATAATTTATTACTATTAGAAAATAACCATGAATAATTTCAATTTATACTGTAGATAATAGACTTTGAAAACTTTGAGTAATTTTTAGTATGTCCATTGTTTGTGAGGACCTTCACTGATATAAGGAACTAGTATGTGCTTTTTTTTTTTTTTTAATTAACACAGGACAGTAACTTTATCACAGCTCTCGAGTTGGCAGTGCGTTTTGGGAAAACCCTCATTATACAAGAAATGGATGGGGTAGAACCTGTTCTTTATCCGCTGTTGAGGCGAGATCTGGTTGCTCAAGGTAAACGTTTGAGTTTCTGGAGAGTACCAGAGAGTCAGTATGCACTGACTCAGGAAACGTTCTATGACAACTTACTCTCAAGCATTTTTGTGTTTTGCTGTGTTGAATAATTCTGTATGCATTACACTTTGTTAATTTTCCTAAATGTTTCATGTAGACTTGAAATTTGTACAGATTTTGCTTTTTTTGGTTTATTTATTTATTGTTTTTGAAAATCAATTGTCATTTTTGTTGTGTGATGTTATTCTTTATCACTTTAAAAAACATTAGTTATCTCAGTCTTGTCTTGAGTGAAATACCTTAAAATCAGTTTTGACATAGTTTCTTTTCCTTTTGTTCTTCTCTCTCTTGCGTTAAGTATTTTGAATCTTTGTCATTATGAAAAGTTCTGTAAATCCAGAACTCTCTCAAGTTTGTCCTTCTGATGCTGTAGTGATGTGCTATAGCTTTATGGACTTGTTATGTAGTGTTCCTGCTGGTATGACACGTACCTGTGAAAATCAACTTAAGCAATGAAAGATTTATTTTGACTCACGGTTTTAGAGGCTTCAGTCTACCTTAACTGGCAGTGTTGTTTCTGGGCCTGTGGTGAGGAATTGTATCCTAGAAGGAGTGGTGCTGGGGCAGAATAGGGCTGGTGGTCAGGAAGCAGGGGGTAGTAACAGTGAGGTCATCAGGAAGCAGGGGGTAGTAACAGTGATGCGGTCAGGAAGCAGGGGGTAGTAACAGCGATGCGGTCAGGAAGCAGGGGGTAGTAACAGTGATGCGGTCAGGAAGCAGGGGGTAGTAACAGTGCTGCGGTCAGGAAGCAGGGGGTAGTAACAGTGCTGCGGTCAGGAAGCAGGGGGTAGTAACAGTGATGTGGTCAGGAAGCAGGGGGTAGTAACAGTGATGCGGTCAGGAAGCAGGGGGTAGCAGTGCTGCGGTCAGGAAGCAGGGTAGTAACAGTGCTGCGGTCAGGAAGCAGGGGGTAGTAACAGTGCTGCGGTCGGGAAGCAGGGTAGTAACAGTGCTGCGGTCAGGAAGCAGGGGGTAGTAACAGTGATGCGGTCAGGAAGCAGGGTAGTAACAGTGATGTGGTCAGGAAGCAGGGGGTAGTAACAGTGATGCGGTCAGGAAGCAGGGGGTAGCAGTGCTGCGGTCAGGAAGCAGGGTAGTAACAGTGCTGCGGTCGGGAAGCAGGGTAGTAACAGTGATGCGGTCGGGAAGCAGGGGGTAGCAGGGGGTAGCAGCTAGGATCAGATGCATTCCGTTGCGCTACACTCACATGACCCACCTTCTTTGCCATGGTCCCGCATTCCAGTTTTCCCACCCTCTAGTATTCTATTTACAGTTTTTTAAATTCTTATCATTATATACAATTAATTCACTTTGTATCCCAATTGTTGTTTTCTCTCTCATATCCTCCCAGTCTCGCCCTCCCTCCCTCTTCTCCCCTATCTCTCTCCTTAGTCCACTGATAGAGGAAGTCCTGCTCCCCTCCTGTCTGACCCTAGCCTATCAGGTCCCATCAGGACTCCCTAGATCCTCTTTCTCTGTGAGCTGCCTAGGTCATCCCAGGGAGAAGTGATCAAGGAACAGGCAGATGAGTTCATGTCTGAGACTGCCTCTTCTCCCCTTACTAGGGAGCCCACCTGGAGACAGAGCTGTCTATGTGCTACATCTGAGTTTTAATGTACCATTAGGCTGAGCTGTCGATTGCATTAGTGCCCTTTGATCTTTCCTGGAAATCCCCCTGCAGGTAGCAGAGGCTTGTTTTATTACTTTACTAGGAATGTCTTGATTTGACAGAGTTGACAGTGAAGCTCAACCATTACACTACTGTTTACATGGGAGCTACCATTATGTGTTTTTAAAATTCTGTACATTTCTAAAACAATTTTATTGTGAATATTTAAATATGATTAACACTGTGATATTTTTAAGGTATGGACGGTAAAAGGACAGGTTAATATATCCACCCTTTTATAGTGTTAATCTTCTTCATGTGTCAAGAACAGCTAAAGGACCTCAGAATTCCAAATACGATGCAATTCTATTTACTCTATATTGGCCTTCTAGACTTGCTAATCTCAAATAACTGCTATGCTGTGTGCTTTTAGTTACAGCTCATCACATGTGAGATTGCTCAATAATTCTCATGTTTTATCTGGCTCATTTTTAAACTTAATGCCCTCATTCATGTAATAACAAAAGGCAGTATCCCCTTCACTGTGACCAAAAAACATTCTGCTATATATTTATATACTATGCTTTTCTTATGTTTTTCCACTATCTTGGCAATAATAAATAATGCTGTAGTAAACATTTGAGGGTGTAGTTAGTGTTGTGAGATGGTGTATCCCAATCAGGTTTTTGTTATATCCAAGTAAAAGATATGTTCTTCTAAGCATGTATGTCCCAGTGACCTACACTGTTTGCTAAAGAGTTCCCACCTTCCAGTTTCTGCCTTCCACTAAGGCTTTGAAATTAGGAACTCATCATGATGAATCCACTGATTATATCAGAACTTTAGATTCAGTCTCTTCCCTAAAGCCCAGCAGCTTGACAATCAACATTTTCACATGTGAGCCATTTTTATGTTTAAAAATTTCACAGTCAAACCATCACATGGTTTGTTTGTGGAGAATTCCTGGCCATAGAATTATTGCTTAAATTTCTTTGGGAACTTCTGTAAGCCCTTCTGTAAAGGTCATCAGTCCTCATTTAGTGGCTGGTTCTTTTTTGTGCTTTATTTTTCTAATAATAATCATCCACACAGTTGTGAGATGATACAGTAGTTTCCATTTGCATTAGCAATGCTGAGCGTACTCCATTCTTTGTTGGCCATTTTACTGTCTTATTTGCTGAAATGTTATTCGGGTCCTTATCTAGTTTTAGTTGGGTTATTTACTTTTCTGCTATTCATTTTTAAGAATTCTTTATAAATTTTGGATGTTGTCTTTGAAATGGTTTGCAAATATTTTTTCCCAGGATTACATGTCATCTTTTCATTTTGTGGATAATGGATATCTTTGTAATTACTTAAAATTGTATATTCCTTGATTTCTAGTTTATTATATCTAAAGTGCTAGCACAATGAATACCTTTTAACTAAATAAATTAAAAATTAGAAATAATACATGATCAAGTCTACTTTTGCCATCGATAAACACACATTTCTTGAAAAAAATGGAATATGAAACATACTCGTTATAAGTAGATATTCCATTGTTACTTCTGTACCCAGGGTCATTTTATTTTTAGTTGACCAATGTAAATGCTAACTGAGCATTTAGCAGTTTCTGGAGTAGCCCAGTTTGATGTCTTTTGTACAGTGTTAAAGCCTGAGACCATTGAGTCAGAGTCTGCAAAGGCTCACTGATGCTGTCTGAGGAACTCAAGGGGACAGGGAAATTGTCAAAGGCAAGAGCATGTGTTGTGGCTATGTATATACGTAACATGCTTAAACATAAACCTCATTTTCAGTAAAATGTAGTTTTTGAATGTTAGAGGGTTTGTCAGGGTTGTCTTTGAAAGTCAAGGAAACTCACTGCCATATAGTTTTTTTTTTAAGTCTATGTGTAGAAATGCTTGAAAACAGTTTTTAAAAACTTACACAGGAAGATACAGAAGATTGAAGCTAACTAATTGTGTGTGTGTGTGTGTGTGTTTGATAGGCCCACGGTATGTGGTACAAATAGGTGACAAAGTCATTGACTACAATGAAGATTTTCGCCTTTTCTTGTCAACGAGAAATCCGAATCCCTTCATACCTCCAGATGCTGCATCCATTGTGACAGAGGTGAACTTTACCACGACAAGAAGTGGACTGCGAGGACAGGTGTGTGGGCAGGACTTCCACCAGGACACTTAGAGAGCCACGTTTGCAATGAGTGATTTCTTCAGAGCACTAAGACTGAACTGAGGATTTTTAAAAATTAATTTATTTAAATTTTTTTTATTTATTACAATTTATTCACTTTGTATCCCAGCTGTAGCCTCCCCCTTCATTCCCTCCCCATACTGCCCTCCCTCCCTCTTCTCCTCCCATGCCGCTTTGCTTCCCCAGTCCACTGATGGGGAGGTCCTCCTCCCCTTCCAACTGACCCTAGCCTTTCAGGACTGTCTTTCATAGTCTTTCTCTATGGCCTGGTAAGGCTGCCCTCCCCTTTTAAGGGCAGGTGATCAAAGAGCCAACCATTAAGTTCATGTCAGAGACAGCCCCTGTTTCCATTCCTAGGGAACCTACTTGGACATCGAGTTGCCATGGACTACATCTGGGCAGGGTTCTAGGTTATATCCATGCATGGTCCTTGGTTGGAGTATCAGTCTCAGAAAAGACCCCTGTGGCCAGATTTTTTGACTTTGTTGCTCTTTTTATGGAGCTCCTGTGCCCTCCAGGTCTTACTGTCTCCCCCTTCTTTCATATGATTCCCTACACTCTGCCCAAAGTTTGGCCATGAGTCTCAGTATCTGCTTTAAGACCCTGGGTAAGATGCTCAATCCTCATTCAAAAAGGCAAATGGGATAGATATCAAAAGAGGGTGATAACAAGGAACAGGATAGGAGCCTACCCACAGAGGGCCTCTGAAAGACTCTACCCAACAGAGTATTAAAGCAGAGGATCTTAGGATTTTGATAATATACTTGGACATGAAGCATTCAGGTTTACTTTTTCCTTTATTAGATTTGTACTTTTGTTGCCAGCTTTATATAACTTATTTTACAGTCCATTTCTATTACATATGGTAAAACTCGCATGATAGGTAGTTTATAGAAATAAGATCAGTTTTTAAATTTTTAACTAAAAAGCTGAAAAATGCAGTTATTTGATATAGGCAAGAGATTCTGATTCCTGAGCCAGTTTTTTATTTTTTGAGAGGATTGTTTTTTTTAGTTATTTTTTGAGATTATAATTGTATCATTTCCCTCTTCCCTTTCTCCCTCCAAACTCTCCCATTAGCCCCTTTTTGCTTGCTTTCAAATTCATTTCAGCTAGTATTTACTACTGGAACCTATGTGTCTTTGAGTTCTTTTGTCTGTATCTGACTCATTACAGTTTAGAATTAATGTTTGAATTTAAAAATGAAATTTTAAGTTTACATACTTTTATTTATATACTTTTAGCTTTTCCTCTGGAACGAAATATGTTGATTTTTGAGTTCCATTATTTTTATTTCATTCACTTAGCAGCACTTATCTTCCTATTTTGTTCTGTATTGTTACATATACATCTGTGTAATTTTTACTTTATTGCAATTCAAGAGCTGCTACTTCAAAATATTCTTTTCTTATGCCCTAAGGCTTCCTGAGTATTTGTTTATGAATTACATTCTTTGCATTGTAATTCTTACATGTCAGTATTTGAACAGTTACTCAGAATTAATGGACAAAATTGCTTCTTTGATCTGCAAGCTCTCCTTAGTAACTGGTGTGAGGAGCCATGTGGGTCTTTTTTATGACAAGAGGGCAAGTTACAGGCAGTTCTGACTGAAACTGTTCTAACATGACTGTACTGCTTGACATTCCTAACAACAGTGTAGGGTGGTTCTTTTTCTAAAATCAAAACAAAACAAAAACCATGGTACTGTTTTTACTTTCATTGAATTATTTAAAGAATGGCTTCATTTTAAATTATCATACAAAGTAGTAGATACTATTATGGCTTTTTTGAGCAAAATGTGTCTTACCATTGGCATTTGGAATAATCTTGGTAGGAAATATTTTTCAGTATTTTTTAATGATATAATAATTAAATTTTTGAGTTACATTTACTTGTGTATGTGTACATGTATGTGCATATATGTATATGGTATGTATGTTCCATGATGTGTAGGTTAGGGTCAGAGGACAACTTGAAGTTGTTTCTCCTTTTACGATATAGATTCTGAGGATCAAACTCAGATCATTAGACTTAGTAGCAGGTGCCTTTACTCACCGTAAGCTATCTCACGGGCCCTGATAACGTAATATTTTATATGTCCTATATATATATTAGTAGCTAATACCAGTTCTGTAGTTTTTCTATTTTAGTCTAACTTTAGAGTGAATTTTTTCATACTTAGTAAATAATGTGAATTTTACATATTTTTAATGTTGTAGTGATTGTTTTAAACATTCATTTTCTGTTTTTTTTTTTTTTTTTTTTTACCAGATACAGACATAGAAGTGTCTTATGCTTAATTAGAAAGAATCAAACAATGTCACATTTATTACCGTACTTACGGTACTTGCTTATTTCTAACTCCTTGTCAGGAGAAGTTTTAGTCTGTTTTAAAGCTCATTGCTAGAATTACTTTTCTTGTATTTCTTTTTTGAAGCTTTTAGCTTTAACCATTCAGCATGAAAAACCTGACCTAGAAGAACAGAAAACAAAACTCCTACAGCAGGAAGAAGATAAGAAAATCCAGCTTGCCAGACTGGAGGAATCTCTCCTAGAGGTGAGGAGCTTTCAGAATACTTTCCATACTGCTTCCTTCTTCATCAGATACAGGCTGCAAGTGTCCTAACAAATACGGTAAAGCTTCCGCATGCTTGTGATTTCTCCAGAATTCTACTGGTATCTACCATAAAGTTAATTTTCCAGAAGAAAACAAGCACCTCTCAGAATAAAGATATAAGCAGCTATAATTAAGAAAAATTGTTCTAAACTAATAATTCCTTTTTATTACATTGTTTTATTATTCATGTTATACTTGAAATTTCAAAAGGCATTAAAATTACTGTAAAATTATAACTGGATATAAAACTATTTACATATGGTTATTACATTAATAAATATAAAACATGTAGTTATTTGATATAGGAAGGCTAAGTAATGTTGAAATTCTTTTACAAATATTACCACCACATTAATACTTAATATAGGCTTCCTTTAATTGGTTATCTTAATATCATAATAACTTTATTATAATTTCTCCTACAGACACTTGCCACATCTCAAGGCAATATTTTGGAAAATAAGGATTTGATTGAATCTCTGAATCAGACAAAAGCAAGCAGTGCTCTTATTCAAGACTCACTCAAAGAATCTTACAAACTCCAGATTTTCCTTGATCAAGTAATTATTTTCTTTGCTGTGATTTTATGTCAGCTTTCCTTAAATATTTGTGTTAGTTTGGTAGAACATGTACAGTCAGATCTTCAGGGGAATTTTGCTAAGAATGAAAGCCATTAAAAAATCGCAGAGCCCAGGATGGGATGCTTGGTACAGGGAAGCAGTTAGGATGTCACTCCCACTGAGTAAGGTCAGCTGCTGAGTCTACATGGGTGGAATAGTGTGTCACTTTGTAACTTAAGGTAGAGATGTGTTTTAGGATGAAATTGAAAATGAGTATTTTGAAAAGGAGTGTGACAGATCTTTGCTGTTTGTATTAGTCAGCAATCTATTACTTTAATAGACACCTGAGAGAAATCAACTTGTAATAAAAGGTTCATTTGAGTCAACAGTTTGGGGTGTTGTAGCTTCAGGTCAGTTACCTCATTGCTTTGGGGGCTATGGCAAGGCAGCATATCAAGGTAGCATATCATGCGAAACTTTTCACATCTTGTCTGTCTGTATGAGGGAGAGACTGGGAGAAAGGGAGTGAGGGGGAGAAACCAGCGTCTGAAAGTCAACCCTCTTTGAAAGGACTCCATTCAGTAAGCTGAGATCTCCCCTAGGCCACCTCTTAAAATTTCCTTCACTATCTGACAGCTTTATGTAAGCTTTCAACATGCAGATTTTCATGGAGTATTACAAATATAGACATCTAAACTATGGGGCCATTCTTAGATATCTGTTTTCCTTCCTTCCTTCCCTCCCTCCCTCCCTTTTCCCCTTCCTTCTTTTCTTTTTCTTTATTTTTAGACAGGGTCTTAGACTATAGTAGGTATTAGTCATGATTCTCTAAAGTCAGAGAACTTATGGAATGAATCTCTTTATATAAAAGAGTATTTATTGGAATGATTGACAGGCCGCAGTTCAGCTAATGCAATAATGCCTAACTGTAAATGGGAATTCCTAGAATCTAGTAGTTGCTCAATCCCACAAAGCTAGATATCTCAGCTGGTTTTCTGTATATGTGGGAATACAGAAGAATTAGCTTCCAATGACAGTAAAGGAATGGATGTGCTACCAAGGCTAGGGCAAGCAGGCGCAGAGCTATGTCCTTATACAGACTTCAGGCAGAAGGTATGGCCATATTAAAGGTATGTCTTCTCACCTCAAGATTTGGATCAAAGGCTTTTGTCTTCCTGCCTCAATATCTGTATCTAAAATGTTTGTCTTCCTATCTCAAGGGCCTAGACTAGCACCTACTTTAAATCAAGCAGAAAGTTTCTCACCTGAAAATCTCTGGTGTGCCCACATTTCTAGATGTAGTTCAGTCTAGATATGGTCAAGTTGACACAAGGCATAACCATCAGAAGTCTTAGCTGTCTTTGAGCCCAGTAGGCTTCAGACTTGCAGAAATCTTCTCCTTTCAGCCCCTAAGTCTTAGGGTAACAGGGATTAGTCACCATGCCCAGCAGAATTTTTCTTAAGTCAAGTTAAATGTGCTAACTGGGTTATACTCTATTTCCTTTCAAACACTTTTCTTCCCTGACTGTGTAGACCCAGTCAGTGTGACCATGGAAACCACTGTCTTGCAAATGGCTTGGGATCTTTCTTAGTGAAAGCTCTTTCTTTTAGTGAAGCTCCATCTCACAGCTGTGTAACATGTATTATTTTCTCTTCTCTATAGTGTGACTGAGCTTTGCTGGAAACTTAGAAAATCAGAGTTAATATCACTGGATTTCTGGACAGCAATCTGACCTTTGGCTCACTGACATTCTTGACTTATTGAGTGTGCTGACATTCTTGAGTTATTTCTGTTCTTATCAATGACTTCCATATTTTTTCTTTCCAGTACTTTCCCACTCTTGTTCTTACTTTACACTTACCTATTACTACTTTGTATGCTTAGAAGATAGCTCTGTTGAAACCAGAAAAAGACCAAAAATCAAAAGCTGATTCTAGTCCAGTCATCCCACCTGGCATTTGCAAGGTGCCATGCTTGACAAATATCATGACTACAGCTGTTTCTTTCAGCATTTTCATGCCTTCTGTTGTATAGCAAGCATCGATGAGCTATAGGTGGAAGCCACTGGAGTCATATTTGAAGTTGCAACACTGTGATAATAAGGACTCAAGAACTCATTTTTATTAAGAACCTTGTAGCCTTACTAGGGAACCTACTTGTATACTATGCTGCCATGGGCTATGTCTAAGCAAGGGGTCTAGGTTATCACTCTGCATAGTTCTTGGTTGGAATATCAGTCTCAGGAAAGACCCCTGGGCTCAGATTTTTTTTTTTTGGTTCTGTTGCTCTCCTTGTGTAACTCCTCTCCCTTCCAGGTCTTTGTATCTCCCCCTTCTTTCATAAGATTCCCTGCACTCTGCCCAAAATTTGACTATGAGTCTTAGCATCTGCCTCGATACCCTGCTGAGTAGAGTCTTTCAGAGGCCCTGTGTGGTAGGCTTCTGTCCTGTTCCTTGTTTTCTCCCTCTTCCAATATCTATTCCATTTGCTTTCTGAATGATGACTGAACAACTTCCCTAGGGTTCTCCTTGTTCTTTAGCTTTTTTAGGGGTATAGATTATAGTATGTTTATCCTAGGTTATATGACTAATATCCACTTATAAGTTAGAATAGACCACATGTGTCTTTCTGCTTCTGGGTCAACTCATTCAGGGCTGTCTCTGACATGAATTCAGTGGCTGGCTCTTTGATCACCTCCCCCCTGGGGGGAACGCAGTTGTACCAGGCCATGGAGGAAGACAATGCAGCCTACTCCTCCACAGCCCTGCTTTCCTTCTCATCTCCTCTTCCCTCCTTTCATCTACTTCCAATGCCTATTTCCCTTTCTGAGTAAGATTGAAGTATCTTCCCTTGGGCCCTCCTTGTAGCTTAGCTTCTTTGGGTCTGTGGATTATATCATAGTTATCCTGTAACTTATAACTAGTAATACTTACAGGTGAGTACATACCATGTATGTCTTTCTAGGTCTGGGTTGCCACCTCACTCAGGATGATTTTTTTTTCTAAGTTCCATCTATTTTCCTTCAAATTTTAAGATGTCCTTGTTTTCAATGGCTTAGTAGTATTCCATGATGTAAATGTGCCACAATTTTTGTATCCATTCTTCTGTTGAGGGACATCTAGACTGTTTCCAGTTTTTTTACTATTATGAATAAAGCTACTTAAACATAGTTAAACAAGTGTCCTTGTGGTATGGTAGAGTGTCTTTTGGATATATGCCTAGGAGTGGTATAGCTGGATCTTGGGAAAGCAGTATTCCTAATTGTCTGAGGAAGTGCCAGATTGATTTCCAAAGTGGTTCTACAAGATTACTTTCCCACCAGCAATGGAGGAGTGTTCCCCTTCCTATACAACCTCACCAGCATGTGCTGACAGATGTAAATTAGAATCTCAGAGTCATTTTGATCTCCATTTTCCTGATGACCAAGGACATTGAGCATTTCTTTAAGTGTTTCTTGGTCAATTGATATTCCGCTGTTGAGAATTCTCTGTTTAACTCTGTACCCCATTTTTAAAATTGGGTTAGTTGGCTTGTTGATGTCTAATTCCTTGAGTTCTTTATATATTTTGGGTATTAGCCTTCTCTCAGATATAGGGTCGGTGAAGATCTTTTCCCAGTCTGTAGTCTGCCATTTTGTTCTATTGCAGTGTTCTTTGTTTTTAAATTTCATGAGGTCTGATTTATTAATTGTTGATCTTAGAGCCTGAGCTGTTGGTGTTCAGTTCAGGAAGTTAACTCCTGTACCAATGAGTTCAAGGTTCTTCTCCAGTTTCTCTTCTGTCAGATTTAGTGTATCTGGTTTTATGTCCAGGTCTTTGATCCATTGGACTTGAATATGAAGGATAATAAATATGGATCTATTTGCATTCTTCTACATGTAGACCTCCAGTTAGACCAGCACCATTTGTTGAAGATGCTTTCTTTTTCCTGTTGTTTGGTTTTGGCTTCGTTGTCCAAAATCAAGTATCCATAGGTTTGTGGGTTTATTTCTGAGTCTTTGATTCTTTTCCAGCGATTAACCTGTCTATTTCTATGCTAATACCATGTAGTTTTTATTACTTTTGCTTTTCAGTACAGCTTGAAATCAGGGGTGGTAATACCTCTTTTATTGTATGGGATTGTTTTAGTTATTCTGGGTTTTTTTGTTTTGTTTTGTTTTTCCATATGAAGTTGAGAATTGTTCTTTCAAGGCTTGTAAAGAATTATGTTGGTATTTTGATGGGAATTGCATTGACTCTGTAGATTGCTCTTGGTAAGATGACCATTTTTACTATATTAATCCTATCAATGCATTAGCATGGAAGAGCTTTCCATCTTCTGATATCTTCTTCAGTTTCTTTCTTCAAAGACCTGAAGTTCTTGCCATACAGGTCTTTCACTTGTTTGGTTAGAGTTACAGCAAGATACTTTATATTATTTGTGACTATTGTGAAAGGTGCTGTTTCCCTAATTTCATTCTCGGCCTATTTATCGTTTGTATACAGAATGGCTACTTTTTTTTTTTCTTTTACTAAATTTTGTACCCAGCTATTCTGCTGAAGGTGTTTCTCAGTTGTAGGAGTTCTCTGGTAGAATTTTTGGGGTTACTTATGTAAGCTATATATCATCAGCAAGTAACAATAAGTTGACTTCTTACTTTCCAATTTGTATCCCCTTGATCTTCTTTAGTTGTGTTCTTGCTCTAGCTAGGACTTCAGGCACCACATTGAAGAGATAAGGAGTGAGTGTGCAGCCTTGTCTTGTCCTTGACTTTCATAGAATTGTTTTAAGTTTCTCTCTATTAATTTGATGTTGGTTATGGGCTTTGTAGAGACAATATTGCCTCTATTGTCTTTAGACATGTGTCTTGTATTCCTGACATCTCCAAGACATTTTTATTATGAAGGGATGTTGAATTTTGACAGAGGCTTTTTCAGCATCAAATGAAATGATCATGTAGTTTTTTTCTTTCAGTTTGTTTATATGTTGGATTACATTGATAGATTTTTCATATGTTTAACCATCCCAGCATCCCTGAGATGAAGCCTACTTGATCATGGTGGATGATATTTTTGATGTGTTCTTGTGATTGGTTTGTGAGTATTTTATTGAGTACTTTTGCATCAGTGTTCATTAGGAAAATTGGTCCGAAATTTTCTTTCCTTGTTGGGTCTTTGTGTATTTTAGTTATCAAGGTGGACTGTAGCCTCGTAGAATAGGTTTATGAATGTTCCTCTTCCTATTTTGTGGAATAGTTTGAGGAGTACTGGCATTAGATTTTCTTTGAAAGTCTTGTAGAATTTCACATTGAAACCATCTGACCCAGGACATGTTTTTAGTTGGGAGGCTTTTAATGTTCGATTCTATTTCTTTAGGGTTTATAGAACTACCTAAATTGTTTACCTGATCTTGATTTAACTTTGTTAATTGGACCCTATCAAAAAAATCATCCATTTCATTTGGATTTTCCAATTTTTTGCCATACAGGCTTTTGAATTAGTGATTCTTTGGGTTTCCTCATTGTCTAGTGTAATGGCCTCTTTTTCATTTCTGGTTTTGTTAATTTGGATAATGTCTCTCTCCCTTAATTTGACTAAGGTTTTGTCTATCTTGTTGATTTTCTTAAAAGAACCAGCTCTTGGTTTTGTGAATTCTTTGTATTGTTCACTTTGTTTCTTTGTTTCTTTTCTTTTTCTTTTTTATTTTTATTAATTACAGTTTATTTACTTTGTATCCCAGCTGTAGCTCCCTCCATCTTCTTCACTCATGCTGCTCCCACCTTCCACTGATAGGGAAGGTCCTTCTCCCCTTCTTTCTGATCCTAGTCTATCAGGTCTCATCAGGAATGGCTGCATTGTCTACCTCTATGGCTTGGTAAGACTGCCCTCCCTTCAGGGGGAAGTGATCAAAGAGCCAGCCATCGAGTTCATGTCAGAGAAAGTCCCTTTGTTTTTGTTCATTTAGCCCTCAGTTTGAGTATTTCATCCCTGAGTTCGATTATTTTGATTATTTCCAGCCATCTTGGATGTGTTTGCTTCTTTGTTTGTTTATTTTTTCTTCCCTACAGCTTTCGGGTATGCTGTTAAGTTTCTAGTATGAGAGCTCTCCAATTTCTTTAAGAAGGCAGTTAGTGCTGTGAACTTTGCTCTTATTACAGCTTTCATTGCATATCATAAGTTTGGATAAGTTGTGCCATCATTTTCATTGAATTTTAGGAAATCTTTAATTTCTCTCTTTATTTTTTCCTTGACCCAGTGTCATTGATTAGAGAGCTGTTCAGGTTCTATGAGTTTGTAAGCTTTCTTGTGTTTTCTGTTGCTAAAATCTAGCTTTAATCCATGGAGATCTGGCATAAGGGGTTATTTTAATTTCTTGTATCTTGAGCCTTGCTTTGTGACTGACTATATGGTCAATTTTGGAGAAGGTCCGGTGAGATCCTGAGAAGAAGGTGTATTTTTTTGTGTTTGGATGAAAGTTCTGTAATTATGTTAAGTCCATTTGATTTTTGACAACTGTTAGTTTCATTATTTCTCTGTTTAGTATTTGTCTCAATGACCTGTCCAGTGGTGAGAGTGAGCTTTTGAAATCTCCTGCTATTAATGTGTGAGGTTTGATATGTAATTTAAGCTTTATTAATGTTTCCTCTACAATTGGTGCCTTTGTTTTTGGGTCATAGGTATTTAAAATTAAGATTTCCTCATGGAGGATTTTTTTCTTTGATGAATATAAAGTATCCTTCCCCATCTCCTTTGATTAATTTTGGTTGAAAGTCTATTTTATTAGATATTAGAATGACTACTCCAGCTTGGTTCTTGCTTTGTTTGCTTGGAAAACATTTTTTCAGCCCATTACTCTGAAGTAATGTCTATCTTTGTTGCTGCAGTGTCTTTCTTCTATGCAGCAGTATGATGGATCCCGTTTATGTATTCATTCTGTTAGCCTGTGTGTTTTGTTGGGGAATTGAGTTTATTGATGTTGAGAGATATTAATGTCCAGTGATTGTTGCTTCCTGTTATTTTGATGTTGGTGGTAGCACTGTGTGTCTGAGTGTTTGTATGTATGTGTATATGCTTCTCTTCTTTTGGTTTTGCTGCTGTGGAGTTATTTCCTGTGTTTTCTTGGGTATAGTTAACTACCCTGGGTTGGAGTTTTCCTTCTAGTATCTTCTGTAGTACTGGATTTGTACATAGATACTGTTTAAATTTGGTTTTGTCTGTGAATATCTTATTTTTTCCATCAATGGTGATTGAAAATTTTGCTGGGTGTAGTGGTCTGGGCTCACATCTGTGGTCTCTTAGGGTCTGCAAGACATCTGCCCAGGTCCTTCAAGCTTTTAGAGTGTCTGTTGAAAAAATCAGGTGTAATTCTGCTAGGTTTGCCATTATATGTTACTTGCCCATTTCCCTTTGCAGTGTCTAATTTTCTTTCTTTGTTGTGTATATTTTGTGTGTTGATTAATTATGTGGTGGGAGGATTTTCTTTTCTGATACAATCTATTTGGTGTTTTAAGTTTTTTGTATGTTTATAGGTTTTGTATGTCTTTCTTAAGATTGGGGAAATTTTCTTCCATAATTTTGTTGAAAATTTTTTCTGATCCTTGGATCTGAGAATCTTCTCTTTCTTCTACTACTACTATTCTTAAGTTTGGTGTTTTCATAGTGTTCCAGATTTCTTGGATATTTTGTGTCAGGAACTTTCACATTTAACATTTCTTTGACTGATGTATCGATTTCTTCAATTGTAAATGTATCTTCTATACCTGAGATTCTCTTCTGCTCCTTTTGTATTCTGTTGGTTATGCTTATATCTGTAATTCCTGTTCTCTTCCTTCAGGTTTCCATTTCCAGGATTCCCTCAGTTTGTTTTTGTTTTTCTTGTTTCTATATCTGTTTTCAGGTCTTGAACAGTTTTACTTATTTCCTTTACCTGTTTGATTGTATTTTCCTGTATTTCTTTAAGGAGTTTATTTGTTTTCTCTTTTAAGGCCTCTTTCTCTTATAGTAGTAGATTTAAGGTCATGTGTGTGTGTGTGTGTGTGTGTGTGTTTCAACTGCATAAAGCCATCTAGGGCTTGCGGTAGTAGGATAGCTGGGTTCTGGTGATGCCATATTGCCCTGGCTCTTGTTGGTTGTGATCTTATGCTGGCCTTTAGATAATCTGATATTTTCTGGTGTTAGCTAGGTATTGTTGTGCCCACAGGACTCCTTAGGAAGGCGGGTAGAGCCCTGGGCTGAAGGCTGGCTGATCCTGGGGCCTGGGATCTCTCCTTGGGGTGCTGGGGAGAATAGTGTGCTTGAGGCTGTGAAAGTGTGTCCCTGGGGCCCCTGCAGGCTTCCTTAGTAAAGCCGGTAGAGCTGAGGTGCAGAGGGTGGATGATCCAGATTCCCTGGAGCTCTCCTTGGTAAGGTGAGTAGAGCCTTGGCCTGACACTGGAACAGGGTATCCCTGGGGTCCATACTATGAACATTTGTTTTTAATTCAAGAAAGCATTAATTTAATCCACTCATAATCCATTCATGATCCACAGGAGCGGGACGCCTATCTGCCTCTGGCTGAGAATGCCAGCAAGATGTACTTCATCATCTCTGACTTGTCCAAGATTAATAACATGTATCGTTTCAGTTTGGCTTCATTTCTCCGGCTTTTTCAACGAGCTCTGCAGAACAAGCAGGTAAGCTTTGGGTATACTAGAGATGCATTAAAGAGGCCACTTAAATATTGAAGTTATAGTAATACATTTTTGAGAAAGCTTTTAATACTCATATTTCAGAGGACCGCATGTAACACTTAAACTGCATTTAAAAGAGACCATTTATTTAACTCTGCTTTATATTCTTGACAAATTTTACAGTACAGTATTGCTTGGAAACAAAGGAACAGTTTATGTTCCAAGAAAAGTTAATAGATTATAAATGATCCCTCAGACACCAACAATTTGCATGTTTATAAAGGTAAGAAATTATTTACATAGTTGGATCACCTGAGCCATTTCCTTGTCATTTGAGACAGTAATATAGGTGAAGCATTGCTCAACATAATGGAGAGGCCTAGCATTACACTGCTTTAGCAACCTTGCTCTCCTGGGGAAAGCTTGCCCAAATGTGTCTCACTAACTCGGGATATGTTGGGGATACAACAGGGATATTCCATGGATATGGTGCTCAGCTGGAATTTGTGGGTGTGGCTCAGGCACAGATGGGTACCTGATTTGCTGGTTGGGTACCTAAGGGATACGACTAGAATGGTAGTTTCTTCACCACAGACCCACTATGACAGGGTTGCTTTTCTCACAACACAGAAGAGATGACATCTCATATGATACCTCGGGTTACCAAATAATATGTACCAGTGAATAAGACAGAGATGCAATCACATTTTGTAACCCAGCCTTAGGTCATCATAATTTCTGCAGACTTGTACTGACCAAAACAACTAAAAGTCTGCCCAGATTCAAAACAAGCAAGTAGATACCACTTGATGGCAAGATTGTCCAAGAATCAGAGTGCTGTACTTAAAAACAACTCTTAACATGGAAAGGTTCTAGGTCCTAATTTCTATCTCTAATTTTTTCTTAAATTCTCAGTTGGGTAGCTGAGATTTAAAAATAGTAGTAGTAATAATAATAATAATAATAATAAAAACTCATATTAATAAGCTTTGTGATAAATACTGGCTACGTATGTATTCCCTTTAGAAATACATCTGGTTGGTAGATTAACTTTTTCTGTGAAGCATTTTTAGTCTGTGTTGTAGCCAACTACCACAGTATTTCTTTTCATTATTATGCTGTTAGGAAGTGATGGACACTGAGCAGCTTTCACATGTCTGCAAGCAGACAATGAGTACAGTTGTCGGTGATGTTTGTACGCTTCTCTTGCTGAATACGGTTTTACACACTTTGTTTTTCTTGTATGCTATATTTTCAAGATGGAGTCAAAAGACTTCCTTACATGTTAAGAAACATAGGTTTTTACAGTGTGTTGTAGATACTTTGTAGATAGTTTGAGTTTATTTTCTGCCATTTTACTTAATTTAAAAAATAATTTTGCAAAACAAATACCATAAAATTGTGATTCATTTTTTTTCTGAAAAATTTTTTTTTAAATTTTTCATCAATTACACTTTATTCATTCTGCATCCCCCCATAAGCCCCTCCCTCCTCCACTCCCAATCCCACCCTCCCTCCTCCCTCTGCTTGCGTGCCACTCCCCAAGTCCACTAATAGGGGAGGTTCTCCTCTCCTTTCTGATCTTAGTCTTGTCAGTTCACATCAAAAGTGGCTGCATTGTCCTCTACTATGGCCTGCTCCATAGTAAGGCTGCTCCCCCTCAGGAGGAGGTGACTAAAGAGCAGGCCAATCAGATTATGTCAGAGGCAGTCCCTCTTCACATTACTATGTAACCCAATTGGACTCTGAACTGCCCTGGGCTACATCTGTGCAGGGGTTCTGGGTTATCTCCATGAATAGTCCTTGGTTGGAGTATGAGTCTCTGGGAAGTTCCCTGTGTTCAAATTTTCTTGTTCTGTTGCTCTCCTTGTAGAGACCCTGTCCTCTCCAGCTCTTACTATTTCCCAGTTCTTACCTAAAATTCCATTCACTCTGCCCAACAGTTGCCCATCAGGCTCAGCATCTGCTTTGATAGTCTGAAGGGCAGAGGCTTTCAGAGGCCCTCTGTGGTAGGTTCCTAGGTTGTTTCCTGTTTTCTTCTTCTTCTGATGTCCATCCTCTTTGCCTTTCCGGATGGGGATTGGACATTTTAGTTAGGGTCCTCTCTCTTGCTTAGTTTCTTTAGATGCACAGGTTTTAGTGGGTTTGTCCTATGTTGTATGTCTATACACATGGTATAGCTGGATCTTGAGGTAGCACTATTCCTAATTTTCTGAGAAAGCACCAGATTGATTTCCAAAGTGGTTGTACAAGTTTACATTCCTGCCAGCAATGGAGGAGGGTTCCCCTTTCTCTACATCCTCTCCAGCATGTGTTGTCACTTGAGTTTTTGATCTTAGTCATTCTGATGTGTATAAGGTGAAATCTCATGGTTGTTTTGATTTCCCTGATGACGAAGGATGTTGACATTTCTTTAAGTGTTTCTCTGCCATTCGATATTCCTCTACTGAGAATTCTCTGTTTAGCTCTGTACCCCATTTTTAATTGGATTACTTGATTTGTTGCTTTTTAAATTCTTGAGTTCTTTATGTATTCTGGATATTAGCCCTCTGTCAGATATAGGGTTGGTGAACATCCTTTCCCAGTCTGTAGGCTGTCGTCTTATTCTGATGACATTTATTGTTATTGTTTGTTGATCTCAGAGCCTGTGCTGTTGGTGTTCTGTTCAGGAAGTTGTCTCCTGTGCCAGTGAGTTCAAGGCTCTTCCCCACCTTTTCTTCTAAGCGGTTTAGTGTGTCTGGTTTTATGTTGAGGTCTTTGATCCACTCTGACTTTAGTTTTGTACAGGGTGATGAGTATGGATCTGTTTGCATTTTTACATGCAGGCATTCTTTGTATTGTTCTCTTTAATATTATTTCTTATCCATCTTACGCACTTGATTGCACTGTTATATTGAGCTGGGAAATAGCAACTCTGAGCAGCACTGGCAGTTCAAATTCAGGTGGTTTAATTAGCCTCATTTCATGCTGAAGTAAGTTCTACTTTTAATGCATTAGGCATCAGAGTGGTAGGTGGTAATAAACTGCTACTATTGCAAATTTCATTATTTTCACTTTTACTTTCCTATGGGAAACTGATTATAATTTTCATTATTAAAATTTTTTATTTTATTTATTTAAGGAAATATAAAATATGTTTATATAAAAATATAGACTTGTATGCTGCATTAGTGTACAAGTTTATTGCACTTATTTAGTTAATTCTTTGGAGTTTGTGGGTAATGATATTTGTTTCAAAAACAGTGTTTAGTCTGGGAAATACTTTTTTTTTTACATTTTCTTTTTTTTTATTTTTTTCCCTTTTTTTTAATTTTTCATCAATTACACTTTATTCATTCTGCATCCCCCCATAAGCCCCTCCCTCCCCTCCCAATCCCACCCTCCCTCCTCCCTCTGCTTGCATGCCACTCCCCAAGTCCACTAATAGGGGAGGTTCTCCTCTCCTTTCTGATGTTAGTCTGTCAGTTCACATCAAAAGTGGCTGCATTGTCCTCTACTATGGCCTGGTAAGGCTGCTCCCCCCCAGAGGGAGGTGATCAAAGAGCAGGCCAATCAGATTATGTCAGAGGCAGTCCCTCTTCACATTACTATGTAACCCAATTGGACTCTGAACTGCCCTGGGCTACATCTGTGCAAGGGTTCTGGGTTATCTCCATGAATAGTCCTTGGTTGGAGTATGAGTCTCTGGGAAGTTCCCTGTGTTCAAATTTTCTTGTTCTGTTGCTCTCCTTGTGGAGACCCTGTCCTCTCCAGCTCTTACTACTTCCCAGTTCTTACCTAAAATTCCATTCACTCTGCCCAACAGTTGCCCATCAGGCTCAGCATCTGCTTTGATAGTCTGAAGGGCAGAGGCTTTCAAAGGCCCTCTGTGGTAGGTTCCTAGGTTGTTTCCTGTTTTCTTCTTCTTCTGATGTCCATCCTCTTTGCCTTTCTGGATGGGGATTGGACATTTTTGTTAGGGTCCTCTCTCTTGCTTTTAAAAGTGATCCACCTATAAAACATCTGTAAATATTTCTAAAGTTCTTAATGGATTTTCCATTTCTAATATTCAGGACTCTGAAAGTACAGAACAGAGAATCCATTGTCTCATCAACTCACTGAAGCATATGGTGTATGAATACATATGTCGATGCCTGTTCAAGGTAAGATTCATCCACAAGCTCCTCCTCACTCCCTTGTCTTAGCATTGACAGTTCCATGCCTGCGTATTCACTCAGAACGTATTGAGCCTGAGAGCTGTGGGGGGTTTTCTAGAATACAGTTCATTACTAAGTATAATTTCATGCCACATCCCAGAATGTGGTGGGGCGGAAAAGGACAGGGTAGGGAGGGAGAGTTAATGGTAGGCTAGCTGCCTTCACTCTGTGCAGTCGTGTAGCTACTAAAAAGGAAGTTAACCATGGATAATATGGGGTTTGTTCGTTATCCAGCCCAGGTCGTCATCCTCAGGGCTATCGTCATCTGGAGACGTCTTTGTTTGTTGGTAGCAGTTCTCTGCCTGTGAGGTTGTTCGCTATCTATCCCTGGCCTCTGTCAGATGCTAATAACATGTCCTCACCTTTCTCCTCATTTGTGAAAATCCGGTGTATCCAGATACACCTAGTGTTGCCTAGTGTACCCAGTGTCTTTCTTAGTGACTTTTCTATTGCTGTGAAGAAACAATATGACCCCAGCAATTTATAAAAGAAAGTATTTAGCAAGGCATGTTGGTGCACACCTGTATTCTCAGCACTCTGGGAGGCAGAGGCAGGTGGATCTCTCTGAGTTCCAGGCCAGCCTCTGCTACAAAGCAATTCCAGGACAGCAAAACAAAAACACTTGAAAACAGAAACACACAACACAAAACAAGAAAGTATTTAATTGGAGCTTTACAGTAAGGGTGAGTCCATGAACATCATGATGTGGTAACATGACAGCAGGCAACAAGCCTGGTGCTGGAGCAGTAGCGGAGAGCTTACATCTGATCTGCAAGCAGGGACCAGACAGAGCTAACTGGGAATGGCGTGGGGTTTGCGTGGGAACCTTAAAGCCTAAGCCCGGTGACACAGTCCACCAAAAAGGCCACGCCTTCTCAAACAGTTGTTCCAACTGAGGAACCAAGTGTTAAACCATATCAACCAGTGGGGGCAATCTCCTTCACACCCCTGCAGGTGTTTGTGGGATGCAAACACCTTACTTATTGTCACAGTTGTGTGATCTAGGACAGTGTCACATGGGTTTAGATGATCGCTTTCCAAAATGCTATGTATAACAGGAGTGTTTCATTTTGGCATTTTTGGTTTTGGGAATACTTATATATAAATAGTGAAATATTTTGGGTTTGAACCTAAAATTATTATTTTTTTTACACAATATTTTTGGTATGCCTATATTTTGATTCTCACTTAGTACATGCAGGCGTGTGTGAAATTTTTTACTGTGAAGTTCTGTCAGGACTGAAAGGTTTAGCCTGGGAGCACTTTGGTTTTCAGACTTGGATGGTCAGATAATGCCCTATGTGTCATCTGTTGCATGATGGTAGGATTCACTACAGCCAAACCTATTTTGGCTGTAGTGAACGAGAACAGTGGGTTCTCTGTTTAGCACCTTCATCTTTGGGTACAGACTTAAGTAAGTATTTTGATTCAGCAGTTTCTAGATAGAAATGTAATTCTTTGTCCAAAGCTCATACGTTTTAAATTTGACTTAATTGTACCAGATATTTTTGTATAGAAGTTTGCATGCACATGTCTGAAATAGTTCCTACTCTTAGCTACAAATACTTGAAGGCACCTTTTTCTTTGTATGTATATCAATCTGGGGTACACACATGCACACACAGACAACACAGAGGAAGTAAAGTTGGGAAGGCTATATGTTGCAGAGGGGCTGAGGGGAATTTATGGGAGTGAGTTGGGGGTGAATGGGATCAAGATACATGTAGAAAGTTTTTAAGAAAAAATATTTTAAAACTAAAGATAACATAAACATCCACCTTATTCACTTCACAGATTATTAGATTTAAAAATCTAATAATCTTGTATCTTTGTATTTCAGTTTGCAATTCTTATTTGCAATCATGCAGGCTCTTTGCTGTGTTAATGCCCATGTCATATATTTTATAATGTAATTGCGAAGGGTCAGTATTAGTAACAAGATAATTTAATGTTTCAGTAGACTATATGGAGGCTTGCTTCTTTCAATTCACTTTACCCTTTAAAAATACTTTCAGGTTGTGCTAAACATTAGCCTTTGGTCATAGTAAGAAAGAGGATGAGAAGCCCGACTCAGTATCTTAGTGTGCAGTTGGAGTCTCTCATTGACTGCCTTTAGGAATGCTTATCTATTGTGAATAATTGACAGGTCATAGAAATGTCATCATGATCTACAATTTCTGAGATATGTTTTTAATCGAAAAAATGTCTGTTTTATAAAATTCATTTATGTAACTATGGAGCATGATTTCAGGGTTCCATAGTGTCTGAGTAATGATGAAACTTGCAGAACTATATCAATCATAAACTACGAGATAGATTTCTCAGAGCTTAGACTATAGTATTGATGGCAATACAAGTGGCTTCATATCGTGTGACACTTTCTGGGTTTGTAGCAGTCAGCAGTCAGTCATGCAGTTCTACTGTCATGTTCCTGACAGCAGTGTGGCCACAGTGGACTCTAGGCATAAGATGAACTAGCATTCAGGTCACATCAAACTGAATGCACATTGTCTTAGAGCAGAAAATGACTGACTTTTAATAAACTGAACTTAGTGGAGAAAACTGCCTGCCATTTCACCTTCTTCAGGAGCTCTGAACACTTACATGAAAAGTATAATTACATATTTATTTTCCCCAAACTTATCATACTATAAAACCACATAAAAGTAATGCATGTGCTTTTGGTAGTCGATCTTTTGGGATAAAATAAACTGTTTTTGGAGGTTTCTGCTGTGATGAGAGGATGTGGGAAAGAGAGCTGGGGAAAAGCATTGAGGAGAAGTGTTGGGAGGAGCATTGGGGGAGCATTGAGGCGGAGAGTTGGGGAGCATGGAGGCAATAGTGGAAGCATTGGAAAGATGGAGGGGAGCATGGAGGCTTTAGTGGAAGCACTGGGAGGATGGAGGGGAGAATTAGGGACTTCTGGAGAGGAGGGTGGGGGAACACCAAGTGTGGCTCTTGCAGGGACTACTGGGGAAAAGAGATATGGGAGGAGCACATGGGGACATTCTGGGTAGAACATTTGGGAGCATTAGAAGAAGCTCTAGGAGAAGCTGGGGGGATCTCTGAGAGGATCTCTGGGGATCACTGCAGGGGAGCTCTGGGGGGGTTACTGTAGGGGAGCTCTGGGGGGAGTCACTGCAGGGGAGCTCTGGGGGGCGTCTCTGCAGGGGAGCTCTGGGAAGATGTGTCTTGAGTTTTCCTCTTCCTCATGCAGTGCTTCTGTCAAAGATATCAGATGTAGAAAGAACAATGGGTGAGAAAAAAAGATTTTTTCTTTCTTTTATATTTTTTGTATAGTTTACCTTACGTTTCTTTCCAGGAATTTGCTCATTAGGTAAAATTCAGGCAGTTGCTGTTTTTGAAGAAGCTATTACTAATAACTCATGACTGTAAACTTGACACTCTTGTGTTAAAGATGTAGCTGCTTTCTGATGGGTGTTCGGAGACTTTATAATCAGTATCTATTGAAGTGGTTCTTCATAATTTGGACAGTTTTCTTCTACTTAGATGATTTTGGAGTGTTCTGTTTTGTGTCCCTTCCACTCTTTTTCTCACAGGATCATAAATGTGCATAGTGTTGCCTATTAAAATGAATGATTTAGCTGCATACCCAGGGCAAGGACTTGAGTTCTGTGCCATCTTATCTTTTGCCATCTTTTGCCATGGGGATTTGTTTCTCAGGTGCCAGGAGCCTGGTGCTTGTCACATTATATGAGCACAAAGTTGAGAGATTTAGAATGAATTTTTCTTTACTTGGGTGCAGAGTGTGTTGAAGTGTTGAAGTTAGAATTCGAAAGATTCTACTTCATGCTTAAGATTACTGAGCAGCAGACTGCCAATGAAACAAACACTTAGTACAAACATGAGCTTGTTCTGTAACATTCTATAAAGACTCACACCACAGTAAGCCTAATCCAACGGGTTTCTCTAAGTATTTATTGGAGTGTTGTACGTAATTGAATGGGATGTGGCAGAATGAAAACCATACAGTGTCCTACTCATCTTTTGTTTATCTTCCTTCCTTCAGCCAGTGAATCATATAGAGAATTCATTGAGTTTTTGTATATATCAGAATAGTTTCTAACAGAACCCAAACATACTGAGATTAATTGGCATTTAGCTAAAATGATGAAGATTTCTGTTCTGATAAGTAAAGTAGATGAGAAATTTTAGAAATCTAAAATCTTTGCTCAATTTTGGATGGTGGCAAAATTTTTAAAAACCAAGATTTTAACAAATCTTTAGTTTGATTCATTCATCTGTAATCTGACTTGAAGTTGGTTGGAATGATGTTCCCATGCTGTCCTCATGCTCTGTCTTCTTCTTTACATTAAGGCTCTTGTTTCACTCCTGAGTTATGGTTCTTTCTATGACATCCTTGCTAAGTAATGTGGCTACCGGATTCATTATTATATCTACACAACCAGAAGACAACAAAGAATGATTTCTTCAGCCATTTTCACCTTTGTGGTTGGCCTGCTTAGAGCATGTGTCAACTTTGCATAAGGATGTGTGACACTGTGATTCCTTGGTTTTCACTTGAGGGGTGCCTGTAACCAGAGGGCAAGGAGAAGGATCAGCTGCTCACCCTACTGACCATACATTTTCAGCCAGTGTCACTCAGTAATTACTCCCATTGGCCTACAGATTCCAGTGGATAATAAGAGGTTCATAAAATGTCAGTGACGTCCTTCTTTTCTGTAGTGTGATGAGACTGCAATGGTCTCTCTTAGAGCAAAGGCAAAAAAAGGATTAGTAAGTTTGTAACGCTGTGAGTTGTGTGTGTATAGATATGTACCTGTCATGGGGATAATACAGTGATAAAGACATCAAAGTTGTGTGTTTATTTCCCTGTTAATAGTGTGTTCACATTTATTCTCTTAATCAAGAGATGATTTGAGCATATGGCTTGCTCTGTGTAGATAGAACCGGAAGGCACTTGTTATTATTGGCAGAAAAGAGAGAGAGAATACAGAACCATATCACCCTAACTTTATATTAAGAAATAGCAAAGTGTAACCCTGTTCTTGTTTGCAGGCTGACCAGTTGATGTTTGCTTTGCATTTTGTTCGAGGTATGAATCCTGAACTTTTTCAAGAAAATGTAAGTAGCATTGAAGGAAGGAAATATGGAACTATGGAGAAATTAAAAAGCAGACAGGATTTTTCTTAGGGTAGTGATGATTTTAGGCTGTAAGTTGTATAAAAATTTACTAATATTTTCTAAGTGATTTGTGCAAGATGCAGTTTTCCAGTTCTTTTTCCCTGATGTATACCCAGGATTATGGGGTAGCAAAAGGAAAGACATCTAAATAATTTACCAGGAAATTTTCACTGCTATGAACCAGGCCCACTTACTGAGGATACCAGAAGAGCAAGCCTCCTGACTTTACTATTCTAAGCAGTACAGCTGGGAAGGGGAAAGTGGTAATACAGCACACAACTCCATTATCCATCAGTTCTGCTCACTTATAAGGGTCAGCATATAAATGATAGGAGGGGTGGGGGGTGCATAGTTATCACAAACCTTTTAGCCCATCTTTTTTCTGGTCTGTCATATACTATCTAATACTCATGATACTTACTTGAGCGGGAACTAAATTAATCCATTTCTGCTGTGTTTATTTTTTTATTTACATCTTTATCCTTTTATTTTTTTAATTTTTATTAATTACACTTTATTTACTTTGTATGCTTCCATGTAGTTCTCTCCCTCCTCCCCTCCCAATCCCTCCCTTCCTCCTCCTTCACGCATGCCCCTCCCCAAGTCCACTGGTAGGGGAGGGTTTCTTTTTCTTCCTTCTGATCCTAGTCTATCAGGTCTCATCAGGAGTGGCTGCATTGTCCTCTTTTGTATCCTGCTAAGGCTGCTCCCCCCTCAAAGGGAGGTGATCAAAGAACAGGCCAATCAATTCATGTCAGAGACATTCCCTGTTCCCATTACTATGGAACCCACTAAGAGACTGCACTGTCATGGGCTTCATCTGTGTAGGGGTTCTGGATTATCTCCATGCGTGCTACTTGGTTGGAGTATCAGTCTCAGAAAAGACCCCTGTGCCCAGATTTTTGGTTCTGTTGCTCTCCTCGTGGGGTTTCTGTCCTCTCCAGATCTTACTATTTCCCACTTCTTTCATAAGATTCTCTGCAATCTATCCAAAGGTTGGCCAAAAGTCTTCGCATCTGCTCTGATAGTCTGCAGGGCAGAGCCTTTCAGAGGCCCTCTGTGACAGGCTCCTAAGTTGTTCCCTGTTTTCTCCCTCCTTTGATGGCCATCCTCTTTGCCTTTCAGGATGGGGATTGAGCATTTTATCCAGAGTCCTCCCTGTTGATTAATTTCTTTAGGTGTACAGATTTTAATTTCTGCTGTGTTTATTTTAAGAAAAAGAATTGTGCTTGTTTTTCTTTTTTATTATTGTTTAAATATCATAGAGGATAATTGAATATCCTAAGGATACTAAAAGAATGCAAATTCAATGTACTACTCTCTAACAGTACTTAATCAGTTTTTAATTATCTATTAGGTTTTCAAGACAAATAGTTAAAGAACACAGACCATTCATAGTTCTTCCTGTGTTCTCTCTTAGTTTCTAATTCCACATACTGTGGTTTGTTTACTTTTTCCTCCTGAATTTGTTAACTTTGTTCTAATAATTTTTATTAGCTTAGCTATCTTTTATGTAATTGTTAAAATTACTATCAGTATATTTTCAGGCCTTATATGCACTATTATGCCTTCCTGGAATACCTTTCTTAATTTTACCCAGCAAAAACAAGTTTTAGCCCTGCTCGACTTCACTGCATGGGTATTAGTGAGTACTAGTAAAAAATCAATTAAATGTCTAGATGATGAGTGTGCCTGCCATACATAGTAAACATACATTTCTGTCATAATACAATTGGCCCTGGTAGGTTTGATGCATATTTTGTACTGGCACATGACTTCCTAAAGCTGGCCTGATTGAAAAAGTGGGAGATGCTGTCCCCAAGTTCTAAGGAAGCTGCATTGTAAGCTGTCCTGTAGGAAGCTGAGGAAAGTGCTGTTGGCTGGTTGTGTTCTGACGTTGTTTGTGTTTTATTCACCAGGAATGGGATACATTCACAGGAGTGATTGTTGGGGACATGCTGCGCAAAGCTGTGAGTTAAAGTGTCATTTTTCTCCTAGGGAAGAGTTCTGGCCTTGGCTTGATGAAATTCAGTTGTGTCACAGGAGTTTAAAGTTGTTGTTGAAATTATACTTTTTTAGGAAAAAATGTCCTGACCTGTGTTTCTTTACTATAAAATTGGCTTAATAGATTTTTAGACCTTGAAAACTTAGAATTTTGGAGAAAAATGTTAAATATTAAGAAATTAACATTGCTTATTTTTTCACAGAATTTGTATTTTGTTATATATAAGAAAAATGTTATAATCTTTAGAAAAATTAATTCTTTCTTATATAACTGAAGCTTGAATTTACTTTTTAAAACTTTAAAAGTCTATAAAAACATACAGCTTTTTAAATTAATTTTATATTTGCCCGAATAACACATAATATTCTTGAAAATGATGTACTGAAAATACGGCACAACCTGTGTCATTGCGGAGGGCTGAGGCAGCAGAGTAACATCTATGGGAGGCAAGGGGGCAGTTTGGTTCAGTAGGACTCAGCAGCCAGTGACCCTGAGTTGATTTAGGCATATTTAAGCACAGTATAATTTGGTGAGAGCTTTTCCCGTAATCATTAACTCAATCCTGTGCGCATAATAAAGCATGCACAAATCTTCTTGAGGAACACAGTAACAATATAAAGATCAGGCATGAATATGTTGAGAATCTGTAAAGTACCTGTGACAGCTTGCTTAAAGGTGGTCTCTCTAGAGTGACTGTGGAAAAACAAGCTGATGGGAAGGGTTTGGGAGGGTCTGGAAACATAGTGGGTGTAAAGGTCCCAGGCTAAAATGCAGCTTTGTGGCTAGATAACAGGCTGCACATTTCCTCCTGGGAAGGAACAACCCTGCGGCAACCCTGTGAACTAACAGTCCCCCTTCCCCTGTGGCTTACCTGTGAGCACAAGGACCTCTGTTTTATGACAGTTTCCGGTGACATTTTTGTTTTGTTTTTTTGTTTCATGGATGGTTAAGCACAATAAGAATGAATGTCTTGTTTTATCTCAATGGGCTTCTCTCTACCAGTGCTGCCTAGAGAGACTCATGATGAATCATTAAATATAAAGAAGTAGTATATAGAATGTTTTGTCTTCAAAATTGTGATGATAAAAATAGCTTTTCAGTTGCTTTTATTTAATTTTGCCAAATGAATTTTACCAATTAAGAAAAATTGCTTTTACCGAAGGACTCTCAACAAAGAATTCGTGATCAGCTTCCATCTTGGATAGATCAGGAAAGAAGCTGGGCAGTGGCAACATTAAAGGTATTTCCCTTGAAAAACAAATGAAGGAAAACAATTCTGTGTACGTGTTTGTGTATTGTTTGTCTGTGCACATATGCTCTGGCCTATATGGGGGTCTCTTAGCCTAGATCCCAGCATTTGACTAGACTGAATGGCCATCAAGGAACAGGGGTCCTCCTGTGTCTGATGCGCAGAGCTAGAGTTACAGACATGTGTCTCCATGCCTGGCTTGTTTTGTGTGCTCTGGAGTTCTGAACTCATGCTTGCAGAGCAGACACTTGAGCCAGTGAGCCACATCCAGCTCCCATGGAGAGTATATTTCTGTTCTGTTCTGTTGACGTTTTGTATGTGCAACTATTTATATCAGTGCTGATATTTCTGCAAGAAGAACATAAAATCTGTTTAAAATGACAAAGAAGTACTGTGGTATCTTCCTCCTTCAGCTTATTGTTAATTGCTCAGCCCAAGGTGTTGTGTTCATAGAGATGAAACAAAAATGTGTCTTTGTTATCTGCCTATGAAAGACAAAGCCTGCACACATGCCTGTGATCCCAGCACTCAGGGAAGCAAAGGCAGGCAGATCTCTCTGAGTTCAAGGCTAGCCTGGTCTACAAAGCAAGTCTAGGACTGCCAAGGCTACAAGGAGAAACCCTGTCTTGTAAAACAAAAACCAACAGAACCAAAATATCTGGGTCCAGGGGTCTTTTCTGAGACTGATACTTCAACTGAGGACCATTCATGGAGATAACCTAGAACCCCTGTACATATGTAGCCCATGGTAGCTCAGTCTGCAAGTGGGTACCCTAGTAAGAGGAACAGGGGCTGTCTCTGACATAAACTCAGTGGCTGGCTCTTTGATCATCTGCCCCTGAAGGGGGGGGGCAGCCTTACCAGGCCACAGAGGAGGACAGTGCAGCCAGTTCTGATGAGACCTGATAGACTAGGGCCAGATAGAATGGGAGGAGAACCTCCCCTATCAGTGGACTTAGAAACAGGCATAGGGGTAGAAGAGGGAGGAGGGGTGGGATTGGGAGGGCACGAGAGAGGGAGCTACAGCTGGGATACAAAGTGAATAAATTGTAGTAAATAAGAAAAAAACTTGAAAGAGAAAAAAAAAACAAAACCCAAACAAACAAACATCAACAAAAAAAAAAAAAAAAAAGAAAGAAAGAAAAGAAAAAAGATAAGAAAAAAAGTATCTCTAAAAGTTTGTTCCCTTCATGGAGTGAACAGTAAAGATGAACAGCAATTATTGGTGGTTCACTCTGAGCCATTCTGCAGAAGTTAAAGATGGCTATCTTACTACATAGTTCTGACAATACCAAGAGGTAGCTGTGGTGATGGAATTGGTTTAACAGTGAAGCAGCTGAGGAAGTGAGGACGGGATTCAAAGCTGAAATTCCTGCTTCATAGTCTGGGGTCTTTTTACCACTACAGTATATGCCTTTTTCCCATAATTTTTTCCTTGATAAAATGAGTGGATTTCTCTTTATATAATTTATTGAATATATTGATTATTCACTTCAGCTGATTATAGGCCATTATAGTGTTAATGAACTTTCGTTGACCTAGCATAAATCAACCTGCTGATTCTTCCTCTATGACTATCTGTGAACTTCATTGTGTATGTAGATGTTAGTTTTTAAAACTCTTTTATTTACATTTATTTGCTCTTTTCTCACTACTCCACCCCAATCCCTTCCAACACCCCAACACCAGGAAGATAGGTTAGTGGGAGAGGGTGCACAGTTCTCTTAGTATCCTGCTGATACTCAGGTTCTTTGAGCCAGTCCAATCTTCATTTCAGGAGATCGCCAACTTCTTGTCTCAAAGCAACAAGAGCAGCAGGAGCCAAAATAGGGAAGCAGCAGCAGCCTTGTTCTTTCTTGGTTCTCTACACTCTCTGGGCTCTGGCACTTATTCTCTCTCCAGAGTCCTCGTTACAGCTGGCAAAGAGCTCCTCTTGAAGCCCACATGAGGCAAATACTCTGCTGCTGTGGACCATCTTAATCAGTCCTACATCCCACACCTGGGACAAAAGCAAAAACATGTTTATATCCACAAATGGCTTTTCTTTTAATCTAAACGAAATTGCTGTTGCTCTCTTAAAAGGTGATAATCAGGGAACCAAACCCTTTTGGATCAATACTTCCGTTTATAACTTTACAACTTTTGGCTGTTCTTGGTGGGATCGACTCATGCTTTTTGCATTTGAACCATGAGCTAGGATCCTAAAGGCCAGATGTTCTTGCAGAGAACCCAGTACTGCCAGAAAGGGCTCATTTTCTTCTCTGGCAGAACCTACCATTTTTCTTAGAGTTAATGGACCAGCCATTTTAAGCTCTGGGGCTGCATTCAGTATTTCGATATTAAAATTTTTGGTGGCTACTGGGAAAGCTAATGGTGTTAATCTCTTAACCTGAGGCTGCTCCTCTGGCAGCTCAGTCTGCTCAAGATTAACCTTTTTTCTTGAAACAGGCTTTTTGCCTTTAACCTTTCAGCCTGTACAGCCTTTTGCTCCTCCCACTCCCCAGCCTGCCTAGAGGCTATGGGAACTCAACAGGGAAAGTTGAGCTGGGCCACAGTTGAGAATTCCGGCTCTTACCAGGTATTCTCCCTTTAGCAATGATGCTTTTTGCTTTCCAAGTATTTCAACTTTTACCTATAAATTTTCTAGTTGCATTGCCAACTCTGCAATACTTTCTAATTGTTCAATCATTCTCTCAACCTTCTTTAAAATGGAATGCAGGAAGACAGTGAAGTAAAACCAGAGAATCCCCTCTGAGAGTAAAGTGGAAATGAAACAAGTGGTAGCAGCGGCAGTAAGCCTTATGCTCCTATCCTGAAATGGTATATCTATCTCTGCACCCTGCTATCACCTGTACAGCATTACTCATTATTTTAAGCTTGATGTCTGGGTGCCATTTGTTGTTATTGACAAAAATGACAATACCAACTGTTCTGTTTTATCAAGACTCAGGAGCCAGATGCTGGGGTGAAAACCTGCTAGCCCAGAGAGGCAGACAAAAAACTCAGCTGACCTTCCTTCTCAGCTCAGGTCCAATGGAAAAAAACTCAAAAGGCTCAATAGTTCAACTGACAGCCCAGGAGGAAAAGGTGGAAAAACCCAAGGCCACAAAACCCAAGATCAAAAGGCTTGCTAGTTCAAAGCCAAAAAAGCCAGCTGAGAATTTGAAGCCAGAGCTAAAGCCAGAGCTTGACGTAAAAAAATCAAATCAAATCAAAACAAAACCAAACCCTTTTTTTACTTCTCCACTCTGTCTTAAATACCCCTCAACTCAAAGTCCCCTCCTATTCCTCAATCCCTGTCAGCTGGTTTCTTGCTATGACTCTTGACTTTGGGTCAACTTTATTAGATAAGGTATACAGAGAGCTCTTGGATTAAAGGTGCATGTTAGGGCTCAACCAAACCCAAACAAGAATCAGGGTTTTACAGTTCATAATTTTGGGGTTCACAATAGGATAAAATATCCTGTGACCAGTATTCTGTTGTTTTCACAGAATTCTCCCATATTCTGTATCAAATGAGTCATGATATCCTGTGCCATCTTACCTTGGCCTGGTTGAGAGAGGGTCCCACTCAGTTCATTTAGCCATAATCTTTCCCTTCCTCTGAAGTTTTCTCAGTTTTTACTGTTTATTCTTGTCTATATATATTGTGTTTTCTGAGTTGCTTTGAGAATTTAACAGTGTGTTTGTATCTTCCCATTGTAATAACCTTGACTCAGATCTTCTCTTATGTCTTTAACTATATTGCAGCTGCAGTTTTCTTTAACATCAAAGAAATGACAAACACTTATTTTTAAAATTTATTTGTTTATTCACTCTACATCTTGATTTTAGCACCCTCCCCCCTCTCCTGGTTCCCCCTTCTCTTCCTTTTCCCCTCCCTTATTCCTCAGAAATGAGGAGTGCCCCACCCCACCCCCACTAAACCCACTGTAGCTCAAGTCCCAAGAGGACTGAGCATGTCCTTTTCTCCTGTGGCCTGACAAGACAGTCCCACCAAGGGGAAGGGATCAAAAAGTGGGCAACAGAGTCCATGTCAGAGACACTACCCATTCCCTTTACTAAGGAACCTATTTGAGGCCTGAGCTGCCTACCTGCTACATCTGTTAGGGGGCCTAGGTCCAATCTATGCATGGTCCTTGGTTGGGGCTTCCGTCTCTGCAAGCTCCTCTGGGCCCTGGGTAGTTGACTTTGTTGGTAGAGCTCTTGTCACCTCCAGGTCTTTTTATTCTCCTCCCCAGCCCCGACTAAGACTTCCTACACTTTGCCCACTATTTGGCTGTGAGTCTTAGCATCTGTTTTGATCTACTGCTGGAGCCTCTCAGAGGACATCGATGCTAGAATCCCATCTGCAAGCATAGGAGAGTATGGTTAATAGTGTCAGAGGTGGCCCACAGTGTGGGCCAGGCATTGGTTGGATGCTTATTTTATGTACTAAGAAACTTCCAAGAACATACCAGAAAATTACTGATTGATATGGGTGGCACTACACATGGTACTCAGCTCTGGCTATTTGATCTGATGCCTAATGCCTAGCCAGAGGATGCTCTAACTGTGCTGCAGAGCCCACCTCCGAGTGCTGACTGATAATGGACAGTTACGTAATACACAGTGCAGTGCTGTTAGTAGTGATGGGACTTATAGTTCAGGTGTTATTGAAGTTAATAGACAACTATCAGATATTATCCCAAGCCTTAGAATTAGTCATTAAAACTTGTTACTTTAAAGGTGTGTTAAATTTCATTCCTTAATTTTATTTAGGTTACATAATAAAATACGAACAGTGGAAAGGATTATTTACAGATGAGTATAAATGCTAACTAAATACAATATCCTAACATTCTTGATACATGAGTATTGCTTTTAAAAAATTATTTATTTTTATGTACATTGCTATTTTGCCTGTGAGGGTACCATATTCTTTGAAACTAGAGTTACAGACAGTTGTGAGCTGCCTTGTGGGTGCTGGGACTTGAACACAAGTTCTCTGGAAGAGCAGCCAACTCTCTTAATCACTGACCCATTCATTTCTCCAGCTCAGTACAAATTTTTTTTGTGAACAGTAAATATTTTGTATGAATGTTGAGTGATAAATACTACCTTGGGAGTGCATTAGTGCCTTTAATGTGGATGATTTCACCATGCTGTTTCTGACCTATGAACGATGAGACGAACTATCATGAAGTAGGAATATTATATAAGCTCTATAATATTAGGGTTTCTTTTGCTTTTGTAATTTTTATAAGGTATATTCATGTCATATGGTTGCAGCTCCTAACATGTGGTAATTTTCATTTTAGATCTCTCTCCCCAGTCTCTACCAGACCCTCTGTTTTGAAGACATGGCCCTTTGGCGTACTTACTATCATCACTCAATGTGCGAACAAGAGTTTCCATCCATTCTTGCAAAGAAAGTATCCTTATTTCAGCAGGTAAAATTTAATGTTATCCAAGTTCAGAACAAAAATCAAACTGTGATGTTTTTCTTGTACTGCTTAAGTAAACGCTCTGCTTTTATTGTGTTGGTTAACCTTCATCTACATGTGGAAGGAAGGGCTTTTTTTTTTAAGGCCTCTCAGTTTATTTATTAAAATCTTTTTCTCTCCATTAATTAATTAATTAATTTTAATTTTTTTTCATCCAAATAGCAACCCTACTCCCTCCTCTCCTCCTAGTCCCACCCTCTCACTCGCTTCCTCCATTACCCTTATCCTCCAGGCACCAAAACACTCTGGCACATCAGGTCACATCAGGACTAAGTGCCTCCTCTTTCACTGAGGCAAGACAAGGCAGCCCTGATAGGAAAATGAGATCCAGAGAGAGGCATCCAAATTCAAGTCAGACCTAGCCCCTGCTCCAATTGTTAAGGAACCCACTTGAGGACCAAGGTGGCCTATCAGCGTCATATATTCTTTGGTTGGTGGTTTAGTCTCTATGAGCCCCATGGTCCCAGGTTATTTGCCTATGTAGGTCTTCTTCTGATGTCCTTGATCTCTCCAGCTCCCTGGATCCTTCCCCTAACTCCTGAGTTCCAACTAAGGTTTGGCTGTGGGTCTCTGCATCTATTTCCATTATCTGCTAGATAAAGCCTCTCAGATGATAGTTATGCTAGGTTCCTGTCTGCAAGGAAAGCAGAGTATCATTAAGAGTGTCACAGGTTGCCTCTCTCATGGGGTGGATCTCAAGTTGAACCAGTCATGGTCTGGACATTCCCTCAATCTGTGCTCCACCTTTTATTCCTACACATCTTGTAGGCAGTACAGATTGGTGGGTGGGTTGGTGTCCCCCTCCTGAGCAAGGACTTTCTGCTTTGATGACTTTATCCAGTCATAGCCCCTGGGAACTTTTCTGAGTGGGTGTCCCCTATACCTCTTGTTACTTTTCCTGCCTCTAGTCCAAGAGGGATCCTGTGATAGGAAAAGAAGTCTTTTAAAAAGCAACTAAACTATAAATGGTATAGATTATACATTCACTTATTTTAAAGAGTTGTATGTAAGGAGAGGCTTTATTGTGAAGGAAAGGGAACTTTGAGAACTACATTTCAAAAGAGGGTGGTAAGATCTCTCAGTGGGCTTAACTTGAACTGGGCAAATGGCTCTGGAAATTGGCACCATGGGAAATGGTCCTCTTCTCTGAGCTATCCATTATGGAAGCCAATTCATTCTGTTTTTTTGTGCAGTGAATGCTATCTCAGCAGATATGCTTAAACCAAAAAACAAACTATCTGGACTCAGCAGAAATACAGTTCAGATGTCAAGCAGGCAGCTGCCAGCTGCTAAACCTTCATCCTGCCATCTTCAAAGGATGTTGTGCCCTTTATGGGATTTGGAAGACATATCTCACTCACCCCAAGCTTGCTTTACATAACTGCTTTAAGGAATTTTTGACACAAACAGGAAGTCTTGGTTCATACCTATTGTGATATTTAAAGCATAGTAACTACAGTGCAACAGTGGTTACTCATGTATTTCTGCAAACATTAATTAGTAATCATTGACTATTGTTTAGTTAATGTTGTTGAGAAACATCTATTTACAAAATTCTCCACTTTGGTTTAGGTTCTTGTAGTTCAGGCTCTACGACCAGACAGACTGCAAAGTGCCATGGCTCTGTTTGCCTGTAAGACTCTAGGTAAGTACAGCCCTTTTCAAAATCCACACCATCAACCTGGGTGACTTTTTTTGAACTTATATTTCATTTTATGCTAACTATTTTATTTATATAATATATATGTTTTATATATATTATATAGCATCCTTATGGTTTAATTAAATTTAATATAAATTGACATACTGTATGGTAAAAATACTGAGTTTTTAAAAATTATTTTCTCATGGAAGTATTTTTTTTTATTTCTATGTGTTATAAAGGTTACAAAGAAGGCATTCAAATATTAGTGGTGAATTTGTATAGATACTTCCTCAGGCTCAATTGGAAAAAATTTACAACTACAATAAAATATATTTACAGATACTATAGCCTTCAGAAATATAGCTTTCAAAATTAGTAATTTTTAGACTATCTAAAACAAAACATTGTCAATCTGTTTGCTTTTCAGACTATAGTTTTTTTCAGCCTTTCAGAGAAAAAGAATTAAAAAATAAAAAATTATCACCCATCTGAAAATAATTCTATTTCTGTAAGCAAATTCAGTAAAAATTGTTAAGTATGAAAACAACTGGGTGTCAGGGTACACACCCAAAATCCTTGCCCTTGGAGCTGGGATTCTAGGCTCCTGTTACCAGGTGCTTGTCTGCCGTTTCTATAGACAGCACAAGTTTAGTGTGATTGACATAGACATTTTTATTTTTCTATCGTAGCATCTACTGCTCAGATTAAAAGTTGTCAAATTTATTTCTCTCACACTATCTCCCTTACGGTTTACTTGTAAGGTTCTAACTTTAAATCTTATTCTGTATTTGTTTACTGCTACCACTTAAGTAAATTGTCATCATAATATGTCACCTCAGTTATTCCACAGCTTTCATTGTGTGTGTGTGTGTGTGTGTGTGTCTTCAGAGTGTTTCCAGAATCTGCTTGTTTCATCCCTCACCGCTGCCTGCCCCCTTTGTCAAGTCACTGTACTGTGAGTGAGGTGACTGCCCTCAGATATCTGTCCTCTTCACCTTCAGTTATTTCTGCAGAAGCTAGAGTGTCCTGGGACACCTTAACTCATGTGACTTTTCTGTGTAAACTTCTGATGGCATCTCTCTTCCCAAGCATCCTCATAGTGTCACGTGGTCTTTTCTGCTCTCCCTTTAGATTTCATGTTCTTCTCACTCACATCGTAGTGTGACCGTTGGCCTCCATCACTTGTGTACAAGTGTGGTTCTGCGAGTTCACAACTGGCAGCCACTGTTCTCCTCAGGTAGTTTTATCCAGTAGTCTCCCTCCATGTTTTGTTTGATTGTTACATGAAGATTTCACTCATTATTTTGGAAAAGTAGCATCTCACCCTCCTGTCTTTCATATCATATTGTTTGCCTCTGGAACTGCATTAACATCTGGCATTTTGTTATTTTCTTATTAATTGCTTTTCCAGCTACAACATATGCCACAGGAGGTACAAGCTTCATCTTACAGTGTGTTCTCAATGCCTTAAGAAGCTTGTAGACATATAGGCACTTGAACCAGGGACTACCTTCTTTCTTGGTTTTCCCTGCTGTGATTTTGTTGGTGTTGTTTGTTTTTTAATTCCTTCTCTCAAGAAGCTGTACAGTCTGAAACCAAAATGAATCTTTCCAGCATAAAATATTTATTTATTTATTTATTTATTTATTTATTTATTTTCACTTTACATCCCTATTGCACCCCGTCCCTCCTCTTCTGGTCCCTGTCCTGGTCCTGGTCCTGGTCCTGCTCCCACTCTCCCACCCTCTTCCCCTTTTGGGGAGCTCCCCACAACCCATCCCAGCATATCAAGTTGCATTTGGACTAAGCACATCTTCTACCACTGAAGCCCAACAAGGCAGTCTAACTAGTGGAAAGTGATCCAAAAGCAGGAAACAGAGTCCATATCAGAGACAGTCCCCACACTAATTGCTAGGAGACCCTCATGACGAGCAAGCTGTCCATCAGCTACATATGTGTAGAGGACATAGGTCTAGCTAGTGCATGCTCTTTGGTTGGTAGCTCAGTCTCTGTGAGCCCCCATGGTTCTCATTTGATGCTACTGGTCTTCTTATGGAGTTCTTGTCCCCTATCAGTAACTCTTTCCTTCCCTGAAATCTTCCACAAGACTCCCCGAGCTCTGCCTAATGTTTGGCTGTGGGTCTCTGTAACTGTTTCCAACCACTGCTGGATAGAGCTTCTCAGAGGACAGTTATGCTTAGGCTCCTGTCTGTAAGTATAACGAGTATCATTGATAGTGTCAAGGGTTGCCTCTCCCATGGGGTGGGTCTCAAATTGGGCCAGACATTGTTTGACCATTCGCTCAATCTTTGCTTCATGTTTATCCCTGCACATCTTGTTGGGAGGGTAAATTTTGGTTCAGGGGTTTTGTGGATGGGTTGGTGTCCTTATCCCTCCACTGGAAGACCTGCCTGGGAATAGGAGGTGGCTACTTCAGTCTCCATTATCACCCATTTCTAGGAGTCATGCTAGAGTCACCCCCATATCCTCTCATGAGTCCACCCTGAGTAGGTCTCCAGCTTGTCCCAGAGATGTCCCTCACTGGTTTTCCCTTTCTACCATTTCTCCTACCCAATTCTCTCTCTTTATCCATTTCTGATGTCTGCGTTATTTCCCTCTTCTGAGTGAGATTCAAGCATCCTCCCTTAGGCCATCGTTGTAACTTAGCTTCTTTCGGTCTGTGGATTGTAGAATGGTTGTCCTGTACTGTATGGCTGATGTCCACTTATAAGTGAGTACATATCATGTGTGTCTTTCTGGGTTACCACATTCAGCATGATATTTTCTAGTTCCATCCGTTTGCCTGCAAATTTCATGATGTCCTTGTTTTTAATAGCTGAGTAGTATTTTATTGTGTAAATGTAACCACAGTTTCTTTAAACATTGTTTAGTTGAGTGTTGTAAATAAAAAATGAGCGTTGGGCTAACTATTGTTATTTATTATTTGCCCTATAATTATTGCAGCGGTATTATTTAACCTGCTATCACAAATAATAAGACACAGACACCTGTTAGGCTTTATAATTGCCTTATCACCTTGGGCCAGGCAGATATTTCTACCTACCCTGTCTCAATAACCTTACCGTTCATCTCCCAGCCCCTATCCAATGCCGACTGCCTTAATCATTCCTGTCCGGGATACTTTCCATCCATATTCACAAGATACTTGATTGTATTCTTCATCTGGGCTATTTCACATCATTATTGGAGTCCTTCCTCCCAGCCCTCATGATTTCTTCTCCACACTAACTCATCATGGTATCCTCCTTCCTCCTCTTTTCCTGTCTCTTTTCTGTGGTTTTCCTGTCCTCATAAGCCCAGGAACTTTAGCCCTGCCTACCCCCTTCTGCCCTGCCCAGGTATAGGACTTTAATCAACCAATCATGCAGGTATAATGTCTCCAATCTGTCTTTTACCACAACATTTTTATAACTTCAATTCCTTTTTAAAGCTATTAAAATTCTCATCCACATTTTAAAGATGTGGTGTCTTCCCCTAGTCTTTACACACGTCAGCAGCTGCAGCGGGCTTTTTTGTCCTTGTGTGTGCTTCTGTTACATAGACTGAATTACTTCTTAAGTATGGAGATCTTAGTTGTGAAATGAGTCAAGGTCATTCATAATTTTAAAGTTTTTATTTGTTTTATTAAATGAGACTATATTTAATGCAGTCGTCCTACAACATTTGAGTTTATGAATACATAAGTGAAATTAGTCTTGAACAGATGAGTTTCTTCTTTCTTCTTGTCTTTTTGTTTGTTTGTTTGTTTGTTTATTTTCAGATAGTCTCATATAGCCCAGGCTGGTCTTGAACTCACTATGTAGCTGAGAATGACCTTCATTCCATCTTTCCTAGTGCTGGCATGCACCACAACACCTGTTTAAACAGGTGTTACTACAGGTACTGGGGATGGGACCTATGACTTTATGCATGCTTGGCCAGCTCTGTCTCAACTCAACTACATCCCCATTCTGAATCAATAGATTTCTTAGTATATTATGCCACAAGTATAAAACATTTGTGTTCTCAAAATTGTGATTAATAACAATTTGAAATTAAACAAAGTTTTTAAAATATGCCTCTAGATTAAGTTCATTAATCTTACGTGGCTGTTGGGAATAGACTTCACTTAGAATAGAATTTTCAGCAACTGTCTGAAAATTCTCCCGTCATTGTGGGTTGCTGATGGAAAGAGTAGAGGAGGGTGAGTAGAGTGCGTCATGCATCGAGCCACGCCTCTGAGGGCCTCTTGGCCCTGACCGACGGCACCGAATTCATGTTTTAAGGTGTTCAGTACAAGTCTTACAGACTGTTCTGTCTACTTCACTCAGGTCTCCTTTGGAGACACATGGAAACCCTGCTTGCATATCTGTTCATTCTGTTCTGCGCTACATCCAACCAACCTCCCTTGTTTTTATGTTTCTGTGTCATATTCTTTTACACATTAGCTCAAACAAGTATATTATAAGCTTTTAATTGAAGTGACCGTTTTCAACTTTAAATAATGCATTGTGGACGAAACTATTTACATATAATAGGAAATGAATTACTCCCTATTGGAATAGGCCCTTATTACTAACAAGAGGCTGTGGAGAAGAGAAAGCCCAGGTGAAGAGTTTGAATGCTCTTGGCTCTTAGTGGCTGGGTACCCTTGAGCAAGACATTCGCCTTCATTTAAGGCTTAGTTTTCTTTCACAGAAAATGAATTTTATGTATTTAAGGTTCTTGGGGGATTTAGACAGCTGATGAATAGACTTCTTTGTGCAATGCTTAGCACAGTAGATGGACAACACATGGAGTCTATGATGATCTTAGGGCCACTCACAGATGAAGGGTGTTTTGAGTCTTCCCTTTGACTTATTACACTGGTACCACATGAGAGAGGTATCTCATGACAGAAATCACATGACAGAAATTACACTGGTATCACTGATTACACTGGTATCACATGAGAGAGGTATCTCATGACAGAAATCACATTTGCTTGGATGATTTGAAATCATGAGATACTAATTCTAGCTCTGTATTTCTTCAGCTGGCACATGTAGTCGTCAGGATCCACCTGTATCCTTGTAACGAGCTGAGGGTACCTCACAGGAAAAGAATTACAAAGGAACACATTCTTGCAAGCATTCATAGATAGAGTTGTTAGTATTTAAGTGACTTTTAGAGAAAAATGTAATATATGAGATTATAATTTAACCAGGTAGCCCCTATTTTATATCATCTACTTATTTTCATAGAATAGAATCATATCACTTTCACTACTCCTTTTCTCCCCTACAAGCCCTCCCCTTCTTCAGACCCTACTTTGTCCCCTCCACTCTCAGGTACATAGCCTCTTTTTTTATTATTTCTTTTTCTTCATATTATTATTGCATGCATGTGTTTTTACAGATACATAAATATACATAAGCATATAGACATACATGTATACACGCGTGTGTGTGTTTGTGTGTGTAAGCTGCTGAGTCTATTTTTGTTATTTGTATTGTATGTATTTGGTTTCAAGGCCAACTATCCTGCAGTGGACAACCAGAAAGGGAGCTCATTCCTAAGACAAGCAAATTCCAGTAGTCAGTAATTGCCTGTAGTTCTTCGTTTAGGAGTTGGAACCCCATGGAATTTTGTCCCTTCTGCATTAATTAATTAATTAATTAACCTGTCCATTAATTAGTGACATTTTAAAGTCTTGTTTATGCAGCCATTTCTAGCAAACTTACAGGTATTCTGGCCTCTTGTGATTGCTTTGCTGAACCATCGATAAAGGAGCTGTCTTGCAGATGTATCCGTGGGAGTGGTCCTCCCAATGATTCGTTGCTATCTGGATGGTGTTCACTCGTGGTGTTCTGGGATGGTCTCCTTTGCTGTACAGGGAGGCTCCCTTGATTTTTGGTGGTAGCTACACTTATGCAGGAAATATGGCTCATGCACATCATGTAATTATTTTTAATAGAATTTATAATTCATGTTGGTTTTCCTTCTTTCATTTTTGTTTTAGGATTGAAGGAGTTGTCCCCTCTTCCTCTGAATCTCAAACGTTTATACAAGGAGACACTAGAAATTGAGCCTATTTTGATAATCATTTCTCCAGGAGCTGATCCTTCTCAGGAACTTCAAGAACTTGCTAATGCTGAAAGGAGCAGCGAGTGTTATCACCAGGTATGTAGGAAGTACTCACAGTTTTTGTATGTCTTTCCTGTTCTTCCCCCACTAGATCCAGGTCCTAACAATGAAATGGACAACTTAAAAACAATGTGTGTGGCAAGCCAAAAGGTGTCCATATTCAGAACTCAAGTCTAGCAAAAAGAATCTTGCAGATGTAATTAATAACCTTGAGATTAAAAAACTATTGACGTATCCAGATTACCCAGTGAAATCACAAGTGTGTTTTAAAGGGAGAGTGGGTATGAAGGGACAGTGAGAAGAGGGAGGCAGGAGGCAGGGAGGGGAGAAATAGTTCACAACTGCTGACATTTTGAAAGTTCTAAGATAACCTGAAGTAGGGCACTAAATATTGTGTTTACTTGTTAGAGCACAATAGGAATTGAATACATTTGATGAAAATTTGAGAATCACCTTAAAATTTTTAAATAGATGCTTTTATAACAAATGCAGTAATTTTTCCTGAAAGTCTCATGACTTAAAAGTAAAGAAATGCGTAAAATATTTTCAGCAAATTCCATCTAATGGCATACTGTTATTTATTTATTTATTTTTTTATTTATATTGAGGCAAGGTTTCTCTGTATAACCCTGGCTGTCCTAGACTCCCTTTGCAGACCAGACTGGCCTCAAATTCAGAAATTGAGAAATCTGCCTGCCTCTGCCTGCCTCTGCCTCCCTGAGCGCTGGGATTAAGATGTGCACCACCACACCTGGCTATTGTCTTTCTTTTTTTAATTAATTATTTATTATAATATCTTAATTTTACATCCTGATCTTAGCCTCCTCTCTCCCCTCCTGATGGTCCCACACTTCTTCTCTTTTCTCCTCCCCACCCTCGGTCATCCCATCAGCCCACCCCAGCATATCAAGTTGCATCAGGACTGAGCACATCCTCTTTCCCTATGGCCTGGCAAGGCAGCCCCATCATTGGGAGTGATCAAAAGCAGACAGCAGAGCCCATTTCTTAAGGAATGAGTTTTGTTCATTCTCATCATCTTTCAAGTCAACTTAGATGCAGACTTGGAAATGAATTTATAGCTTATTGTATGTTTTTTGAATGTTAATAAAGATCATTCATAAAGAATGCAATGATGTAAAAATTCAAATACATCATATCCATTAAAAAGTACAAATTCTGGTTTGGCTTGGAGATCTTTTTGCCTGCTCCTCATCTGCCTGGCCCACCTGTGTCACAGACACTGAGCCCAGCAGAGGTGATGTAGGCATGGGATCCAAGTCATCATAATGAGGCCTATGTGGCACCAGACCAGAATTTGGCTTGGAGATCTTTCTGCCTGCTCCCCATCTGCCTAGCTACCTGGGTCACAAACAATGAACTTAGCGGAGACAGTGAAGCTAGAGGAGGTGAGCTGGGTGCAGGACCCCAGCCTCGTTATCTCCCATCCTGAGGGGTCCTGTGGGATGCAGGAGCAGCATTCAGCTGGAAGATCTTTCTGCCTGATCCCCATATGCTTGGCCTAGCTGGGTCACAGACAGCAAGCCCATGGGAAGAGAGCTGGGCACAGGACCCACACCCCATTTTCCCCCAACCCTGGGAGACCTATGGGTGCTGGAGCAGCATTCAGCTTGGTTTCCACCTGCTTCTCATCTGCCTGGCCTACCTGGGACACAGTCAGTGAATTCAGCAGAGGACCACCAGCCCAGTTAACACCAGAGTCAACCACGTGGGTGGAGGCCAGCATAAGAACACAGTCAACAAAACCCAGGGCCATATGACACCACCAGAAACCCAACTCTCCTACCATAGCAAGCTCTGGAGCTATTATCACACCAGAAGTGCAAGAAAAAGATTTTAAATCTGAGGTTATAAAAAAATGATAGAAACCTTAAAGGAGAAAAATAAAGCTCTCAAATTAGCACAGAAAAATACATTCAAACAGGTGAGAAACTTGAACAAATCCCTTAAAGAAACTAAAATCCCTTAAAGAAATACAGGAAACTACAATCAAGAAGGAAATAAATAAAATTGTTTAAGACCTAAAAATGGAACTAGAAGCATAATCTGAGGTAATCCTGGGGATGGAAAATCTAGCAAAGAAGACAGGAACTACAGACACAAGTGTCACCAACAATATAAGAGATGGAAGAGAGAAACTCAAGATATAAAATACAATTGAAGAAATTGATACATCAGTCAAAGAAAATGTTAAATTAAAAAAGCTCCTGACACAAAACATCCATTAAATATGAGACACTATGAAAAGACCAAACCTCAGAATAATAGAAATAGAAGAAGACTCTTAGCTCTAAGGCCCAGAAAATATTTTCAACAAAATCATAGAAGAAAACTTCTCTAACCTAAAGAAAGAGAGGCCTATGAACATACAAGAAGTTTACAGAATGCCAAATAGATTAGACCAGAAAAGAAAATCACCTTGCCTCATAATAAACAAAATACTAAATGTACAGAAAAAAGCGAGAATAATAAAAGCTGCAAGGGAAAAAGCCCAAGTCACATATAAAGGCAACCTATCAGAATTACACCTGACTTCTCATCAGAAACTGTAAAAGCCAGAAGGGCCTGGATAGGTATTTTACAGATACTAAGAGACCACAGATGTCAGCCCCAACTACCAAAACTTTCAATCACCAAAGAGGTAGAAAACATGATATTAAAAAACAAATTTATTATTATTTTTTTATATTCATATACACATTGAATAGATGATACAAAAGGAGCTCCATACACACAGACAACTGATATACATTCATGTAATGTATATACAAAAACAGATGGACATATTTACATAGTAAACACATGTCTATATACATATTTGCAACTCATGGATGAAGCATATTCCAGCCAGCTTTCATTCACCAGGGGCTTCCACCACCAGGCCTCTGCCAAACGTGTGTGTGTGTGTGTGTGTTGCCACTGTTTATTGTATTGTCTTTTTCCCTCTGAGCCAAAGCTCCCGGAAAAGGAATTATCTCATAGTCAAAAAGGCGATTAATCACAAAAACATGATTTCCAAAATGCAACAGGTTACATGTTTTAAAACTAAATATTTCTTATCTATGTGTCCATTACATAAGTTCATAGAAAGTTCAGAGTGACAAAGGTAGACAAGGCCTAAAGGTTGACAGGGTAAAAAACAAATTTAAACAGTACCTATCCAGCACTACAGAAGATACTGGAAAAAAAACTCCAACCCAAGGAGGCCAACTACACACAGGTAAGAAATAACCCCACATCAGTAAAACCAAAAGAAGGGAATCAAACACACACACACACACATACTACCACTACCAACATCAAAATAACAGGAAGTAACAACTAGTCATTAATATCTTTCAACATCAATGACATCAACTCCCCTATAAAAAGACACAGGTTAACAGAATGGATAAAAAAACAAGACCCATCTTTCTGCTGCATACAAGAAAAACAACTCAGCAATAAACATAGACTTTATCTCACAGTAAAGGGATGGAAAAAGGTTTTCCAAGCAAACGAACCCAAGAAACAAGCTGGAATAGCCATTTTGGTATCTAATAAAGTAGACTTTTTACCAAAATTAATCAAAAGAGATAGGGAAGGACACTTCATACTCGTCAAAGGAAAAATATACTAAGGTGACATCTTAATTCTGAACATCTATGTCCCAAATGCAAGGACAGCCACATTTGTAAAAGAAAAGTTAATAAAGCATAAATCACACATTGAATCCCACACATTAATACTAGGATACTTCAACACCTCACTCTCTCCAATGGACAGGTCATCAAGACAGAAACTAAATGGGGAAATAAAGAAACTAACAAATGCCATGAATCAAATGAACCTAACATATATCTACAGAACATTTCACTGAAGCTCAAGAAAATATACCTTCTTTTCAGCACCTCATGGAACTTTCTCCAAAATTGACCATATACTAGGTCACCAAGAAAGCCTAAGAAGATTGAAATAACTACCTGCATCTTTTCAGACTACCATGGAGTAAAACTGGAACTCAACAACAATAGATACAACAGAAAACCTACAAACTCAGGGAAACTAAACAACGCTCTCCTCAACAACCACCGGGTCAGGGAAAAAAATAAAGAAATTAAAGGCTTTCTGGAATTCAGTGAAAATGAAGACAACATACACAACTTATGGGACACAATGAAAGCAGTGCTGAGAGTAAAGTTCCTAATATTAAGCGCCTTCATTAAAAAACAAACAAACAAAAAACAAAACAAACATACAAACAAAAAAAAAAAACAATGGAGATATCCAATACTAGGAACTTAGCAGCACACTTGAAAGCTCTAGAACAGAAGGAAGCAAACACATCAAAAATGAGTAGACTACAGGAAACAATCAAACTGAGGGCTGAAATCAATAAATTGGAAATAGAACAATACAAAGACTCTATGAAACCAAGAGCTGGTTCTTTGAGAAAATCAACAAGATAGAAAAACCCTTAGCCAAACTAACTAAAAGGAAGAGGGAGAGTATCCAAATTAACAAAATCATAAACAAAAGGGGGATAAACAACAGACAATGAGGAAATCAAAAAAACCATTAGCTCTTACTTCAAAAGTCTATATTTTATACAATTGGAAAATCTAAAGGATATGGATAGTTTTCTTAATAGATTTCACCTACCAAACTCAAATCATGACCAGATAAGCAGTTTAAACAGACTTATAACCCTTAAGGAAATAGAAGCCATCCTCAAAAGCATCCTAACTAAAAAGAAAGCCTAGGTCTAGATGGCGTTAGCGCAGAATTCTACCAGACATTCAAAGAAGAGCTAATACCAATACTACTCAAACTATTTCACAAAATAGAATCAGAAGTAACATTGTCAAACTTATTCTTTGAAATGACACTCACCCTAAGACTCAACTAAGAAAGAGAATTTCAGACCAATTTCACTCATGAATATCAATGCAAAAATACTCACAAACTGAATCCAAGAATACATCAAATAAATCATCCACCATGATCAAGTAGGCTTCAACCCAGGGATGCAGGGATGGTTCAACATACAAAAATCCATCAACATAATCTACCATATTAAAAAAAAAACTCAAAAAAAATCAAATGATCATTTCATTGGATGCAGGAAATTCCTTCGACAAAATCTAACACCCCTTCATGATAAAAGTCTTGAAGAGGTCAGGGATACAAAGCCCATACCTAAATGTAATAAAGACTATACACAGCAAGCCAATAGCCAATATCAAGCTAAATGGAGGGAAACTCAAAGCAATTCCAATAAAATCAGGGAGAAGACAAGGTTGCCCACTGTCTCAGTAACTCTTCAATATAGTACTAGAAGTTCTAATTAGAGCAATAAGACAACTAATGGAGATCAAAAGGATATAAACTGGAAAGGAAGAAGTTAAAGTATTGCTATTCACAGATGACATGATAGTACACATAAATGACCCCAAAAATTCCACCAGAGAACTTCTACAGCTGACAAACAGCTTTACCAAAGTTGTTGGATACAAGATGAATACAAAAAACAAAAACAAAACAGTAGCCCTCCTGTAAACAAACAACAAATGGGCTGAGAAAGAAATTAGGGAAACTACAACGTTCACGATAGCCACAAATAAAATACAAAGTATCTCCGTGTAACTAACCAAGCAAGTGAAAACCTGTATGAGAAGAACTTCAAGTCTATGAAGAAGATATTAGAAGATAGAAAGATCTCCGATGTTCATGAATCGGTAGGATTAACATAATAAAAATGGCCTTCTTCCTAAAAGGAATCTACATATTCAATGCAATTGCCATCAAAATACCAACACAGCTCTTTACAGGCCGTGAAAGAACAATTCTAAACTTCATATGGAAAAGCAAAAAACCTAGAGCTAAAACAATCCTATACAATAAGAGACCTTCTGGAGGTATCTCCATCCCTGACTTCAAGCTATTCTACAGAGCAATAGTAATAACTGTGTGGTAGTGGTATAGAAATAGATGAGTTATTCAATGTAATCGATTCAAAGACCCAGAAATAAACCCACATGGCTATGGTCATTTGATATCTGACAAAGGAGTTAAAATCATACAGTGGAAAAAGATAGCATCTTCCACAAACGGTGCTGCTCTAACTGGACGTCTACATGGAGAAAAATGCAAATAGATCTATAGTTACATCCCTTCACAAAACTCAAATCTAAATGCATCAAGGGCCTCAATAACACCAGATACACTAAATCTATTAGAAGAGACAGTGGGAGAAGAGCCTTGAACTCATTGGCACAGGAGACAATTTCCTGGAAACACCAACAACTCAACAATTACTAAATGGGACCTCTTTACACTGAAAAGTTTCTGTAAGGCAAAGGATACTGTCAGTAGAACAAAAAGACAGTCTACAGATTGGGTAAAGATCTTCACCAATCCTACATCTAACAAAGGGCTAATATCCAGAATATATAATGAACTCAAGAAATCAAACACCAACAAAACAACCAAGTTAAAAAATGGGCACAGAACTTAACAGAAAATTCTCAACAGAGGAATCTCAAATCGCCAAGAAGCATTAAAGAAATACTCAACTTCTTTAGTCATCAAGGAAATGCAAATCAAAATGGCTCTGAGAGTCCATCTCACACTGGTCAGAATGGCTAAGATCGAAATCCCAAGTGACAGCACATGCTGGCAAGGATGTGGAGATAGGGGAACACTCCTCCATTGCTGGTGGGAGTGTAAACTTGTACAACCACATTGGAAATCAACCTGGTGCTTTCTCAGAAAATTGGGAATAGCTTTACCTCAAGACCCAGTTATACCTCTCCTGGCTATATACCCAAAAGATGCTCCACCATACAACAAGGACATTTGCTCAGCTATGTTCATAGCAGCTTTATTCATAATAACCAGAATCTGGAAACAACCTAGATATCCCTCAAACGAGGAGTAGATAAAGAAACTGTGGCACATTTTCACAATGGAATACTACTCAACTATTAAAGAAATCATGAAATTTGCAGGAAAGTGGATGAAACTAGAAAAGATCATCCTGAATGAGGTAACCCAGGCCCAGAAAGACACGCATGGTATATACTCACTTATAAGTAGGTTTTAACCATGTAGCACAAGGTAAGCTTACCAAGAGGCACAGACTCAAAGAAGATAAGTAACATGGAGGATCCAAGGGAAGATGTATAAATCTCACTTGGAAACAGAGATAGAAGAGACAGGGTTAGCAGCTGAAGAAAGGGAATAAGGTAGGGGAGGGAATGCAGAGAGTTTAAGAGGGTGGAGATCAGACCTGGAAAGAGAGAGGGCAAGAGGACAGAAGGCTGTAGAGAATAGAGAAATTGAGAATGAGGACATTTCTGTGACAAACTGGACACCTAAGTCAGGGTAGGCTCCTGGGAGGATATGAGAGATACTCCAGCAGAGACTCCTAGTAGCAGAGACCATAGAGACTAAGGAAGACACCCTCTAACTAGACTAGTCTTCTAGCTGAGGAAGGGGAACACCAACCCACCCACACAAACTTTGGCTGAAAATTTACCCTGCCTACAAGATGTACAGGCATAAAGATAGCGCAGATAGCAGAGATTGAGGGAATGGCCAACCAAACCCTGGCCCAATCAAACACCCGCCCTATAGGAGAGTGCCAACCCTATGAATGATGCTTTGCTAAGCTTGAAGACAGGATCCTGACAGAGCTGGCCTCTGAGATACTACCCAGCATGCCTCAAAACAGATGCTAACTCACAACCAAACATTGGTTGATGCATAGGGAGTCTTGTGTAAAAGTGGAGATGACAGGAGCTCCATAAGAAGATCAACAGAGCCAATTAACCAGTGGCCAGAGGGGCTTGCTGAGACTGAAGCATCAGCCAAGGACAGTGTATGAACTGGACCTAGGCCCCCTACAAAGATGTACTAGATGGGCAGCTTAGGGTTCAAGTGGGTCCTCTAGCAAGGGAAGTGGAGACTGCATTGGACATGGACATCCTTGCCAGCTTTTAGATAACTTCCCATCTCCCCAGTGGGACTGCTTTGCCAAGCCACAGGGGAAGAGGCATGCTCATTCTTGATGCAACTTGATGAGCTGGGGTGGATGGGAAAAGGGGAGGAAGAGAATGGGGATAAAGGGAGCATTAACTGGGAGGGAAGGAAGGATGGGGCTACAACAAGGATGTAAAGAGAATAGAATGAAATAAAGGGGAAAAGTAGGCATTCTACCAGAGCAGCTCCTATTAGCTGTAGGGTTTCAATGACAATCCCTGGGCTTTCCATGCAGTCTCTTGTGAATAGATAGCATATTCATTAGTACAGCATGCATGTATGTGTGATATAGTCAGGAGCCCTTTCCACAGGCTGTACCTGTGATTGGTGACTTTGACAGGATGATAAAACTACACATCTTTCTGGAAAAGGTGATTAACTCTTGGTATTCATTTTTGACCTTTTTTATAATTTCATGGTTTATTGTATGTTTCCAATAAATATTGTTTAGTTCATTAGTGTTTTAGCACCTTTTTATGTGCTGAGCATAGTTTCTTTTCTGGTACAGTCATTTTGTTGTTTTGTATGCTTTTTGTACTTCTTCTCAAATTTATTTACTTTATATACCAGTCACAGCCCCCTCCCAAACTCATTACCCATTCCCCTTTCTCTTTCTTCTCAGAGGAGTTAGCCACACAACCTATGCCATCCTGCCCCACCAGTTCATGTCACACTGGGACTATAAAAGTCCTCTTAAATCCAGTTCTGGAGGTTTAGAAGTTATTATCCTTAATCTCTGACAGTGTTATATTAAAATGTTTTACCAAATAGTTTTCACTGGAGTTTTTGTATCTCTAGGTTGCCATGGGTCAAGGTCAAGCTGATTTAGCAATTCAGATGCTAAAAGAATGTGCCCGCAATGGAGACTGGCTCTGTTTGAAGAACTTACATCTCGTGGTGTCTTGGCTTCCTATTCTGGAAAAGGTAGTGTCTTAGGATTTATTTCCATTGCTGTGAAGAGACACCATGACCATGGCACCTCTTAAAAAGAAAACATTTCATAGGGTCTGGCTTACTGTTCTGAGGTATAGTCTGTTGTCATCATGGCAAGAAGCATGGTGACATGCAGGCGCACATAGTGTTGGAGAAGGAGCTGAGAGTTCCACATTTGGATGAGCAGGCAGCAGGATGAGATACGGGGCCTGCCTTGAGGATCTGAGACTTCAAAGTCCACCCCCAGTGACACATTTCCTTCAAAAAAGCCACACATACTCCAACAAGACCATACCTCCTAATAGTGCCACTCCCTATGGGCCTATGGGGGCCATTTTATTCAAACCACCATATGTTGCTTGAGACGGTTGTGGCACAAGTACATGAAACATTTCAATGAATAATCTCCAAGCTGCATCAGTGTTCAAATGACATGTGTTGTTATATTTAGGAAAGTTAGTACTTGATGAGAAATGAATGTAGGACTATTCTTTTTTTTTGAAAAATGTGTGTATGTGTCAAACAATTTATTTTTTAGTAGGAAGTCTACAAAATTCTATCCTTTTAAGGGGTGAATGAGGGAAGCTGAGTAGTTGCTGATTAAGACTGACAAACACCTGATGAGACCTAACAAGCTATGGGCAGATGGCAATAGTGGAGAACTCCCCTTTTCAGTAGACTAGGGAAAGGAGATGAGGAGAACAGGGAGGGAGGGTGGGACTGGGGGAGTTGAGGGAGGGAGCTTTAATCAGGATATATAATAAATAAATTGTGAAGAAAAAATGAGAATTTTTGAAAAACTAAAAAAGGTGACAGATGAGCTTAATGAATTTTTACAGAAGAGAAGTAGGAGATGCGGTCCTGGATTGCAGAAGATTATTTCATTCTGTGGTTTTGTTATCTGGCTCAGGAAATTACAGAGATTTTTAGGTGCTTAAGGGAGCTAAAATGTAAACTGAAGGAAATGTAAGCTAAGGAAGTTAAAATGTTAACTCCCAGGAGGAAAATTATCTAAAGACAGAGCTAGTTGGTTGATATGTTTTAAATGAAAACTCAGTTAAAAGTCTGTTTATTCAGTTAAGAAAGATGGTCTGGTCTTGGGGGAGATAACTGCAAACAGAGATGTCCCTGAAGGCTGAGGACAGTGAGGCTAACTGTAGATAGAGAAGACATATCGTGGATAGCTTTAGCAGCACAAGTAGACTCGTGTTGGAGACGTGCGTGCCGAGCAGAAGGTATGAAGGCATGTCTTTGACAGTACTGGGCAATGATGGGAAGTAGATTTGGATGACTCAGATGGGTTAGGATTTAAAGAGCTAGAGAAAAGTCCCTGCCAAAGGGATTCATAATTAATATTGAGCTAAACTCACAGAGTAGTATCCTGAATAAAACTGTAGATGAGCCCTGCCCTTTTACCAGTGTGAGATGTTCAGATGTGTACAGTCCTAATAAGCTGGCAATTACAGCACCTGGTGCCACCTCCCCAGGTGCTGCACAAGTTATTGATACACCTGTGACTCAGCCAGTGAGAGGTGAGGAACTTCTGATTCTGTTACTTATAATCCAAAGAAGTCGCAGATTTGGAATCAGAAACTGTGTAAATAGTCACATAATAGTTTCCATAAAAACCACTAGTATATAAAAATACATGATTCAGATCTAACCCTCACATGAGTATGAGGACCAGGAAAGTTGTGGTTTCTGTTCTAAAAAGGTGACTGAGAGAGACAGAATCAGCACAGTTGTAGTTAATGCTTTGGAAAGCAAATCTTTTTTTTTTTTTTTTTCGTCTTATTCTTTTTTTTTTTCTTTTTCAATGCAGTTTATTCAGGAACATTGAACAATCCTCGGACCCCGGGGAAAGCCAGCCCACAGCTTAAATAGCCTCTGGGTAGCCAACCCAGGCGTGCCACGGGGGCAATGCAGATAGGTCCACATACATGGAAGCAAGCCAGATCCTCGGCCTTAGCCAAATGTGGAGTTGTTCGTGACAGAGAGCACTCACCATCGGGAAGGTGGAAGGCGGAAACCAGCTCCATCTTTAAGGCATAGCATTCCGCAGCTCTCTAACTAGAACTTTTTGAAACATACAGAGTAGATGATATTCCAAAAATTGAAAAACAAATTTTTATTTCTTTTATTTCCTCTTAAGATGTTTGTCTCAAAATTTACAAGAATACTGTAAATGCAGCCAAATCACAAATGTACCATTTCTCTTTAAATTTGCAGATATGTAAAATTCTGTATAAAGTTTACATTTTACAAGTGTGAGGTGTAAGTGCATTGCACCAATTTTAAATTTTAACAAGAACAATGTTCTTATGTCAATGCTTTTGCTATTTTATCTCATCTTGACTTTACATTTTACATGACACTGATAATGAATGTTAGACTTGAGCAAAGATTGTATTAAATTTTTTTGTTTTTAGCTTTCAGTACTTTTTAGAGCAATCAAGGTTTTTGTTTGTTTGTTTGCTTTATTTTTGACAGGCTCTCATTCTGTAGGACAGACTTTTCTGTAACTTGTTCAGTCCAGTAGTGGGCACTTGTTGAGTATATGAAGGGAAGCCACGATTTGTGTGGAGGCTGGTTGTGACCAGCATTTCCACCTGAGATAGCCTCACTGTACAGAACTGCTGGATGACGAGTGTGTGCACTGACTGCTCAAGTCTTGGGACTGGAGAGGACATCCCCTCAAACATGGTGCTTAGATTATTTGGTGACAAACAAGAAGTTACCAAGTACCAGAGGTGCATACCAGAAAGGAAGAATGATTGAATACATGATTCGAGCATGCAATGTGAAGGGCTAGGGCAGGTGAACTTGTATGATGCCTTTAAAGTTGACTTTGTAGGGCACTGATAACATTGCATACCTGTGAAAATGGAAATAAAGACAATGTTTAGCTGGTAGCTTAGGCTTCGTACTTATAGCTGAGGTTGACTTTGCGCTTATTGTATGACAAAGGGAAATGTGTGTGTCTGTGTCTGTGTGTGTGTGTTGAAATATCTTTTTGTTGGTTTGTAAAAAGGAATTGAACACTCTTCAACCTAAAGAATCCTTTCGTCTGTGGCTCACTGCAGAAGTTCATCCCAACTTTACCCCCATTTTACTCCAATCAAGTTTGAAGATAACATATGAGGTAAGATGATTCAAAAATTCCATTCTTAGGTATAAAAAGTGATAATCTATACATTGCCTTCTAATGTTATAGAAAAACTATTATTCAAAACTATAAAAACTTCCCTTTACTACTTATATGAAGTACAAATTATATAAATAGCATGAGATGATAGAAAAGTTTTAATATTTAATATTTCCAAAAATAGAAAAAAAAAACACTCCACAATGCAAATTTTACCATTTTAACCATTTTCTGGATCTCCTGGTAATTCTGTTCATAAATTTCCTGAAGATCCTTTGTGCTGTTTCACACAGTGCTTTCAGAGTGATTATATTCTCACTAATAATAATGCTCAGGTTCTCTGCGTTAGTGCTAGCATCTGCGGTTAAGGCCTCCGTGGTGCTCATCCTGATCTGTGTTAGTGGAGAGAAATCCTCAAGAGTTTGATCTGGATTTCTATGATAGCTAGCGGTATTTACATTGCCTCATGCTTGTTGAATGTTTATGTATTTTCTCTGGAGAAATATCTAAGGTGTTTCCTTTCCCCTACTCCCTTCACCTGGTTTATTTGTTGTAGAGATCTACAACCACATTTAGCTGTCCATATGTCCCCCAAACTCCAGTCACAGGAAGATCCACCATATGCTTCTTATGTGAAATTGTGTGTATTTTAAAGGATAATCTATAATTTCTGAGTCATCATAATAGGTTGAATTAATGGTTTAAAAACCACTAAAGAAGGTTTTGCACTCATTTTGTACCCTTCCTTTCTCCTTTTAGCATTCAGCATCACACTAGTATTGCAAATGGCAATTTAGTTTGATAAACAATAAATTTTTAATGTTTATGTGACATTTATTTGGTTGTTTGAAATACATTTGGTAAAATAGATTTACTTAATTTGAAAATTCTATGGATTAACAAATAACATGAACTATTTGGTACAAGGTTTAAGGCTAGTTTTATATTTGTATACTTTGCAGTAACAAAATTATATTGGGCTTTGGAAAATAACTTTCTTCATTAAGAAGAAAGTGTACTGATGCAGATTGACTGTATTTGGAATGTTCTAAGCAATAGGCAATCTGTTCATACTCTATTCTCTTAGTCACCTCCAGGTTTGAAGAAGAATTTGATGCGTACTTACGAGTCTTGGACTCCTGAGCAAATTAGCAAAAATGATAACCTACACCGAGCTCACGCTCTTTTTAGCTTAGCCTGGTTTCATGCTGCCTGTCAAGAAAGAAGAAATTATATTCCACAGGTAATTTATGAATGTGTTATGAAATAACATAAGCTTAACATTTATTAGGATATTTTTATAATTTAGTATTTAAAGGTACAGTTATGTCATGATTTGGATTATGACTCATAAGTTCATTTTTAATTTAGTGTTTTTCTGTTAGTCTTCTATACTGTATAATGTATGTCCATCTGCTTTATATATCATTGAGTTAGTGTGTGAAGGTCAGCCTGTGACCAATAGCAGCACTCAGTGAGCATGAGATGCCACTCTTTGTCGTGGTCTATACCTTAGCAGATACCTCAGACTTCAAAAATCAAACCTTTATACCTGTTTTCTTCAGGATAGTCATATTAAAAAACCTTGACATTGCTCTGCTTTCTCAAGTTAGTGTTCTAGGAATTGTTCTTGATATATTCTCTGCTCACTTTTCTCCTCAACTCATTACCAGGTACTGCTCTATCTCAAAACATAATTCCAGTGTGTGTAGCCTTGAGTTGGTAGGGAGCTTGATTAAAGTATTATGATTTTGTTTCCTGATCACATGAAAATCCTTTCCCAGCTTGCTGTTCTTTCAGAGCTCCATATATTTTGCAGACTTCAAAACCATTCTGTATCATTCTTCTTTGGTATTTCTACTTCCATTGTAATATAGTTCGAACATGTTACTATCTTCCAGAAGTTTTCAAATATATTTATGTTTCTACCCATCATCTTTTCCCATGCGTTAAGTGTCCCTATCCCCTGTATTGGTCAGGTCTTTCTCATACATGTAGCATGCTTATTTCCTACCATAAAACTTATATAGATGTGCTTTACATGTATTTGAGTTGCCTGGAAGCTACATGGAAACAGATTAATGTTCAGGTTTATGCATATATGCTTGGAATCTGATCTGCAGTGGACATTTAAGACATAGTCTTATGTGGTTAATCAATACTGATCATTCCTAAATATTAACACTATAAAAGTTTTAAAAATTTTAGTTTGAACTTGCTTTATTATGTAATTAGTTTATGAAAACACCATAGAAATTACTTTTGTATTTCACATTATTTCTGTTTTAGGAATGTTTTTACATAAACATAGCTGTTAGGTAATTCTTTGAGTATATAATACAAATGAATGTACAGAAACAGCATATGCTTTTAGGCCTTTTTTTATTAATAACAGTGAGTATTATTAGCATTTAGGTGTCTTTATTAAATACGCTTCTGTACATGTACATTCATATTATAGTTAGTATGGAAAATTATGGGAATTAAATAGGTTTTCTCTAAAACTTAATAACATATTGATAATTCTTCACATCTTCATACAATTAAACTAGTACCCAATTACAGTTCTTCATTTGGTTTTATTTATTTTCCTCTCTCGTTTCTTCTTTCTTCCCTGTTTTTTTTCTTTCTCAGTCTCCCTGTCTTCCTCTTCCCTCTTCTGTTCTTCTATCCATCTTCCTTCCTTCCGTTCACATCTGTTTTCCTTTCCTCTCTATTGGCTTTATTTTGCTGCAATAAAGTTTCCGTGTAGTCCAGGCTGGCCTCCTTCCTCTGGTTCCCTGCTGATGTGGTCATTCTTATGTGCCATCACACCACTTTCCTACAGGACAGGTTGAATAATTTTGTTTTATTTTATAGATTAAGATTCAGGCAAGACTTTAAACATGTCTATTTAAAAATATTTTTAATAAAGAGATTCCCAGATGGAAGACATATGTATATTTTTAACTATTTAATAAAACGTCTAGGTTCTTTTCAAACTGTATTACCATCTATTTAAACCATGGCTATCTGGTAAAATATTTACTGATTTAATAAATGACTAGCAAATTCTTTCATGAAGAATATACATCAACTAAGTCTGTGTCTCAGATGCCTGGATGTGGTACCACAGACTGCATCCTTCCTTGTTCTGGAAGGTTTTCAGTCTGTAGGTTGTTGTTATCAGGTGGATGGCTGTGATGGTAGGAAATTGGCTTTTAGGCCTTTTTTTTAGCACTGTTTCTGTTTTTATGTTTGTAGGGGAAAATGTATAGTTTTAAAACATAAAGATACAGGAACTATATTAATGTGCATATGATACATAGATTAAGAAATGTACTGTATCAATTTGTACTCTGACTCTACTGCTGCATATATTAGTGATAGAAACTGAAGTGCAATTACAAAGTCATTTTCATGTTTCTTAGGTCAGTAGACTTTTAAAAATAATGCTTTAAATATATGATATATTATTTTCTGAAGATTCTACTTTTAGTATATAGTGAATGTTTTCCTAAATTTTTAAGATCAGTGATTCATAGATGTATGCCTTTGATTTTACTGTGTCTTAAATTTGTTTTAATAGGGTTGGACAAAGTTTTATGAATTTTCTTTATCAGACCTTCGGGCTGGATACAACATCATTGACAGGCTCTTTGATGGTAAGCAACCAAACTGGACTTGTATTGCTCGTTATTATATGGTTTTTATATCAGTGGTTTAATTCCAATTACATATTTTGGATTTTGCTTTGTATTTGCACTTTTAATTTCCTTATTGCTATGCCTCTGTTATTTGAAGGTTCTTGGGTTGTCTACTGTGGTCAGTGATTTTTATATAATGCGTAAGAATTCTGATTTACCTATAGCTTTCAGGAAACAAATCTAGAAACATCTTGTGTTCATTGTGTGGCCTGCAAATTTTTAGACTTCAACTGAATTGTTCCACTCTCTTACTAAGTAAATAATATTTTGGACCACAGTACTGTACCACTAGCACTAAGAATTTGTAGCGTCCTATTGGAATTCCTAAATAAGTCTGCTCAAGAAATTTAGGAATGAAACCCATGACTTCACCCCATTGGGCCATTTAGCTATTGGTTTCCTTGAAGCCAGTAGTAATCCAATTCCTGATTCTATTGTGCATCGCTGAGACAAGGGGCATTAGAACGTAGACACACTGTGTATCAGAGAGCAGCTTAGGTCAATAGAAATCTAAACTGAGTGCCCCAACCACAATTCATAAATCCTGTCCCCACATTCCATCAGCCTTGCTATCCTGGCCAGCTGCTCCACACCAGGTCCCCCTATTTATAGCTACAAGTCTATAAATCTTTAACTCTTTTATTTTTTTTCTCAGATATGCTGTACTTTGGCAGTTTTTTTTTATGTTGTTTTTTTTCTTTCCATTACCCTGTCATTCTGTTTATCAGCCTTCCAGCCTTTCAGCCGTATGACTTCTTTTCTAGTCTTCTTTGCTTTCTCCCTTCTGCTACATGCTCTGTCACAGTATGCCACAGTTCATCTGCATGCTAAGCCAAGGCTTCTGTCCTGAAGCATGTACCCACTCTTAGGCTTCCGGTCCTCACACAGCTAGATGTGTTTCACCCGATAGGTTTTTCATGGGTACTGCTTTTCCCTGAAAGGCTCTTCTCTGCAGTCATTATATCTTCCTTCTGTCATTCACCTCAGCTTAGAACTTTCTTTTCCAAAGAAGCCTTTTCTTGGCAGTACTTTTGAAGGATCTTTTTGGTTACTCTCCTTTTTGCCTTTTTGTTCTAAGACACTAGTGTAGTGGAAGTTTTGGTTATGTAAACATAACCAAAAGGTTTTTTTTTTTTTTTTTAATCCCAAGTGTGGGATATGGAACTGCTTTTTAGTTTATCCACACTTCAGAGAGGGGTGTGGTCTTTGCCAGCTGCAGTTAGTTAATTCTGAGAGGATGTAAATACAAAGTGAAGAGAGGATGCTTTGAGAGAGGAGCTTTGAGGAGAAGGTCAGAGGAGGAAGAAGGCTGATGCAGTGTGTGCTGTTTACTGTTTGCTCTTACTGCTTTACTGGACTGCTAGGTATCCTGACAACTGAGATTGGTATTGCCCCAAAGAACCTGATGGATGACCCTTATCAGCCAGAAGTAACCAAAGAGAACTCCGCCCCCTCTTCCCACTGACCTTTCCCTCCTACCTAGTGTTGGGGTGTTGGAACGCATTACCAGGGGTGGAGAAGGGAGGCAGAGGCATAAGGAGCCCCAAATAAAACAGAGTTTTAAAAAAGTGCCTACGCACTAGAACTTCTCAGTATGCTTCTGCTTGTTTACACAATAGTGAATAAGAATGTGTGCCCTGGGAAATAAGAGAGAACATTTTGTGCATTCGTTGTGTTACTGGTTTCCATCTTTTACTACATTGCGATGCAGTCCATGGGAAACAATGTCTTCCCTTGTTTATTACCTACATGTGAACATCTGTCATGTGTCTGGCACAGGCCTTAGAAATTGTTCTGCAACTTGTTTTTAGCAAGGGATAAAGATGGATGCCTACACTAAGAGCACCACATGGAACAGCTACCCTTTAACACTGTGCAGAATGAAGGCAGCAACAGTTGTTGTCTGTCTTTTTTCATAATTTCTAATAATCTTGAACAGCAAACTTTGTTCAGAGAAAAAGTCTAAATGAAAAACCAGGTTTTTAAAGTATAACATGTCTCCAATCTAGGTCTTGTACTATTGAATGTAGCTCTTGTCTATACATTCTTTGTTACCTGACTAATCTAGCAATGCTTGTCATTATGACTGCACCAGTTGGTGAATAGGAAGGTAGGGTGGGAAACTGGGTCATAGGGAGGAAGTGTCTCCTGCTTTTTATCACTGTTGATAGTAAGGTTTAGCTGGGGACAATTTATCTTTACTACGTGGGTAGCCTAACTTTAAAAGGCAATGTAAATCACATGTCTCAAGGCTTAGAGCAACATTGCTATAAGTTCCTGTGACTGTCTCTGAGATTCATAGTGGTGAACTAGCAATAGTAAATAGAAAAATATGAGTATATCAAATGAACAGTAATAGCAAACCAGTAATGCTAATGAAGTTAACAGGCTTTTTGAACATAGGCACGTGTTTATTATTTTTACTGAGGAACTGAGACTTCCTCATTCGGTCTTAATATCAGTGCTGCCATGATTACAATATGTTTCTGCTGTTGTAGAGAACAGCTTCCTGTGTGCTCATGTCTATGTTTGTGGAATGATGAATGGACATGCTGCCCAAGAGCTCTGCAAGTATCAGTACCCACTTGCCCCGTGCTGCATCTCTCTTTTCCTAGAATAGCAGGTGGAGTTGATTGTAGATGGTAGCATGCAGAAAACTGTGTGAAGACGTACTGCAGTTTTCCTACTTAATCAGATTAGCTTATGAGCCACTTGTTTCACCAAGCACAGATTGCAGTGTGCTCCGTGTTTATGTATTTGCTTAATAACAATATGCATTGGACACCTGTTCTGGGTAGAGTTATGTTTGGAACACTTCCTTCTAAGGGGTTCCAAATTAATTAGGCATTGCTATGCAGTTAGAAAACTGAATGACGCTATATTCAGAATGCCCTGTCTACAATTCAGATTTGTAGGAGTCCACAATTTCCTCATTCTGGGGACCCAAACTCTTAGATCTCAGCTGATAGATTCATAACACCATGATCGAGTTGATGAGTATAAACTCAATGGAAATGAAGTCTTCACTAAATACTTAATGATAATTTAAATAAATCATTAAGTTATACTTAGTGTGTTGCTGTTTACTACTGATTAAAAATCATATCTTTTTACATTTTTAAAGTGAAGTTAAAAGGAAGGTAGAAGCCGAGGATGGGAAGGGGTTCTGGGAAGGGCTGTCTTCTGGACATGACATGCTTCCTGTGCTCATGAACTCATAGCAGCTTTTGTTGCCCACACAAGAACAAGCCAGAAGGAATTCCAGCATGGACAGAGTAAATGATCTATAGGCCTCATGCCTTAGTGTGGAGCTATCGGCACTTGCTTAGGAAGGGAAACATTGTTCTTTCTTGGAGGATGTGGCCATTTCTTTGATTCCCATGTTCCAGTGAATAGCTCGCCCTATACAGCACAAATTTAGCACAACTGGACTTAGTCGTTTACCAGAAGAGAGAAAATACAAAAAATTGGGGCAGGGACATGTTGGGTTACAGTGGGAAGAAAATAAGGGAGATATATTTTATTATATACCTATTTGAAATTCTGAAGACTAAAGAAAATCTTTTTAAAAGCAAAATTAATAAAACAATCTGTTTTACTCATAGGTACCAAAGATGTACAGTGGGAATTTGTACATGGCTTACTTGAAAATGCTATTTATGGAGGTCGTGTAGATAACTACTTTGACCTTCGAGTTCTTCAGTCCTACTTGAAGCAGTTCTTTAACTCTTCAGTAACTGGTGTACTAAACCAAAGGAACAAGAAAACCGTCTTTCCATATTCCATATCTCTCCCAAACTCCTGCAGTATTTTGGTGGGTAAAAGTAATATTTCACATGCATTGCTTACCCCAGCAAGCACCTGCATTGCATGCTCAATTCTCCAGGTATACAGATAGTTGCAGCGCAGATTCTTTGTCTGGGCAATACGTAGCCTGCTTCATAGAACTTGCATCAGTAAAAACTTGGGTGTTGATTAGAGGTCAGTTGGTCATTGTGACTGTAAACTGTTATGTTGGCAAATCTGGGGAAGGGGGAGCCAAGGGAAAGTCACAGGATAAATATTGCCTATAGAAATCAACTGTGGCTGCTTTACCATTTTATAAAGGTATAAATGCCTCTTTTTGTATAAAGGTTTGTATAAAGGCCTCTTTCCTTTTTATTATAGGAAACACTGAGATACTTCTTTATGAATTACAAGATAAGCATATGTATTTGATTATATAGCACTCTCATTTTTTTTGTGGTATTTTGCCTCACCCAAATATTTTTTTAAAATATTCTTCATTTGAAAAAAAAAAGCTTAAAAAGCAATGTTAAAGTCATTTCTTCTGTTGTCAGTGGCAATTCCACTTGAGCTTTTTGTCCTTCATTTACATATCCACTCAGCAGTGTGCATTGCCCGCCTCTTCAGGGGCCACTGCCAAGGATGAGACAGAATCGAAAAGAAATCCACCCTTGTTCAGTGGATGTGTGTGCTTGTATATCATACCTTAGCATAGTTTACCTCTAGGAAAAAAATGCCCAATTTTACACCAAAGTAAATACATTTCTTCTTGATCTGCTCTTGAGTTTTCATCTAAAATTAGGGGTAGATACGTGTTATGCTTATGGTGGAGAAGTTTATACAGTCCTCAGAATGATCCTTAGCATGAAACTCTGGGGTTACCAATGTGTGTCAACAAACTTCATAGGTCACAGAAGACAGGAGTGCGGGTGAACTGTGATGGCACCCTCACTCGGCACGCACTAGTGCAACACTAGATTGTGCTTATAGGTTACAGAGTTTCTCTAAGGTTGCAGTTTTTTAATTGATCATTTCTTTAAATTTAAGGTTGCATTTTAAAAATAAAACAAGCAGTGATTATTCAGACATGTAAGAGCTGAACTCTGCTTGTGGCATGCTGTAGGAAATGATGACTCCCTAAACACATCGACAGAGCATCTTTCACACAGTAGGCAGAACCCTGGTATGTGCTGTGAATCCATTCAAAGGCTCTCCATATGTGAGGAGTTAGACCAAGAAAATACAGCATTGAGTAGTTAATGCACAGAATATTCACAGAAATACTTCCTGTAGATGATCAGGAAAACACCGATAGAAATCAGAAAATATCTAGCAAATATAAAATGATATCTAGCAAATATAAAATGTAAGCATCTCTTTAGTAGTTTGTGCAGTGTCCGTTGTTGGTGAGTTCTGTGGTCTTTGGTGATGAGCAGTCTATTCTTCACCTGCAGGACTATCGCGCTGTCATCGAGAAGCTCCCGGAGGATGATAAGCCCAGCTTCTTTGGTCTGCCTGCCAACATTGCTCGCTCTTCTCAGCGCATGACCAGTTCTCAGGTGAGAGGGAACGGTTGGCTTTTAGCAAACATTGAGCCTAGAGGAAACAGCGCAGTTTCATTATGTAGAATGTTACAAGCTTTTGTTTCATTTAATACAAAACATTCCACTTTTTTTTTTTTTTTGTCCTTTGAACACTTTATTTATTTATTTTGGTTTTTTTAATATATTTTTTATTTTTAAATAATTTTATACATTCATTTGTATCCCAGCTGTAGCCCTCTCCCTCCCAATCCTCCCCTCCCTCCCTCATCTCCTCCCTGCCCCCTTCTGAGTCCACTGAGAGGGGGTGTCCTCCTCTCCTTCCCTCTTGCCCTAGCTTATCAGGTATCTTCAGGATGGTTGCAATGTCTTTATCTGTGGCCTAGCAAGGCTACTTCTCCTCAGGGGGGTGGGGGGGTGGAGGAGGAAGCTCAATGAGCCAGACACTGAGTTCATGTCAGAAACAATTCCTGTCCCCCTTACTAGGGAATCCACTTGGATACTGACCTACCATGGGCGATGTCTGAGCAGGGGTTGTAGGTTATATCCATGCATGGTCCTTGGTTGGATAAAAAGTCTCAAAGAAGACCTCTGTACCCAGATATATTTGGACCTTGTAGGGTTCCCTGTCCCCTCTAGGTTATACTAATTCCTCCTTCCTTCATATGATTCCCTACACTCTGCCAAAGGCTTGGTTATGGGTCTCAGCATCTGCTTTGATACACTGCTAGGTAGAGTCTTTCAGGTGCCTTCTGTCCTGTAACTCGTTTTCTCCTACTTCCAATGTCCATCCTCTTTATCTTTCTAGATGAGAATTGATCATCTTACCCTGGTCTTCTTTCTTGTTTATCTTCTTTAGGTGTACATATTTCAATATGTTTATCCTATCTTATAGGTCTAGTACCCACTTATAAGTGAGTATATACTATGTGCCTCTTTCTGCTCCTGGGATATCTCCCTCAAGATGATTTTTTTATAGATCCCACCATTTGCCTGCAAAATTCATGATTTCATTGTTTTTAATTGCTGAGTAGTTTTCCATGTGTAAATGTACCATAATTTCTTTATCCATTCCTCGACTGAAGGACATCTGGGTTGTTTCCAGATTCTGGCTGTTACGAATAAAGCTGCTACAAACACGGTTGAGCAAATGTCCTTGTTGTGTACTTGAGCCTCTTTTGGATATATGCCTAGGAGAGGTATAGATGGATCTTGAGGTAGCAATATTCCTAATTGTCTGAGAAAGCGCCAGATTGATTTCTATAGTGGTTGTACCAGTTTACATTCCCACCAGCAATGGAGGAGGGTTCCCCTTTCTCCACAACCTCTCCAGCATGCATTGTCTCTTGAGTTTTTATCTTAGCCATTCTGATGGGTGTAAGGTCAACTTCTTTATATCTCGGTTATCTAAGTTTTAAATTTTATAATACTGTTACAGAGTAATTTGATCTTTTTTATTAATTACATTTTATTCATTTTGTATCCCCCTGTAGCTCCCTTCTTCCTCCCCTCCCATTTCCACCCTCCTTCCCACTTCTCCACCCATGCCCCTCCCCAAGTCTACTGATAAAGGAGGTCTTCCTCTCCTTCCTTCTGATCCTGGTCTATCAGGTCTCATCAGGAGTGGCTGCATTGTCTTCCTCTGTGGCCTAGTAAGGCTGCTCCCTGTTCAGGGGAGGTGATCAAAGAGCAGGCCAATCAGTTCATGTCATAGACAGCCCCTGTTCCCATTACTATGGAACCCACTAGGAGACTGCACTGTCATGGGCTTCATCTGTGCAGGCGTTCTGGGTTATCTCCATGCAACTTGTTTGGAGTATCAGTCTCAGAAAAGACCCCTGTGCCCAGATTTTTTGGTTCTGTTGCTCTCCTTGTGGAGCTCCTCTCCTCTCCAGGTCTTACTATCTCCCCCTTCTTTCATAAGATTCCCCATACTCTGCTCAAAGTTTGGCTGTAAGTCTCAGCATCTGCCTTGATACCCTGCAGGGTAGAGCCTTTCAGAGGCCTTCTGTGGTAGGCTTCTGTCCTCTTCCCTGTTTTCTCCCTCTTCAGATGTCCATCCCCTTTCCTTTCTGAATGTGGATTGAGCATCTTAGCCAGAGTCGTCCTCCTTGATTAGCTTCTTTAGATGAACAGATTTTAGTATGTTTATCCTATATTATATATCTAATATGCACTTATGAGTGAGTATATACCCTGTGTGTCTTTCTGTTTCTGGGATACCTCACTCCAGATGATCTTTTCCAGTTCCCACTATTTGCCTGCAAATTTCATGATTTCCTTGTTTTTTATTGCTGAGTAATATTCCATTGTGTAGATATACCACAATTTCTGTGTCCATTTCTCAACTGAGAGGCATCTGGGCTGTTTCCAGCTTCTGGCTATTACAAATAAAGCTGCTACAAACATGGTTGAGCAAATGTCCTTGTTGTATACTTGAGCATATTTTTCATATATGCCCATCAGTGCTATAGCTGGATCTGGAGGAAGCACTATTCCTAATTGTCTGAGAAAGTGCCAGATTGATTTCCAAAGTGGTTGTACAAGTTTACTTTCCCACCAGCAGTGGAGTATGGTTCCCCTTTCTCCACAACCTCTCCAGCATGTGTTGTCACTTGAGTTTATGATCTTAGCCATTCTGATGGGTGTAAGGTGAAATCTCAGGGTTGTTTTGATTTGCATTTCCCTGATGACTAAGGATGTTGAACATTTCTTTAAGTGTTTCTCTACCATTCTATATTCCTCTACAGTGAACTCTCTGTTTAGCTCCGTACCCCATTTTTAAATTGGATTAATTGAGTTGTTTCTATTTAACTTCTTTAGCTCTTTATATATACTGGATATTGGCCCTCTGTCAGATCTAGGGTTGGTGAAGATCCTTTCCAAATCTGCGGGCTGTCGTTTTATTCTCACAACAGTGTCCTTTGCTTTACAGAAGCTTTTCAGTTTCATGAGGTCCCATTTATTGATTGTTGCTCTTATAGCCTGTGCTGTTGACATTCTGTTCAGGAAATTGTCTCCTGTGCCAATGAGATCTAGGGTCTTCCCCACTTTTTCTTCTACCAGGTTTAATGTGTCTGATTTTATGTTGAGGTCTTTGATCCGCTTGGACTTTAGTTTTGTGCAGGGTGATAAGTATGGATCTATTTGCATTTTTCTACATGTAGGTATCCAGTTGGACCAGCACCATTTGTTGAAGATGCTATCTTTTTTCCATTGAGTGGTTTTGGCATCTTTGTCAAAAATCAGGTGTCCATAAGTGGGTGAATTTATGTCAGGGTCTTCTATTTGATTCCATTGATCCACCAGTCTGTTTCTATGCCAGTACCATGCAGTTTTTAGTATTGTTCATCTATAGTACAGCTTGAGATCAGGGATACCTCCAGAAGATCTTTAATATCACTGTTTGCAGATGATATGATAGTATACCTGAGTGACCCCAAAAATTCTACCAGGGAACTCCTATAGCTGATAAACACCTTCAGCAAAGTGGCTGGATACAAAATTAACTCAAAAAATCAGTAGCCCTCCTGTATACAAAAGACAAATGAGCTTAGAAAGAAATTAGGGAAACAACACCCTTCACAATAGCCACAAAGGACATAAAATACCTTGGTGTAACTAACTATGCATGTCAAAGACCTGTATGAAAAAAAATTTCCAGTCTCTGAAGAAAGAATTAGAAGAAGACTTCAGAAGATGGAAAGATCTCCCATGCTCATGGCTTGGCAGGATTAACATAGTAAAAATGTCCATCTTACCAAAAGCAACCTACAGATTCAATGCAATTCCCATCAAATTACCAACACAATTCTTTACAGATCTTGAAAGAAAAATTCTCAATATGGAATAACAAGAAGCCCAGAATTGCTAAAACAATCCTCAATAATATTATGATTACTTTGAATGTAACTTGTATAAGTGAACTTGCTACCAAATTTAATATTGTCATTAACATGCAGGATACAAATACATTTTCTTTCTTTCTGTATTATCTTATAAAAGATAAATATTTTGATATGAATTAATGACTGGATATTATATAACTTTGGTGTTTGAAATCGTGAAGACAAAAATGTTACCTTTCCATTGCTGTGACAAAATACTGCATAAAGAGCAAAGATCTTCACAGGTTTCAGGCAATTGCTTTTAAGGCTCTGGCAAGACAGGAGCATGGTAAAAGGGTCTGGTGGGAGAAGGCTGCTGACATCATGGGAGCCAGGAGGAAGTAGGGTGGAGTGGAAGGAAATCAGAGAGAAGTATGTGACAGAACTCCTTGAGCATCACACTCTCATTTGAATTTTTCCTCAGCTAGGCCCCACCTCGTAATACCTGTTGAGTGCCACTCTATAAGTGGACTAATGATTGATGCGGTAGCCCCCTCATGGTCCACTGCATCTCAGTAAGCCATGTGTTGTGAGAATGAGCCCTTACACTGAACCACAATACACTGAAACAACACACAGTCAGGTTCTATGTAGTTGCTCCTTGGCGATTTGAATAGCTTTTGTTTATTGACCTTCCTGTGTCTGAAGCTGTTCTCAATGCTCTGTATCCAGGAGCTTATCTACAGTGTATAGACTCTTTCAAATAAGAACCATTACTTTTCTCTTTTAACAAATGAAGAAATAAACACCAAGACTTACGTAGCGTAAGATGCCCAAGATCTCTATCGCTTAGAGGGAGGGCTCGACTTTTAACCCAGACTTTCCGATTTAGTCATCTTTAGAAATGTTTCTCAAGTTTTAGTTTTTAAAGATTATTTGTTTTTATTATGTGTATGGAAGCTTTGCTTGCATGCATGTCTGTGCACCACATGCATGCCTTGTGCCTACAGAGGCCAGAGAGGGCATCAGATTCCCTGGGCTAAGATTACAGATGGTTGTGATCCATGATTTGCGGGCTGGGAATTCAGCTTGGAGCAGGGCTTCTTAACTGCTGAGCTGTCTCTCCAGCCCCTCATTTAAAGAATTACACATGTATGTTTGTATATCTGAGTGTTGGTTTATAGATGAATGCAGTGCAGTGTAGTGCCTGTGGAGGCCAAATGAGGGTATCAGATGTCCTCCAGCTGGAGATTCAGGTGGGTGTGAACCACCTAACATGAGGACTCGAACCTAAACTTGGGTTCTTTGCAAGAGTAGGACACTTGTAGCTGCTGCGCTATTTCACCAGCCACATAATCAAAAATATTCTTGAAATCTGTTTAGCAGCTGGCCCTCAGGAAAGCACACACATACATACACACATTCACATTTATACATACATCCATATATACACATGTTCACATATATACACACATGAACACAGACATAGGCTAGGACTTCTTCCCTCTAGTCACTTTCCTGAAGATTCATCACCATTGTTGTTAGATATACTTTCATCACTTTCTGTTACTGTACAGTATTGCCTAATTCAAATGTTAAACAATGTGTCTTTTTCCTTATTAATGGGCATGAGGGCTGCTTCAGATTTTTTGTTACTAGAACAGGGCTACTAAGAACATTTGTGAATACATGTGATGTTGACACACATAGACGTAGCAGAGTTTCTCTAGATATACTAGGGAGCTGAATTAATATGCTTGCTCTTAGGAGAGACTCTCTTAAGGGTGTCACCTTGACATTTGTAGATGTCTGGGTTTTGCTGTCTGGCATGTTAATGGCATCACCTCCTTGATGAGCATTGGTGAGTACTGATGAGAGTAGACATCTTTTCACAGCCACAGGGCAGTTCTGCTCTTGCAGTGAGGGAGGGCAGAAGGCAGCGTGGCGTCTCGGGAAGCGGCTAGATCGCTGCGGTGCTGCACAGCTTGTAGAGAATGGGCTAAGATGCGCTTTAAGCAAGTTAGGAAGCGCTCGCAGCTTTAAGCAAAGTGGTAGCAGGTTTTGAGATGATTCTTACATGTTGGATCTATGAGTAGTTGTCGTCAGAAAGGTTTTACATGGCTTTCCTAGAAAGTGCATACTTTTTGCAGCAACGCAGTTGCATTCAGCAGCTGTGGTCAGCGTGTCTTATCCAGGCTCACAACGGTTATTAGAATAGTCTAATAAACATATTTATGAAGTGTGGGCAAACCTGGGGTACACACGTGTTTGGGAATGTGAATCCACACTCCAGGACCCCATTTATTAATACTATTTTCAGGAGCACTGCCAGCCTCAGAGGCACGTGTGTACCACTCAGATCTCGTGTGCATGTCTCACTCCATTTGACCCACTTAAGAGGGTCTCTCCTAAGAGCAAGCATATTAATTCAGCTCCCTAGTATATCTAGAGAAACTGGTATGTCTAGGTGTGTCAACATCAGATGTATTCACAAATGCTCTGATTTTGAGTACTTTGCATGCTCTGAGTTCTAAGACTAATAAATAAGCAGAGAGAAGGACATTTACAGAGTGTTTACTCTGTGAATATGTACAATGATCTCATATTTATTACTTTTAATGCTAGGTTAAAATAAGTCACTTAGAAGCCAGATTTTTTAACTTTTTGTAGATTATCACCTGTTAAGGAATGGACATATCTTGTCTTCAAATAGGAAGTAAAGGAAGGTCTGTCTTAAGCTCTCGTGGATTTGCCTTCATGGTGATGAAAGGAGAGTGGAAGTCTTCCTACTCTTCATCACTAACGAGCGGAGGGATGATATCCTATCAAAATCATGAGGACAACAAGAGTGAAGGCTTGCCCAGCTGGGCGGGGCCAGCAGGGAAACTGGCAAGAGAAGTGCGTGTTGCTGCTGCTTCTACCTGTGATGTGTCTTTGCACTACAGCAGGGCATTCAGGAACCATGATCCCTGAAGTCAGCACCGAGTACACTTTACAAAAGTATTTGTTCAAAAATGCAAATGAACCTGAATTTTATTATACCTTGGAACTAACTAACCAATAATTGGAAATGCAGGAGCAAATTAAATGCAACAGGATTTAATTTGGATACAGGACATTTCACAAGACAGCTGAGGAATTCAATCATTAGGTGAAACAGATGTGATAAATAAAAAAAAGAGGGACTCATGATGACATTAGAAAGATGCCAAGAAAATCACAAAACCTTATAACCTTTCAAGAAATTCATCTTCCACTAATCCAAATGAAAGGATTTTGAAACAACCAGTAAAGATATTTAAATATGTGGATATTATATCACAATAATTAATTTTTATTTGTTAAGAGGAAGAGTGGCATTGTATTAAAGCCCAGGGGTGGAGAGTTTAGTAGAGATGATGAAGCAAATTCAAGAAGACATTGATAACTATTAGATGGCTGCCTTTATCTTTGAAAATGTTGATAATGAAGCTAGTTTTAAATTTAAAATATGTAAAGGATATTTGTGTGCCTTGACCGTGTCACTCAATGATATATATACCCAGAGGTCAGTGCCTGCCTTCTTCCATGAGACTGTTACCCAAAGACAACACACATATTCACAGCTGGAGGGCATACACAACAGTCCCACAACCTGTGTGAATCAGAGAAGCAGTTTCTATTTCTATTTGGAAGGCAATTGCCAATAAATCTATCCTGATAAACGGGAATTTAGTGCTTTCTGAGGAATGGAGTAGGCGATAAAGAGATAGGGATTACACAAGCCAAGAGAAAACATTTAGGGATGTGGAACAGTAGTGAAACATTTTAACAAGTTAGAAGCTTCCAGCTTCTTCCTAAGATCCAGAGCCAAGGCCTGTTGTGACAGAGAAGCCAGCACATCTGTTCTGTAGCTGCAGTATTCTTTTCCCTGTGTGACAGCATGTGGGAGACGAGCAAAAGACTGATCTCAGAGGTTCTGGTGTGAGACACATCATGGCGGGAGGGAGTGCTTCGGCAATAGAGTCATCAAAAACACCCACATCATGTGTTTGACGCTCCTCCTCCAGCCCAGCCAGTAGTCCCCTCATCCACTGAGGAGAGTGAGTTGTGGGTTCATCCAGTGATGAAGCCAGCCACCTCCTGCTCCTCCGCCTACCCTCAGACACTCCTAGTGAGTGTTCACGCTTTCCATACATGAGCTTTTCTGAGGATTCTTGATAGACACAAGCCCTTAACAGTGACAAGTTTCTTTTCTTTCTCCCTCCCCCCATCAGAAAAACAAATACTTTAAACCGGTGCTACACCCATGTTTTAGCTTTCCCAGATAGGTGTTCTAAAAGCTGCCTGACCTCAGTGACCACTTTTCTCACTTTCTGTATCTTTATTAGAGTTATTTTGACACTTACTGACTGTATAGCTCATACGCATTGACCTGCTTACACTTGTCCAGAGAGTGGGCCCATTTCTGTTGCCCCAGTTTCCTTCACCACAGTACACCTCCTCTCCCTGTACTCATGCAGCACTCAGTTTCCTTTTGATCAATTTAAATTAATTTATATTTTCTAGAATATTTTATTAAAAGCATACTTCAGTTAAAACTGTATGCCTTTTATTAGTTTTGCTAAGAAAAACTATGAAATTCATCAGTGTTCTTATGTGTATCTGGAGTTGCTTCCTTTTAAGTGACAAATAGTATTTGGGTGTGCAGCCATGCCATGATTTATTCATTCATTCACTAAGGGTATTTAGAATGTTTCTACTTTGAGGCCCCTAAAACTAGCTGCCAAACAATCCTAACAAAGTAGATTTGGAGTACACATCTAGCATACACCCTGATTTCCTTCAACACATAACCTAGTTGTGAAATGGCTGAATAAGATAATAAGCATATTTCATTTCCTAATTAGCTGCCAAAGTGTTTTCAAATACAATTCTTTAAAAAAAATACACAAAGAGATGAGGTATTAGTTTATGTATCTAGCAGTGGTCAGGGTTCCATAAAGGAAGAGAATTTTTAGGATGAATACAGAGACATGCTAAGAGCAGATTATTAGAGTGACTTACAGGTCACTGTCATACAGCTGTCTCCAACAAAGGCTGTCTCCTGACAGAAAGGGAAGAATCTGTATAAGGTTCAATGTTTCTGTTGGTCTTCAGTCTACACTGGAATCTTGACTAAGTATGTTCTAACACCAGCAAAGATGTTAAGTGACAGGGCAGATGAACTTGCCAGCAAGAATGAGAGCAAGCAGACAAAGATCAAAAGTTTCCTTCTTCCATGTCTTTTTCTGTTGGCTTCCACTAAAAGTTGTGCTCCAGATTAAGATAGGTCTTCCACCTCAAAGGATCCAGTCAAGAAAACCCCTCATAGGTGAACCCATCTGCTTAGGTTTTAGTTGAGTCCAGGTATGGTCAAGTTGACAACCAAGATTAACCATCCCAGGAGATATACACCCAAGATAGGAAGAGTATAGAACCCATCTCTTCAGTATATTCATTAATTATAAAGGTCTGACCCTTTGTAATTAGATGCCTGGAAGCCGACTAATTATCCAGAGTGAAACAGAACAGCATAATAACATCTCTTCATGGCCCAGGAAGCAGTATAGTAAAGTGACTGACATCAGTTCTTAGTTACTTAGCATCGTCCAGAATGATACATCATATACATGATGTGCAATGAGTAGCTACCCTGTAATGCATTATAGAGCTTCAAAACTGGCTTACTCACTAGTATGAATTAAACATCTTTTGAGGAGAGGGTTAGGTTTTACATTTGCTTGTGTTAAAATATAAGATGTGCATCATTTGACTTATTTTTTAGCTTTTAATACCATATTGACTTGAAAAGTGATCCTATAAGCAAAATGCTATGAGTATAGCAATTTGTTTCACCTTGAGTTTTGGATGAAATCTCTTATAAAAAATAACCAATATTAGCCAGGCACAGTGGTATATACCTGTAATCCCAGTACTCAGGGAGGCAGAGGCAGGAGGAACTCTGTGAGTTCGAGGCCAGCCTGGTCTACAAAGTAAGTCCAGGACAGCCAAGGCTACACAGAGAAGCCCTGTCATGAAAAACAACAACAATAAAATAGTGATTTGGCCTTGCATGTGACTGGATTTTTAAGAGACATAAACATAGTATACATTTACCCCCTTGATTTTTTTATTTACTGATATTCAAACAATAAATCTTTAGGTATTTTTGTATAAACATAAATTTTAACTTCATATATAGGAAGATTAATATTCTGTGACTCCACCTTGAAACTGTTGAAGAAAGGACTTTCACTGGATTGAAACATATTATTAGATATTTTGTTTGAACTTATAGAAAAATAAGTGTTTTATATTTATAAAACTAGCAGATAAGCCATTGTTATAGCCAGCCCTGTGCTCTTTAACAGGAATGTCTTTGTGTGTGTGAACGTCCTTGTTTATTGTTCTCTGCTTATAAAAGAGTCATCATAGCATTATATGTGTGTCATGTCATCTTTCTAGGACAGAAAACATAATTATCTGAGAGGGCGAGTCAACATTTCTTTTAAATAGTTTAAAAATGTATTTGTACTTTTTTCTTTTGCTTTTTTATTTACATCCTTTTCTTGTTGTGTTTAATAAATTTAAAACACAAATAAGTGATAATAAGTGTTACCAGAGCCAGAACAGCACATCTCCTGACTACCAAGTGGGGACATTTTGTAGAGAAGTGATGCTGATAAATCAAATGCTGTATAGAATTCAGCTCCAGCAAATGAAAATGATTCATCAGAAAAACAAAGGAAGTCAAGCACTGACTCTCCGCAGTGCTGTTTGACTAGGAAATCAATCAAAAGCTCTAGGAGTTGAATCCAGCCGTGTGATTGTGTATGTGAAGCAATTAAGTAGTACATTCATTCTGAAAGATTTATAGTCCTTATTTTAGTACAAGGTTTACTAATGTAAGAGTGTAACTAAGTATGAAATCTAACCAAACATACTAAAAAGAATATCTTTTTAGTGTATATCTCTCAAAAACATGAAGGTAGTTAGCAGGCTGCAGGTGCTGAAGTTTAAAATGCTGCTCTGTGAAATGTGTGCCTGGGCTTCTTGGACTCACCTTGTTCGTATTAGATAAGCCATATGATAGCTAGTTTTACTAGTTGGCTGAACTATTACAAGGAACAATCAGTAACTGGCCCAGTCATTTTACAGCCACCAACATGTCTATGGTACAGTATTGGTCATGTTTTGTGTTATCGTTAGCACATGTTTAATGAGATAAATGTTTATAAAATAGGACCCAGTAGACATGATTTCATTTAGAAAAGAAAATGCAAGTGATTGATTTTGATGCACACAGCAAAGAAGCTAATGATGATGAAGCTACAGCAGCAAAGGCCCCAGTGGGGAGTAATGTTTACCTAGCTTCACTTTAATTAATTGATCTTTCTTTGGGGCCTCCTACGTAGAGGGAATACTGAAATGGAAGATGAAAATTAAGCATTAAAAATGTATGCAAACTCTTTAACCGGCTAGCAGCCACTTTCTTTGTACTTATTCTCTGCCGTGTTTTTAAATACATGGTATTTTGAAATGAGAAGATTTAAATCAATGGAACTGAAAAGCATTGTAGATTTTGAAATAAAGAAGGAGAGAGGCCCGAGGGTGTTGATAGCACAAAGTGCATGTCTGTATAAAGAAGCAGCTTTTGTGACAAAAAGCACAATTTAATTTTAGAATGCTTTCCCTCAACTTTACAGTCTTTAGTGTTTTTGACTATTTGAATGAATCCAGTTGTTCAAACAAAATGATAGAGATACAGGGATTCCACCGTTTATACAGTCTTGGGTTGTCATGGACTGTATGTGGCGCAGGGCCATGCTGTCTCCCGTGTGGAAGTCACTCACTGGAATGTGCTTTCTTCACTCAGGTCATCTCCCAGCTCAGGATCCTGGGAAGATCAGTCACAGCTGGCTGCAAGTTTGATAGAGAAATCTGGTCTAATGAACTTTCCCCCATCCTCAATCTTTGGAAGAAACTGAACCAGGTTAGTAAAGAAGGATTGAAAATTTTACACCTTTTCCCTGTGTTACTTTTTCCAGCCCCCTGGAGCTGTGCTGTTCTGCCTGACTAACAAAGACATTCACATTCATCATTCCCACCCACACCCAGGCCCTGCTTGTCCTGAGCACACAGTCTTCACACTAGACATTCCTCCCCTGAGTCACAGTCAGTCTTCACACTGTGCATTCCTCTCCTAAGTCACACAGTCAGCCTTCACGATGTACTTTTCTCTCCTGAGTCACAGTCAGTCTTCACACTATGCATTCCTCTCCTAAGTCACACAGTCAGCCTTCACGATGTACTTTTCTTTCCTGAGTCACACAGTTGTTCTTCACACTGTGCCTTCCTCCCCTGAGTTACACAGTCAGCCTTCACACTATGCATCCTTTCCCTGAGTCATACAGTCAGTCTTCATACAGTGCCTTCCTCCCCTGAGCACATAGTCAGTGTTTGTTCTTCTCCCTGTCAGTTCATACTGAAGTTAATCTTCTTCATTCTTTGTTGTAAACAAATTTACACAAGTTTTCAATTGAAGCCTTTAGAAGATCATTTACTTTGTGTCTTTTATAATGTCTATGCTATTAACCATGTATGTAAATAGTCTTTCTTATTATGTTTACCTTTTAAATCAAAATTCACTAGATTTTAAAGGTCTTAACAAATTCTGAGCAAATGGGGTAAGTAAAGCAAAAAGATTCTGCTAACAGAATAATTGAGATAGGAGACACAGTGAAAACAGCAGGTCTCTTTGAAGACTTGTTTGTACAGGCAGGCTGTGCACTTGTGGGCTGTGGGGGTATATGTGGGTGGGTGTGTGTTGACATGTGTACGAGTGTGTACATGTGAGAGCATGACGTTGACTTTTGGTGGTGTCTCCCATTTCTCTCCATCTTGAGGCAGAGTCTCTCACTGAACTTGAACATATTCTCTTCAGCTAGTCCAGGCAGCCAGCTTGTGCCGGGGATTCCTTGTCTGCTTCCCAGGTGCTGGGATGTCAGGTTGGCCGAGCTTTCACATGGTTTCTGGAAACTCAGTGCTAATCCTCATGCTTGGCTGCACTGAGTCACCCTCCCCCCCCCCCAGCTCTTGAGGGCTTCCTAAAGGCTAAGGGAAGTCACAGCTTTATAGTCCATATTCAGCAACGCCAACTTCTGTGTCACCTTGCTGTTTGTGTCTGCTGATCATACCAAAATTTACTGGTGTTAGGATAGCGAGTGACTTTGAACTGCTGCTTATACATTTAAAATGTTTATTAGGCTCTGGCTCTTAGATATTTTTATTAGTAGTAGATTAACCTGTTTATGTTCAAATTTATTTCCTGATTCCTTTTGTGGATTGTGGTTCTGATATCAGTGTAGTTTATAAAGTCCCCATTGTGTTTGTGGGGCCAATCGACTAGGTAGGGATTTCCAGGGCAGGAGGCCCCTGTATGGTCACACAGCCAGTTAGGGAGGACACTAGAAGTCAGAATTGCAGTCACTGTCGGTGCAGGCAGCAGCAGTGTTCTTATCATGTAGAGGCGTGAACAACAGATAGGCTTCTGTGTTTGAACATGTGGCCACCATGTGGTGGAACTGTTTGGGAAGGAATCAGAGTGTGGCTCCTTGGAAGCCCTCCTCTGTCACTGAGGGCAGGATTTGAGGTTTCTAAAAGACTTGAGTCATGCCTAGTTAGTGCTCTCTCTCTCTCTCTCTCTCTCTCTCTCTCTCTCTCTCTCTCCCCCCCCCCCCACCTTATTATATCTCAAGATATAAGCTCTCAGATACTGCTCCAGCACCACGCCTCCCTGCCACCAAGCTCCCCACCATGACGGTCATGAACTAACCCTCTGAAACTGTAATCCCCAGGTAACATCTTTCTTCTGTCAGTTGCCTTGGCAGTGGCCTCTTATCACAGCAATAGAAACATAACAAAGGCATTGAGTAGAGGCAGTTGGTCTTGTGAGTGATAGATTGATGAAACAGCCAAAAAGTAACAGTGGGAGTTCAAACACTGCAGCAAATACCATCCCTGAGCTGGTGGAAGAGGGAACTTGCACTTGAGGAAACTGGGAAATAGAACCTGGGAGAAAGGCTGTGAAGTTTATCAGACTATTCCCCCTTCAGAAAAGGGCTGTAGTCTAAGGGGAGAGGGACATAGTATCTGATGCACACATCACCAAGTAAACTTTTCACTGGAGCCTGATGCTTCATAAGGCTGGTGCTGGGAACCAATAAACACTAAGGACAGTAGGTTCCCTTGAGGAGAGATACCGTTCTGGGTGACACCACAGTAAAGGGAACTTTCACCTTTGTGTGTATTTCTTGATTCTGTTATACCAACACATTTGTGCATAGCTTGAATACATTTATAAAATGATGAGAAAGAGTAATCTACTAACAAAAAAAGATATGTATTAGCTCCCAGGTTCAGGTACTGTGTATCAGCTCTCAGGAAACTCTTACTTGACCTATATGTTTGCCTTCTGTTTCCATTCTTCAGCACTTTGGATTGAAATTATGAATTACCACATACTTGTTTCTTTATTCAAGTTATTTAGCTTAATTCCAGCTAAACTAGAAGAAACAAACATGAAATTATGACTGCTTTTTAATAAGTATATTTTCAGTAATTTGGTAAAACCAATAAATTGATGTGAAAGAAATAGTTGTTGCATGTGTAAAAGAGTAAGTTTTGCAAGCTGTATTTGTTCCCAGATCTGGGTACAATAAAATGGAAATTGCAGGGTAACCAACCAGCCTGTGAGTCAGGTTGCTCTGACTTAGAAGGCTCCCTGTCTTCTATGCCTTCCCCGTGCTCTTACTGTTTCTCCTCTCTGATTCTTGTTTTGCTATTTTGTTTTCACTCCACATACCACTTAAAACTTGGTCAAATCCAGAACCTGTATTTACAGACTCCGTTTGTCCATTCGTAAAACAGAGTATTCAGAAACATGAATTCATGAGTGATTCTTGACCTTTTACATACTTCAGTGTGTCATTGATGTTATTCCTTGTTAACTGTGACATGACCTTGTTCTTTTAGAATTCAAACCTAATCCATCAAAAAGTATCACCTCCCAATGATCGACAAGGATCTCCAATATTATCGTTCATCATTCTTGAACAGTTCAATGCCATCCGCTTAGTACAAAGTGTCCATCAGTCTCTGGCTGCCCTCAGTAAAGTCATCAGAGGAACTACATTACTGAGTTCAGAAGTACAAAAACTGGCAAGTGCTTTATTAAACCAAAAGGTAAGCCAACCCTAAGTCTGTCACTTATTATTCTTTTACCTGTGTGGCTCTCCTTTCACGAAATACATTTACAAGGGATCCTGTAGCTAACTGTAACAGAGAACTTAAGTCCAGGTGGTGGGAACTATGTAGATAGAATGTATTGGTTGAAAAACTAACAGTGAGTCTAGTGGAAGCATTAAGTCATCATGACACAAGTATATAGTTCTCTAGGGTCACAGCTGCACTCTTTTCAATAACCATCTTTTTAGTACAGATGAAAAGTGAAATCCATTTTTATTTCACTTTGGGGCAAGTTTCCTATAACATGTTGGTAGCCTACCAGATCAAATTTTAGGCCCTCTAAGCCCAAAGCTGTTTCCTAGCAACTGAAACAAAAACTTTGGAATCTACATTATTTCAAACCAGTTGGATTGTGAGTATGCCTGCTCCCAAACCCATCTGCAGGCAGGTGGTGCTCTCATGTCAATGACATCTTCAGCCAAATGCCTCTAAGGTGCTGGATATGAATGGTGAGGCAAAGAGACGGATGAGTCTAGTGAAATACTGGGAGATGTTTGTCAGAAAAAGAGACATCAGCACTTTTCCCACTAAATAATTGGCCCATTTTAGTAAATAATAAATTCCATGTTATTCAGAAACAAAAAGAGAAATTGGGGAGAGAACTATGTCCTCAGTCGGTTGCCTACATGCTTTCCATAGTTGGGTGTCTACCCCTTTCCCTAGACTTGAGGATTGTTCTCCTTTGTTCTCATCGGATAGGTTTTCTGTTGGTTTTTATCTCTTGTATACGTTGGATTCTTGTGTGATGTCCTGATTTTGTCCTAGAGTGTCTAGAAATCGTTGGAACAATTGATCTTTGTTATTTCTGTCTAATGTAACAGTGTCTCAGCCTTGTCTTCAGTTCCTGACACTCTTTCCTGGAAGCTGGCTAGTTGTCGACTCTGTGAGTCTTACTACAGTTTATTTGCTTTATTGAGCTTTGCACTCTAAAGATTGTTACTCTTTTCTTTTCTTTCAGAATTTCAATCTTTTTTTCTGAATATCTCATCTAAGTTGCTAGCTTTCTCCACTAGATCTCAAATGGACTTTTCTTCACTTCTTTATGTGATTCCTCTTTGAGGTCACCAAGTATTTTTAAAAATTAAAGCTTTACATTCTTAGTCTAGTGGCATTTGAATCCTTTCTGTTTTGGGGGGTCCAGTTTTTGTGAAGTTGTATGAGGTTCTGGAGGCACCATCTTGGCATACATTTATATGTATGTATATATGTAGGTGTATGTATGTTGTTTCTGTGTTGTAGTTTGCCTCTGTTGTGTTTGATTCCTCTTCCTGTCTTATGTGAGGATCTTATCAGTCAGTAGTCAGCCTACTGCCACTTGGAAGAGGGAAAGCACACTGCAGAAATAGTAAGAATTTAAAAACCAACCATATATTTAAATATGCGGGGAAAAAAACTGTAAGTATCAACTCTAACCTTAGTACGAATAAAAAAAAAAAGAAAAAGATGCTTATAGGATAAGTTGGATGTTAACTTTACAGGCAAATGTATTAATAAATAATTGAAAGAAAAGGGATGGGCAAAGGAAGAAAACAAGCAGACAGCAAAACGTGCAGGATGGAGGATTAAAAATGAATAGTGAAAGACCATCCAATAAAACAAACACAGATGAGGCAGGACAGTCAGAAGGAAAAGCAAAGAACCAGAAGGGAGCTAGCAGCCCTTATACAAAGGGTGGAAATGCTTTGCTGGTTTGTGCTGTGGGGTGAGGGAGGAGGAGGGCATGCTTCATTTTCTCTCTGAAGCCCAGTCTTATTAGAGCAGAAAGAGCTGTCTGCAGGCTCAGCCCCTCCCTGCTTTGCCACTGGGATGCATGCTTTATGCTGCTGGGATGAATCCCTGCAGTGTTTTCTCTATCCAGGCTTGGTGGTAAGGAAGGGGCCCCGCTGGAGATGCTCCTTGCAGCTGAGGACGTCTGGGGGCTGATGCTTCTCTTGAGAGTACTTTGACAGAGCTCATGGCCTAAGAAATGTCTGAGTGGGCAGCCTTTTTACCAAGTCTCTCTGGGACTCTGAGATTGTAGGAAGCCCAAACTTTTGGGTCAGGCTGGGCTCTGGCTAGCTCACCATGCCCAGCTTGTCTCACTCTTCTCAGAGGTGGCACTGCAGCTCCCATCTGGAAATGGTGTTTGCTTCCTTCAGAGTGGGCTCTTCCCTTCCCACCAACTGGACTTGTATCCACAAATCTAAGTCACATCCAATTCCTGAGCTAAATTCTTAATTAAAATAAGGGATGTAGATACCATATATAACTTTGATTATTCTGTATTAGGCTTTGATGTCTCTGTTGGTAAAGTGGTTAACACAGAAACACGAGAATCCAAGTTTGCCATGGGAACCCTAATTTTACTCATGGGAAAAGCCAGGGCCAGCAGCACACATTTATAACTCCAGTACTAAGGGCAGGCAGACCAGTGGCCCACGGCTGTGGCAGCAGCAGCCCCCTCAGCCAGGTCAGTAGAGACCGACTGAGGGGACTGAGGGACAGTGCCTCCGTTACAGGTATGCATCAGTACCATAACCTTCAACATTTACATGAGAGTGAACTGGATTAAACTCCTTTCTAAAACTCAAAACTGTGTTTAACAAAGTACTTTTAAATCGTATGATGCAGATTTTTGGAGATAGTTTTGGGGTCTTTGAAATTCAAGTGAGAGTAGGTCAGTTTTGACCAAGAAAAATACATTAAGTTTCAATAAATTTAAAACTGTAGTATCTCATGAATTTCAAAATAAAAGCTAATTTTGATTAAATTTAAATGTTGCAATTTGTGTGCTATGTGATATAACTAAATACAACTTATAATAACACTTGATATTTTCACCAGTGTTCCTAGGATGATTGCAGTAGAAACTGTCCTGCCTAGGGTTAATCCTTACAAGTTTGTTCAACAGCTACTGGTTATGCCTAAAGCTCTGCTGCTTTGATTTTATAAAAGGACATAATAATGAGTACCTCACTAGTGCTACTATTCTGTCTTACATGTTGGAATATATTTTAAAAATCATAATTTTAAAGGCATAATCAAGTCAAAATGAAACTGACAGATTTTCTTGTCATCCCTGCCAAATAATCACAAGTGTATCATTTGATTAGGAATTAATAGATTACATTGCTTTTAAAAATCATTTTAATTGAGCCCTTTATAGAACAAGTTTTTTCAGATGATTTTAACATACTGGTTGGTGACACTAACTGCCTTTTCAGTCAGTTAAATGGGAATTACAAACATGCAGAAATACCAGCGAATCTGGGTCTTCCTAAAGTGGGGAGGTTCATGGTCAGTGTGGACAGCAGGGCTGTGCAGCACAGTGCTGGCAGAACAGAAACACACAGAAAGACTCTTGCCCTTCCTTCCCACATTTTTCCAGTGAGTTTTTATTGGTTGATTATTCGTACATATTTGCCCAGATCAATGTGGCTAGTATATGTCTCCTTAAATGCTATCTAGGAACCTTCACACTCTTCTCAGTGTTTATAACCAATATAACAAGAATAGAGCAGAACAGTGGTGAAGAAAGCTGAGGGGCCAGTGGAGGTTAGATTATAGAGACTGATACACAGTTTTTATCCAAGGATTAAGATCTGACATTCTAAAAGTAGGACTTTGTGGGATTTTGTTTATCAAAAGATAATATGCTGTCGTTTTCTTTGTGTCCTTGTTTCATCTTGGATGGTAATGCTTGCCTTGTAGAATGAATGTGGAAGGCCCGCTTCCTTTAAATATTTTTCTGTAGTTTAAGGGGGGTTGCCGTATATGTTCTTAGCTTATATTTGACAGGGCCTCATGTAGCCCAGCCCGGCCTCACAGTTACTACGTAGCTGTAGATGGGTTTATACTCCTGATCCTTTTGAGTGCTGGGATTGCAAATACATAGCAAGAACCCCATCAGATTTTTTGTTTGTTTGTTTTGTTTTGGGGGCTTAAGATTGAACACAGAGTCTTTTTCCATGCTAGCAAGCACTGTCCTACTAAGCTGTGTACCCACAGCATTAGTTCCCTCTTAGAGGTTTCACATAGCTCATCTGTGCAGCTGACTTCTCATTTACTAGGCCTTTCCTTTATAATCAATCATTATCATCATCATCACTACTGTCTCATTATTATTGTTAGTACTGCTTCTAATTCAGTCTTGTTAATGCTTTCTGTCATTTAATTTTGGGAGGTTTTATTACATTTATTTATGCATGTGTGATCACATGTGTGTATGTGTTGTAGGTCATTTTTCCTCCTGCTCTTAGCTCCCAAAATAACAACTCATGAAACTCATTAAATATTATACAAATAACTAGGCCATATAAGTAGGCTCTTCTCTGACTATCTCATAATTTAAAATAATCCCTTTTTTCTAATCTACATTCTGCCACGTGGCCAGTGACCTGAGCTCAGGTACCAAACGCCCATCCTCTTCACATTTTGCTTCTGGAATCTCTCACACTTGGCTCTATCCCAGAATCCCTTTGCCTGCCAGATGTTCAACCTATTTCCTCCCTCAGCCATAGAGCCATAGGCTTTTTAATTGACAGGTGTTGCATCCATACAGTGCACAGTTGATTCTTCTATGTGTATGGAGGTCAGTGGTCACCCACAGAAGTACATTCTTTGCTTCCTGTATGTGGGACCCAAATCCTCAGGTTTACCCAGTACCTTCACCCACTCGAACATCTTAATAGCTCCATATTTGAAAGTCCCAAGAATGGAAACATTTTTTTTTTGTTTTTCTAAGATATTTTGATGGTTTGCACATACTTGTACACATTAACAATCTTTAATGATTTTTTCATTTTTGTGATATCAGAGGTCTCCTTTATCACCCCTGACTTTTTGTCTTTTGTTTGTTGGTTAAGCTATTGAGACATTTGTCAGTTTGCTTTTCAAAATATCGGATGTTTGTTTGTTGATTAATACTTTTTTATTCTAGTTTATTTATTTCAACTATGATGTTTGTTATTTCATTTCTCCTTGTTTTAGACTTGGTTTGTTTTTCTCATTCTTTGACTTATATTTTCAGGGTGTTTATTTAAACTTATATTTTCAAACCAACATCTGTTTTAGTCATTATTCTGGTACTTATTTCTACGAATGCATAGATTATTCTAAAGTATTTGATGTTTTCTAAGTTCTCTTTCTACTCTTAAATTTGGACATTACATGTTTCTAGTTTTCTGTATATTACTGGTGATTGATACAGGCTAGCCTATAGTATTTTCTTACTTACATGACTAGGGCATCACATTATTATACTTTCATCACACTTAAAATAATACAGAATTTGCTGCTATTTATTAAATATATTGAAAATCTAGAAAGCCCTCACAGAACTGTGTTATATTACATATGTACTTACTGAATAAGTACAGTTGTGCATATTAGTGGAAACTAACAGTGGTTTAGCTACTAGAAAGATAGTTCTTACAAAAGAGCTGTTCTGAGTTATTTTATTTACTGGTTCTTAAGTTAGGTGACACAGTTCCATTAACAACTTCTCCTTGCACAGTCTGCCTGGAGCACCACTGTGGGTAAACTCACGGTGCTACTTTATGCGTAGCTGGAAAAAATTCTGTGAGGACCAAGACCCTTTTATCTTTAACAACTTTAAAATTAATCTTAAACATTTACTTGATTTCATATTGCACCAAATATCGCTTCAAGAAAACGTGGTTGGCCAGTAGATGTGTTCATTCCTTTAAGAGGTTTTACATCTAACGAATCCCATCTTAACCTCAGATATTCTCTCCTTCACACTGATGTTGATAGTCTGTATACGATGCTTCCCACATGAGCTGACCTTTTCTCCTCTACACTGCAGTGTCCTCTTACGTGGCAGAATAGGTGGGAAGGCCCCGAGGATCCCCTCCAGTACCTGCGAAGCCTTGTAGCCCGCACCCTTGCAATTCAGGTGAGAGTGGGTTAGCAGTCGCCGATTGCGTGCTCTGACCGTGGTGCATGGCCTTACCTATTGAAATATCTTCAGTAGCAACAACGACAGGACTTTACAGAGCATAAATCAGTTTCTGTGTTACTTGAAATGTTCATATCATACTCTTCAAAAGGTCTGTTGTCTGTTCATGGACTTTACATAAACATGAATTCATTTCTGTGTTATTTGAAATGTTCATATCACAGTCTTCAAAATGTCTGCTGTCTGTTCATGTTTTTTTTTTTTTTTTTTTTTTTAATCATTGATACTGTGGAGAAAAATCTACACTTGTGCAGTTGGATTGTGCATAGTGACTAAGGTAGCAACTGAAGCTGTGTCAGAACTGTGACCTGAGAGCTGTAAGGAGTATCCCCTATGGGGAAACACTTTTTCCCCACATCAAGCTAGGTAGTTATCTGTAGGGAAAATGAACAGATTAAGCGATAACAGGCAAAGATGGCGCCCTATTTACTTGCTCACATGGGACAAATTAGTGGTGCATATGGGACTCTGTGTATGCTTTTCCATGCTTGCTGCAGTTTGAACCAGCTTTACAAATACCCTTTTTGTTTGTTTGTTTGTTTGTTTGTTTGTTGTTACATAGTCTTGTTGTGTGGTCCAGGATTACCTCAAGTCCTTCAGCCTCAGCTTCTCAAGGGTGACTTCTCCTCGCTGTAGACGAGTGTATTTTTTAAGCTATTTTACCTGGGGTTCCTAATGCCACTACCTCCCTTCTGACTCTTATCCACCCTAATACCTTCTAACCAACACACTAGGTAGGAGAGAAAGATTAGTGTGAAGAGGGGGCAAAGTTAACTTTGGCTACTTCTGGCTGGTTAGGGTCGCTGGAGTCTTTGGGCAATACCAATCTCAGTCATTAGGATATCTAGCAGTCCAGCAAAACAGCAACAGAAGAACAAGCAAGCAGGTGCTATTGTTTTAACTCTACTTTATTTTGGGTTCCTTACACTTCTACCTTCCTTCAAAGCAATTGGAAAATGAGTACATTGGATTTCAAAGCAATTGGAAAATGAGTACATAACTCTCTGGATGAAGATGCCTCATACGTAACTGGACATCTTTGTATTTCCTTTCCCTTCTTCCTCTAGAATTGGGTAGAAAAAGCAGAAAAGCAAGCTCTTCTCGCTGATACACTTGACCTGTCAGAGCTCTTCCATCCAGACACATTCCTTAATGCTCTTCGCCAGGAAACTGCAAGGTAGTCAGAATGAATACTTTATTTTCCCTGGGGTATTTATGTTTTGTTTCTTCATCTCTAGTCACATTGCCTTGATTTGTTTCCCCTAACAGTTCACCTTTAGGAACAGTCAATTTTTACTTTCAATGTCATAGCTTTATTAAAATTGGAAAAAAAAAATACTTCCTAAGTTTGCTCATTTTTTAAAAATTTATTTATTATTTATTACAGTTTATTCACTTTGTATCCTAGCTGTAGCCCCCTCCCTCATCTCCTCCCATTCCTCCAATCCTCTGTGCCCCTTCCCTAGCCCACTGATAGGGTAGGTCCTCCTCCCCTTCTATCTGAACTTAGCCTAGTAAGTCTTATCAGGGCTGGCTGCATCATCTTTGTTTGTGGCCTGACAAGACTATACCTTTCATGGGGGAGGTGATCAGAGAGCCAGCCAGGATAATTTTCTTGATAGATTCTATTTACCAAAGCTGAATCAAGATTATGTAAATAAGATAAATAGTCCTATATCCTCTAAGGAAATAAAAGTTGTCATAAAAAGTCTCCTATCCAAAAAAGACCAGGGCCAGATGGTTTCAGCGCAGAATTCTACCAGACCTTTAAAGAAGAGCTAACACCAATATTATTCAAATATTCCACAAAATAGAAACAGAAGGAACATTACCAAACTCATTTTATGAGGCCACAGTCACCTCAATAAAGAAATAAAGATAACTTCAGACAAATGTCATTTATGAACATTGACACAAAAATACTCAATAAAATACTCGTGAACCAAATCCAAGAACACATTAAAGATACCATCCACACGACCAAGTAGGCTTCATCCCAGGCATGCAGGGGTGCTTCAACATAAGAAAACACACCAATGTAATCCACCACATAAACAAACTGAAAGAAAAAAAACACATAATCATCTCCTCAGATGCCAAAAAGCATTTGACGAAATTCAACACCCATTCGAGTTTAAAGCCTTGGAGAGATCAGGGATACAAGGCGCAAACCTCAACATAGTAAAGGCGAATACAGCCAGCCTAGAGCCAACACCTCAGACTACCTGAAAACACAATTTCACAGAATCGTTTAGGAGGCTGCTTTGGATAAGTTTCATGTGAACAGAGCTGGTGGTTAAGGTCAAGCTGGTCTTTGTGCCAGTGCCAGCTTACTGCATGTATATAGGTCCTGTTTGTAACAAGGCAGAACATAAGGAGAATTTCTAGAATGTTCTTAAGAAGAAGTAGTTCAGTTCTGGGACTGATGTTTATCTTTACTCAAGATATTTTGTTCATTCAATAAAAACTTACTTAATATCTTTTATGTGCTAAAATTTGAAGGCTATGATCAAGTTGTAGAATTTAAACTGTCAAAAGCCCTCTACCTAAGAAACTTGAAATCTCAAAGGAAGATTGACATTTAAGCAAATAATGTTAAAACCTTAGGCATTTATTTACTTAATTTGGTAGCTCTTGCTTGTGTATTATAAACATTTGGGTTTAAAATAAGTCATTGAAAATAAATATATAGTTACTGTGTTTCCTAAGGGCATTGTTTTACGTGTTTTGGGTTTGGGTCTAGAGAATGCCCTCTGGGCCGCGTACCTGCCAAGCAGATGCTCTGTTGCTAGACTTGTATGTGTGTACCCAAGGTTATCTCTCCTGACACTGTTGTTTACTCTCACAGAGCGATGGGCTGCTCTGTGGATAGCCTTAAATTTGTCGCATCCTGGAAAGGCCGACTTCAAGAAGCAAAGTTTCAGATTAAGGTACTGATTTGTGGTGCTGAATTTTAAAATGTGTAACTGAAATGTACATTTCTAACTCATAGGCTCCTGTTCTTATAATGTAAGATCAACTCATAGATTACAGTCAAATTATGTAAGATTTAACATGAAAAACCTTACAGTAAGATGTATGTGATCTAATATAAAGCTTTAATTCTACTTGCTAAACTTTGAAAGAGGAAAATCTAGAATGCATTATTTTAAAATGTACTTTGAATCGTGACCACACACAATGAGAGGGCTGGAGAGTGGCTCCAGCAGGGCCAGCTCTAGTCACAGATCAGCACTGGCCGCACTCACCGTGCGCAGCTGCTGTGGGCTGTGCCCGAAACCACTCCAGTCCTCTGTGTGGCATCTCCGGCCCCTCAAGACGGGACTTTCTTCACCACACGGTGTCAGTGCAGCATTCCAAGAGAAAATCTTGCTTAAAGTTCACCTTTGAAAGTCCTATTACCAATAACAGGTCAAAGCAAGCAACAAGCTGAGCCTAAGTTCCAACGTTGGAGATGAAATCAACTCATAATGGGAGCAGCTTTAGGATCATTGTTCTTAAGCTGTGACAACTGAGACACTAGGCTATTGCTGTATGAAAAACTGATGGAGTATAGTAAAATAACATACTAAATCCAAAACAGACCCGTCCCTGCAGAGAAAAATCGTACAAAACGTCGTCACCCACAAACTTCGCCCTAAACATATATGCATAGAGGATTGCTGTGACAAAACATATACACATAGAGGATTGCTGTGACAAAACATATATGCATAGAGGATTGCTGTGACAAAACATATACACATAGAGGATTGCTGTGACAAAACATATATGCATAGAGGATTGCTGTGACAAAACATATACGCATAGAGGATTGCTGTGACAAAACATATACACATAGAGGATTGCAGTGACAAAAAAAAATTGGAAAGCTACCTTTCACTTAAAACTGTAGTTTTTATTGACTTTTTGTGTCCTTAAACTTTACAACGTACTACATATATCTATTTCAGAGTAATACAAACTTAATTCTATTGATACAGAAATGTCCTACACAGCCTGTCTCTGCCCCTCTGTGCAATGTATACACAGAAGTATATGTACATGTTATAAAATCATCAATATATTTATTCTTCTACATAGAAAAGCCTGTGGATATTCACACAGATTTATTAAATAAACTTTTGATTTACCATTCTAATTCTCTCATTTTTTCCTTAATGAATTTAGGCTATCATGCGGTATCACTTCCCTCTCTCCCTTCTTCCCCTCCCATTTTTTTCCTTCCTTTCTTCATTCGTTTATTTATTTTTGCTTGTTTGCTTGGTGCTGTGGACCTTCTACACAATAAGAAGTGCTTTAGCACTGAATACAGCCCCAGCCCAAGCATTACTTTCTTTTCCAATAGAGCTTTGTGCTATTGTTATATAGATGTAATTGTGAAGTTATAGAGATGACAAGACAATTATACACATAGCTACATGAATTTGCTTTTAAAGAAAGAAATATGTGTATTCTTTTGTAATTACACAAGTACCTTTATTCATATTCTTTCTTGTTTATATAGTCTGTGTGAAAACCATTTATTGTTATTGAATTTTGATTTGAAGAACTTTCATTTAAGACAAAGACGCTAAAAACAAATTCTGATTTGCTGATATAGGAAAAAAATGATTTGAGACTATTAGCAAAATAACAAAAGAACAGAATACAATACCTAAACCCAGTACTCAGTATGTACAATAGTATGTATAGCACATAACCTTTTGTGTTCAGGTTGGAAACTAAATAAATAAATTCTGTAGTTGCAAATCGCATAAACAGTAAAATTATCGTGTAAGTAAACATGTAACTGTCACTGTGGGCTACCTAATGGGCTCAATTCAGTGTTTGAGTGTCCTGTGTTTTCTTTGTACATGTGTGAGATAACAGTATGGATTCTGTTATCTAAAGAGTGTTATGAAGTCCTCTGTTCAGAACAAGTAATTTCTGCTTAAGCTTCTGATCTGTCTCACTTCCTTGGGTTGCTTATATAATTTATATATGCCCAAATGAGTAAAATTGGCTAATACAGAGCCAATTTTACAAACTGTGTATCAGACAGTTTCACACATTTTATTTCCATGTCAGGTCGACACCCAAGGGTCTGTCATCATTCCCTTGGAAGGACATTTGTTTGGCCACTTGTTAGGCAAAAAAACAATCCAGATTTGATTCTGTTTCTTCCTTATTCTTTTCCTTGGTTTGTAGAAATTCTGCTTTGATATTTCATTGGATTCTATATTCTAAGTAGGCTGGCTCAGTACTGTCCCAGTACTTGTGTGACGAGGCGTTGGGCCATTTTTCTGGAGAACTGTATATTACCCATGTCAGTCCTTCATTTATTGAGCAATGTTTGGGTTTATGCTAGAACTCCAGTTGCAGCTAGTACAAAGCCGGACTTTGTTGTTACATGCTGCTCCTTGGGACAGAAGTCATCTCAGGTAGATATTCCTACCACATTTTAGAGGAGGAAACTGAGCTATAGCTCATTAGTAAAATGGGCAAACCACTTAAATAAACATTTTCCAAGAATGATGTGCAAGTAGCCAGTATGCAGAAGCTATGGAAGACGTGAGGGCCTCAGCACCGAAACATACAGCCTTATACCACACAGGCTGAACATAGCAGTCAGTGGCTCTCCCTTTAATCAGTTGGCTGTCTGTAAGCCGCTGCTCACTGCTGCCAACCACATACTGCTAGCCAGCAAAAAGACCAAACTCAGTATGCGCTTTCTGCTGAATGTGTCACATCTGCACTATTGTAAAAGACTCTGAAGCTCCGTCCTCTCAAGTCAGAAGCTACGGGTAACATGTTAAAGCCTGAAGCTACTGTGTAAGAGTGTGCTTGGTGTCATGCATTCACCATGAGAAAGCAGACAAGACTGTCATGGTGACTGCTGAAGAGCTGTAAACGTAAGCTACTGCTTGCTCCACATTTGCCACTGGCTAGCATCTAACACTGGAGAAATGAATAAAATGGCCACAAAGAAACCTGTAGCTAACATCACTCCAAGAGCCATGCTTTTATTTTAGATGTCTTCAGTTTACACTAAAGCTACCTTAGACTCCATAAGACTCTTTACTGTCTCAGCTCCACACAGCAGGTAAATAAACATTGTTAGAAGACACGTAGGAACCACATGTTCATTCATTTGGCTTCTCTCCCTCACTTCCTAGAAAAGAGTTAAATTGGCTCTTGTCTTTATATTGCTATTAACCTTATATTGCAATATTGTAAATTAGCAATGCCAAAGTACCTATGGTTATATAGTCTATGACATTTGTGCATTTTTTCTAGAATATTAGCTAAAAAGTAAGAACTCTGTCTAAAGAAAGCTCACAGTGAACAGTGGTTCTGATTTTGTGTTTTCTCCAAGTAAAAGTCCCTAATCTGTTTCACAGAACTAGGAACAATGAGCCCTTTAGCTTAAACTCCACTGGTGTATGGCTGGCACTTGAGAATCTAGTATACATGTAAGAGTCTCTTCCTTTGTGCTGCAGATCAGTGGTTTGTTGCTGGAAGGGTGCAGTTTTGATGGTAATCGGCTTTCAGAAAACCAGCACGACTCTCCCAGCGTGTCCTCAGTTCTCCCTTGCTATATGGGCTGGACTCCACAGGTAAGCACCAGAGAGACAGCTTCTGAGCTCATTGGTCCACTCATTGGATTTTACTTTCCAAAAGGTATCATAGCTTGTGTGGTTTTGAATTGCTTTTCCATTTTACCTGCACTGTAGCAAAATTTTTTAGTCAAAATATTTTATATTTGAAGAGGTAAAGATTTTTGAGCCATTTTTTTGGGGGGGAACCATTTTCTAAATTAAAAAACAAACAAATAAAAACCAATGTGTGTAATTAGAGAATTCTTGAGCCTAAGAAGAGGTAATAGTGCACTGTGAGCCTCCGAGCCCAGCTGCAGGGCAGATAATTTACATGGCTTCAAGTAACCTGAGCCACAGGGTCAGCCCTTCTATCATAAGGGGCACTGAAAGTAGCCAGGGGTGGTGGCTGGAATGAGGGTGCTGGTTGCTGGTTCCTGGTGGTGCTTGAAGAGGCTCAAGAGGCGTGGCCTTGCTGGAGGAAGTTGTCCCTGGGGATGGGCTTTGAGGTTGAAAAGCCAACTGCCATTCTCAGCTTATACTCCCTGCTCCTGTACAGTTAAAAACAGAAGTTCTTAGCTTCCCAGCCCAGCCTCCATCCCTCCATTCTGCCATCAGGGACTCTTATTCTGGAATCATGAACCAATTAAGCCTTCCTTCTATAAATTGCCTGGACCGTGGTGTTTTATCTCAGCAATATGGAAGTAACTCATATAACCAGGTCAGGTGGTAATGTGTGTCAGAAGCCTGGCCTCCCACCATGACATCAGTTTCAGTGACTGACAGTTCTATTCTTTAGGCATACATGTATCTTTAAAATAGGATGCGGTTTTAGATGAGGAATGTAACATAACCCTGAAGCTTAAACCTGAAAATGGATGCATAAACAGACTATAATCTTCCCTCTGATGAGCAGCAAACTCTTGTTCACTGCAGGAAAAATACATTTTCTCATTAGGAAATGTTACATTGAAGTTTCCAGTTATACTTCTTTTGACAAAGATTAAAAGCATCTGGGTGTTTGAACATAAAATTTAGAGCTATTGCAGTAACTAGCAGTCACTATTCAGAGAGCCAAAAGAACAACATTCCTGTGAGGCTCCTTTCATCCATGCAGATTCATTCAGGTAAAGAAATGAGATCAAGAGAATAGTTGTCTTTTTTCAGAAATTTGTATTAGAAAGGTAATAATTATGGGTGATATGGTTTTTGGTCTTAGGGTGTAATGAAGCTCAGAGTTGTACCCACTGGCTTAGGATGGAATTTGCCAAGGGTTTTAACTGTACTGTATCAAGTTGTCTGAGTCTGATGCGCTCCAGCTCTGGCAAGTAAAGTTGAAATCCATGTAATGACCATGATAGTTCACTGATGGAACAGCACATTCCATCAACTCTTAAGGGTTGAGACTAGTGTTTTGTTCTCAGGAGTGTGTATAATAGCCACTCTTGTCTACTATGTAAAAAGATAGGGGGAGACCAGAGAGTCCTGAAGAAGGCTGCAGAAGTTGAGAGGGCAGAGAAGAAAGCTTGAAAAGAGAGGTCTTTTCAAGGAGGAGTAAGGCAGACATCCTCCCTGGGAATCTCCAGAGCATGGAGAGTAACGGCTAGGAAGAAGGGAAGGACGATCACCTGACCTCAGCACTGCCGGTCCAAAATGCCACGTGGCAGGGACAAAACCAGGCTGTGCAGAGCATGCAGTAGGAAGTGACACTCTTCGAATATCCTGCTTCATGTATTGTCCTTATCCCATTGGATTTTTATACTTTAAAAGTCAGGATTGAAATTAAAAGCCAGAATTATTTGGAAAAATTGCACATGCAAGGAAAAGTCAGATGGACATGCCATCTGTCCCACAGAGAGCCAGAAGTAATAATGATTTCTTAAATAGTGCAGGCCTTTCCCTTCAGCTTCTATATTTTCAATGACATGTGATAGAAGGACTTCCTGGAGCTTGCCCACTTTCTTCCTGTCTTCACATAGATGTCCATTCTGATCTATGAAGAATATCACACATTTCACTAGGAGTTTCTGAACACAAAATTTTAGAGACCAGTACAATTCAATTCCAGCTCCCAAAACTATAATTTAGACACAGTAACCTTGCTGAACCAGTTTCCCTATTTTTTGTTTTTGTTTTGGATTTTGGTTTTGTTTGTTTTTGTTTGGGGAGGGGCATGGTTTCTCTGTAGTGTTGGCTTTACTGAACTCACTTTGTAGACCAGGCTGGATTTGAACTCCAGTTTCCAGTTTATTGCTGGAGGGTGATGATAACATGGACAGTGTGGAGACCATAGCATTCCATGCTTATGCACTTCCCAGAACAGTGTCTCACATATTACCATATGGTGATACTGTGGAGCCATTAGGAGGCTGTGACACACTCCTGAGTATTTGAATTAAGTTATGCCTCATACATGGTTAGTCAAATTTAACAATAATTCCTTATTCCACATAGATTTGGAGATGCTGATGCTTTCAGTCATTGAGTACTGGCTACATTTAGACATCCCAGAAATGCTGACCACCAGGGTTACAGAGACAGCAGCTTCAGCTCTCCAATTTATGAGCAAGAGGGAAAAGCCAGGTGACCTTAGAGAGATGGGGCTTGCCTAGTCATGGTGCAGAAGAATGAGATGGTCTAGGATGCTTGCCAACTTCTGTTTCATGTACATTTAATTTTGTTCAAGAAGGTGCTTTTTACATTTGCTGTGGCCATTTCTACACCCTATGGAAGCCAGTGGGCGCTATGTCCATCCACAGCTGCTTTGCTGCAGAACGTTCAGAACTATTTAAACAAGCTCAGAATTTTGGAGACAAACATTTTAAACCAGACAGAAGAGGTTGTTTGTTTTTCACAAATCCCACAGCAATAATCAAGCACCCCAAAGATTTGACTCTCGCAGAACTGTGCCTTCTATTCCAGTCACTGCAACACCTCTGATTTTCAGCTGTTCTCTCTTTCATAGTTGTGAGGGATGGAGGAGAGGCCTCCACACTTCCCTGCAGCACTACATCTGAGTGTGTGGCCAGTCAGGGGCAGGGGCGCCGACACTGCCTAGTGAATTAGAACAACTGGACTTAGAGTTGTGAAGGATAAGGGAGAGTAAAATGCTGATATGGTACTTCCTGTCTTCATCATTAACTGTATGGACTAAGGTAATAAAACGTGTTCAAATTCTGTGATGGCTGTCAGCATCCACGCAGAATGCAGATTCATAGACTTGCTCCAGTTCAGCCAGTGCTTATGCTCAAGTCCAGATGCGAAGGGATTGCCTAAAGGAGCACTTGGCATTCCCCAGAGTATTCCCCAACACACTTTCAGACACATTAGTTCTTCCCGCATTAGTTCCCTGTGGGAAAGTTGTTCAGTAAACACGCTTAATCAACATAGTAGTCTCTCTCCTCTGGAAAACTTTTGCATTAAAAGTTCTAAGAGGGACTGGAAGGTTTCTCAGTAAGTAAAGTGCTTTCTATACAAACATGAGGACCTATGTTTGGATCCCAGCTCCACATTAAAAAAAAAACAAAACAAAACAAAAACACAGGCACAGCACTGAGGAAGCAGACACAGGGCAGCCACTGGGGTCAGATGATAGAGCCCAGTAAGTGAGCTTCAGGCTTAATGAGAGATTATGTCAAAAATAAGGCAGAAAGCAATTGACACAAGACCACCTTCAACCTCACTCAGCAGGAGATCCAAAAAGTCTGACAAATTGCCACACAAACTTTTCCTGAACCCCACATTCCTTCAGGACTCATATTCCGTAGAATACACATGGGCACATACTTATGGTAAGGACCAGTCTCAGATGATGGCCCCTCTGGCACTGTTCGTCCTTGTATAACTCTAGGAAACAGTGCCCCCTAGGGCTTATCAAGAGAAGTAATTTAGCAGTCAAAACAGCCTGAACTCTAGCAAGGACCTAGACCTCTCAGAAGATACCACATTTGACTGTTGAACAATACAGCTATAAAACGTTCAAGAGCCATTCACAAAGTAGTCATTATTTTATATTACTTGCATAGATATTCAAAATATGTATCATAAGGTATTGCTGAGCTCTTTGTCTTATATACATCAGTTTAAACTAACAAATATTTAGTTTCTGTTCTGTTCTACCTTGTTCTCCAAGACTGTAAATTAATCCTGGTCACATTGTTGAAAACACAAGGGAGACCCAAGGGCTGGAGAGAGATGGCCCAGAGGTTAAGAAAACACAAGTGAGGGTCTCTACCACTATCCCTTTAAAACCTGCAAGAGCTTCCCACGGAGCAGTGTTGCTTTTTCTTTGTTTTTGTTTGTTTGTTTTGAGACAGCAGTTTCTCTGTATAACAGCCCTGGCTGTCCTGGAACTTGCTCTGTAGATCAATCTGGCTTCAAACTCACAGAGATCCATCACCTTCTACTGGGATTAAAGGCAGACAACACCACACCCCACCAGAACAGGGTTCCTAAGCACTCAGTGCCAAGTTCTTTCCCTAGATTTATACTGAATTATGCCTCTTAGACATATACTTTAAAGCTGCAGTTTTCTAACACCCTTTCTAACATAAGAAAGCCAGTATTGTCTGCTGTTGTGATTCATAAACAATCAGGAAACAGGCTAGATAAGTTAGCTGGACCATGCACACACTGATAAAAATATTTGGTTTGATTTCATAAATACTTTATTATAAACACATTGAATAGAAATTATTAAAATTTAATCTATATGATATAATATAATTACATTAAAATTATTAAAATTATTAATATTTGGCAAGTTTAAATTCAACTTCTTTATAATGAAGTTAAAAGAACCAACGTAGTAATTTTGTTGGGTTTTATTTTTTTTCTTGAGGTGGTATGATTTTTTTTTTGTTTTATGTTTTTCTTCTTTGGTTTGTTATTAAATATTCCTTTCAGAGGTACTCACATCCCAGTCTCCAGAATTCACCTGTGACTGTCTCCTTATCTTAGACATGGCACTCTGCAGATTGGTTAAGTCAAACATGGGAGTTACAAACTGGCTTATGTAGGTAGGCCTAGCACCCTCATGAGGGTCTGTTTAAAAACAAAAACAAAAAAGATAGGGGGAGACCAGAGAGTCCTGAAGAAGGCTGCAGAAGTTGAGAGGGCAGAGAAGAAAGCTTGAAAAGAGAGGTCTTTTCAAGGAGGAGTAAGGCAGACATCCTCCCTGGGAATCTCCAGAAGGAGCAGGGCCTGCCAGCACCTGTGTCAGACACTGACCACCAGCACTGTAAGACAATAGACCAGTTCTTTTAAGACAGTAAATTTGCTTCAGTTTTGTAGAAAGAAGAAAAACCATGCACACACTATTATACAGCTGCTGAAGCGTTATAAAATGTGCACATAATAGAATGAAAATATGCAGAGGACGAAGGCGAAGCCTACAGTTGTTCCTGTGAAATAGAAGACTAGGAAAATACAGATTAACACATGCTAATAGCTTTTGAACCATCCTCTTGACCAGTCTCCCTGCCTCTGCTCTTTAATCCCTGCCACCAGCAATGGCCAGACATCCCTTTCAAATGTGAAGTTACTTTATTTCTATGCTCAAAAGCTGTCAGGTAGGCTTCTAAAAAATCCCAAGTCCCAACATCTACCACAGTAGCAAAAGAATGAGAGAAGGGAAAAAGTAGTAGAAATCCCAGTGTCCTTTTGGAGATGTCCTGCCATTAGCATATGGCTCACTGTTGCTAGGACTCATACGCTTTTAACACACTTTTCCTAAAGCACTGAAGTTACATTGCACTAACAGACACTCTAGAGAAGTAGGAAAACCTTGCAGTGTGCTGATCACGTAAGACAATATGCATGAAAAGAAGCTGGGCCAAATTAGCATCACATTTCAGACTTTACTAGTTTCTGTTTATGGTCACTGTAATGTAGTCACAATATATATAGGTTTTAATTATTGACATTTATTTGCATAATACTTTCCGTGTACTATCATGAACTATTTGCAGTCTTCATGCATCTCATTTATGTTAGTTGAACAGTACATTTGTTACATTAGATTTAGTAACTTTTTAGTTGTATGCAGACACCTTAGCCTAGCTAGCCTGACACTTTGGCCTAGTAAAATAGATGTATTAAAGAGGGAACTGAAGGAACTGAATATTCAGCACATCAAAGGAACCACAGTCATTGATGTTGGCCAGATCACCAGCTCTGCTTCAGCTTGGATCATTTATGATTAGGCTCTTAGAGCAAGTCCATTCAGCATTCACCAAAGTCAGGGGCCTGAGAAATGCTGAGTAAAATGTCAGAAGCTACAGTGGTACTTTGCTTTGGACTGCCTGGGGAGAAAGCTGTGTGAGCTGTGCACGCATGCACAGCATTGATGTTCCTTTCCCACAGTGTCCTGACAGCAGCAGCAGCACGGGAAGCCTTTCCATGTACTGCTTGACTTAGGTTTCCACAAACCTCAGGGGCTCAAGAAAAAACTGCCCTTACCCAGTGGTCAGCCTCACATCACCTCAGTCCATCGGCTGTGTAATGTCTGTCTGCTCTTTGTAAAGACTGTAGAGGTAGCAGCAGAAGAAAAGATGCACAAAATGACTGATGCTCTGAGTTCTGAGTCCTAACACTTTACCATTTAAGCAGAACTGGAGAAGAGAGGGGAAGCATTGACAGGAGCCTCAAATCCTCCTTATGTTTTTCAAGGATTCCAACTTAAATTTATTCTTTTATGAACCTTGTTAGGATGACATCCCAGAAGACTTAATTTTAATACTTTTTGCTTAAAAGTATGTTCTAGATGTTTGATGTGTATGTGTTTCCTAAACTGAATAGTAAGCTGTGCTGAAAGACTGTTTTTCTGTATATGAACACAGCCTTTATGACACAGGCACACCATGAGTACACAAAGCACTCGCTGTTATGTGGAAGGCTGAGCAACTGACAACAGTCATACAAATTGGAGATGACTAGGAAGACTCAGGCAGGTGGCCTGCATTTGCTTAGGAAATGACTCACATAAAGTGCAGGCTTTGTTGTATGCAGTAGGTTAAAATTCAGGAATGAAGTGACTTACATCAAAGACCTAATCATGCTGGAAAAGATAAAAAAAAATAGTTCATATAATGCCCACTTAACAGTTAAAAATAGGATCTAAAAATATGTTCATGAAAGAAAGCTGTTTTATTTGTCTCTGCCATAGCATCACCTACTGGAGTAGGTGCTTAAAGGATGAGTTTTCTAGATGATTACAAATTGGTAGAAATAGCAGTCCAGAGAATAAGGTGTGCACATGAACAAGGCTGCATCTTTCTATGACGTATGCAAGGGTGGCATGGCCTTTGGCAACTATCCACATCCTTAAACCATGCATTTCCATAAGTGATTATATCTATTTTTAAAGATAACTGTGCTTATGTGCATGAACCATCGTTACCATGGGTAAACTCTTTATATGCTTCTAATCCATTCCTATAATCTTCTAGAATATTCTGTCTTGATGCTTAAATTCCATTCCAACTCTAAAGCACTAATAACTCACTGGTTGTATGAGATCACAGGTTGAGTCCAAACACTAGTGTTAGATTTGAACTGGAAGCACTTTTACAAGTTTGTTTGAAAATCTCTTTTTGTAAAAGATGCATATTTCTGAGATTCAATCACTGGAAAACTCTAGACTGAGAGTGACCAGCCATTCCTGGAATCAAACCAGGATCGCACAGAAATCATTGATTTACTTCTATGGAAATTGCATGTGAGCTCACACCACACTGACACACTAGAGACACAGTGAAGCTACAATAGCAGGTGCACCAAAACTCAGCAGCCAACTTGAACACCGACTGGGTAAAGATGGACAACGTGAGCACCAGCGAGATAATTGTACTGAACCACAACAAAAATACCGAAGTGCACCAGCTAATAGAAGAGCAACAGCACTAACTGGTGGCCCTGGGAAAGTACTGAGGAAATGCTTTGTCCTAACTCAGGAGAGACAGTACATCTCTTTATCCAATCCATCTCTTCCAAATTGAACTTTACTGTAGTAATAAGGAGCAAGTTCTTCTTGGACATATTGCTACTTAGAAATGTTTTTTATGTTTTATTGAAATTTATAGGTAAAAATTATACATTTAATTTTCAAAATATTCCAGAATTGGGGGCTAAAGGGGTTTTAGAGTGTGTGTGTCTGTGTCTGTGTGTGTGTTTGTGTGTGTGACTATGTCTGTGACTGAGTGAGAGAGGGAATGAGAGAGAGGAGACGAAGAACGCAAATGGAGTTGGGCATGTTGTAGAATTCAGAAGATAACCTCAGGCATTGTTCTCACCTCTGAGGTGGGTCACTCTTGTTGAGTACCACTGTCACGCAAGGCTAGGTGCCCAGTGAGCTTCCTGGGATTCTCCTCTCTCAGCCTCTCGTCTGCCTAGGAGCACTGGGCCTATAGCTGCCTGTACTGCGTGTCTTTCTCCTATGTGGCTATTAGGGACTTGAACTCAGGTCCTCATGCTTGCCAGTGAGCCATCTTCTCAGTCCTTAGGAAAGTTTTTAAAGGAGCCATGATTGGGCATGTGGGATTTAGGAGCTTATTATAGTAATCTTTACTTGAAATGTCTAATATCTAATGAAGCATAACAATTGGAAGATTTGCATTTGTTGCTATGTTTTTAGAGCATCCTTTTCTTTTGAACAGGGTACATATGGCCCGTACTCCCCTGACGAATGCATCTCTTTGCCTGTGTATACAAGCGCTGAAAGGGATCGTGTGGTGACCAACATTGATGTTCCCTGCGGGGGCAACCAGGACCAGTGGATCCAGTGTGGGGCAGCGCTGTTTCTTAAAAACCAGTAAATCGAGGCAGCATAGGAGGGGCTGGCAGTGTGACGGTTCCTGCAGAGCTTTACCCAGAGCAGGTCGTCAGTCTGTATTTGAAATGCTACTTCAGAATGCTGGCTGCAGTCCGTTTCCCTTGTTGATGATCTCCTTGTGGTTGTATTTTAATAAATGTGTAATACCAGCACTGTGACCCTTACAGAATTTCATATTAAAGTGGGGTATTGGTGGTATTAAATATTTTTATGAAGAGGTTTACTTTTTCAGTGGTTCAGATATTTAAGATTTAAAGTTCTATGTTTAAGAAAATGATATTTTAGTTATTGTTTTATATAATTGCATATAAAGTTATTTTAGTCTTCTATGCTTTGAAATATGTGTACTGCTCTGCTTTTAAGCATTGAACAATGTACAAAGGTAGAATGAATGAAGTATCTTAACAATTAAACGTGTCATTTCATTGTGTACATTCATAATATAATACATAATATTTTAAAGGTAAAAAGGAATTCACACAAGAATGTAGGTAACATAGACAATGAAAGCATAAATTCTGGTTATAGAATTTAGATTCACCTTTTTTACATGTGTGTTGGAGCTTGTATTTCAGCTCTGCAAGACTCCCTGAAATCAAAGGATCCAGTGGTACTGCAGCTGACTAACACTTCAGATGCTTCAGTTACGTCCAGCTGTCTATCTACTTGAAACAAACAACTCTTAAGGGTTGAGACTAGTGTTTTGTTCTCAGGAGTGTGTATAATAGCCACTCTTGTCTACTATGTATGTGTCTCTACTAGTGATGATACTGTCGGGCTTTTGTTGGTTTGTTGTTGTTTTTTTTTTCCATTTTCCCCCAGTATCAGGAATGAAATCCAGAGTCCTGTTCAAGGTAGGCAAGCACTCTACCACTGAGCCAAATTCCCCATACTTGGCATTTATCATCAAAAGAAGTTGAGTACTTAGAGGAGAAGTGGGCTGAAATAAAAGTAAAAAGAGACTATGAATTGAGAATAGAATCTCACAGTAATACTAAAGAAATAGAAGATAATAGCCCAGAAACCAGAGCAAGATATAAAGATATGAAGCAGCATCATATGATAAACTTTAGGATTTTCCATACATGTGAGTCTTCACCATCTGTTACTAAGGCTCGGTGGAATTCCATAATGGCTGAAAGCTTAAATGAATGTGTAATTTTGAAATTTCTGGGGAATAGGAAAAAGCTGAGAAATAGCCTGTTTTCATTGTGTTGTATTTGTATCCATTTAGTCCTGAAGGAGACAAAAGTCCCAGTCCAAACTGTGATTTGAACAGGACAGGTTCTGTAAGTGTTGTAGCTCTGAAGGGAAAGGTCTCCTGGCAGTCAGGAGCCAGGGAACACCACAAAGTCACACCACAGCAGACGTCACACAGAATTATTGCAAGGGGGACACTCAGGAGGAGGGCTGCCTCTGCTCAGGTGAGAAGCAGAGAACTGAGCAGAAGAAAGGGTTATATAGTACTTTTGGAGGTGGGGAGGAATGGTGGGATTTCAAGTCCAGAGCTTGGGCTTTTTACTGTGCAGAGCAGGGCCTAGGTCTTAGTTAGAATGTTCTGTGGGTGGAACCTGGCAGTTTGAGGTCCTCAGGGGAGGGGCCTGCCCAATTACATGCCTTAAGGAGCTTACACACTCTTCTTTTCATTTATTATTGATAAACAACAGTTTATAAGGTGGGATGCCACTAGTAGGATTAAAAAAAGGAGAAGGGGTTTAAGAAGGATAATGTGTAATTCCAGTACTAGACTGTCAGTGAGTCACTGGCCAGAGACATCAAGCTATTTCTTATATTTTTGGAGATCCATCTGGAATTGTTGGACCTTCTTGTCTTTAACTATACCTGACTAGAAACAACATTCCTCTGTGAAGAAGAGACAAAGACCACCTCTCTCTGCTGTTAGTAAATCTAATCCTTGCTAATTTTGTAGCACTATGGTGGCCAGTGAATCTGTTTGTCCCTCGAGGGTGAGGATGGTTTGTGCCATCTGTTGTAACTCCTGGCTGAACTTAGATGAAAACTGAGGTAAATATCTAGGGAAGTAGTCAATTCTGCCCCTCCAGTGGTGACACCAGTGGTTATAGCCAGGGTTGTCAGAAAGGGAAGGATCTGGACTGCTCATTTGCCATGCTGGGTCACTATAAGCCCTGTTATGGGAATTGGAAAGGCTTCTTCACTGGGTGCCACTCCTAACCTAATTTTGGAAAAGGACATCAGGGCACAAGTCCCAGACCACCCACCTAGAGGGTAGACAATGAGAAACCTGAATGCCTCAGATAATTGAAGCATTGTGAATTTTTGCACATATGGATTAAGGTATTATTGCAGTCCAGTGTGCCCACAAAACCTGTTCTGAGGAGTTAAAGCAGTCTGTGATACCAAAGAGAGAGATGTTGAGAGATGAGGATGGTCACTACTTGGCTCAGAGTTGTCAATGAGAGGTGAAGTAAGATTTTAGTGGCCCAGTGGGCGAGACTACAAACGGTGGTCGTGAGTGATGGTGGGTCCTGGGAGGGCACATGGGACACACTCAACCAGCACTCTCCAAAGCAGCCAGGCAGAGTCTTAGTCAGTAGCTGATAAGCAATTAGGATGATGGAGATTTGTCGCATGGTATTTACAGAACCAATATGGTCACCCTCTTTAAGTATCTGCCGCTTTCACAGTAATCTTCCTTTTGGTCATAGAGAAAGCAGGCATAGGTGGTAAAGCCCTAGTACAGGAGAGTTCACTTCTTTGATTTGCATAGAAGTTCAGTGTGGCCAGAGGTAAATTCCTGTATATGAATGAATGGAGGTGTAGCTTTAATACCTTATGAATCCAGCATCTAGAAAACCCAGAAATAAATTCTGAGCTCTGTCAGCAGTGGTGGCTGCTGGCTTGCAATAGCAGAGAAAGCGAAAACAAAACCAATGAACACAGAACACAGAAAGCTCACTCACTCAAATACCAGTCAGAAACGAAACATATGGTGGCCACCAGCATTCATAAATTCAGCTGAGCCTGACGGATTTTTATCTTGTCTCTCATGTTTACAATGAAACTTACACCAGAAAACAGACAAAACTTTCTAAACAACCAGAATCTGGTGGGTGGGCCATGTCTTACCTTTTGCCCTGGACAGAAGTGAAAGAATTTTGTAATTAGATGAGGAGGGAATGATGTTTGGCTATAGGCAAACCCCTCTCTAGAGGAGTTCAGGCTTCCCATTTTCAGGGATTCACCTGTGGAGTGAATGAGGCAAAAGTTTGCCCGACTGTGGTTTAAAGAAGGGTGATGGACTCTAAGGCAAAAGAAGCCATGGCCCTGGTGTATCATGAGCATCAGTACTAGTTTCTTGGTAACCACCACAACCAAGGCAACCCATTAAAAAAAAAAAAAAGCACTTAATTGGGCTTACGTGGTGGCAGAGCAGAGGTAGTGGGCAGGGCAAGCTGGAAGCCCACTAACAGAAGCCAGGGCCGTGCTTGGGATGCTGTGAGTCTTCTGAAACCTCAAAGCTCTCCAGTGACACACCTCCTCCAACAAAGCCACACCACACGTCCCAGTTCTTCCCAAACTGCCACCATCTGCAAACCAAGTATTCCAAAATGAGCCCATGGGGGCCATTTTCATTCAAAGCACTAGAGCATCCGGATCAGTACAAGACCTAGGCCACAGTTGTCTGTGCAGCGACCCATGAGGTTACAGTATCCACGAGGACCACTGCTCTGGTGCTTATATAGCTGGGTCAGAAAGTGCCACCTTTTCTCCACTCAACTGCAAACCGATACTGAAGTCTATGGCCATCAGGAGAAGCCTGGCTACCCCCAGTGACCTAGCTTACTCTGCTGTACACTGCAGCGGGAACATTTGAAGGGATTGTTTACACCATCGCAGAACAGATAATGAAGACAAATTGGGAATAGATAATGAAGAAGCAGTGTGTTGCTTCTGATGCATTTCGGTACATCACTTTATTCAGTGAATGTGCATGTCTGTATGATTCTCTTACGTACTATGCCGAGAGTAAAGGTAAGGGACGCACAAGATACACCCTGATCTTCATAAATGTACTCATTGTCATGTACTTATTCCTTGTCACACAAATAGGTGCCAAAATAAATGTTGAGTGAAGAGTCTGGGCAAGAGAATAGTCAAAGCCATCCCATAGTGTGCTAGCATAAGTAGTAAACACAACTACAAAGTCTCATGACAATACAGAGTTGTAAAAAGATTCTTTTTTTCCTATACAAAGGAATAGGCAAGGTTAAAGCTGAGCTTTGAAAAATGGATGAAGGTTCAGAACGCATTCATTTGGGATGTTTACACACACATGCTCACACACACATATGTAAAAGTTATGGGCAGATACTGAAGTCTGACCGGATTCAAGGTTGCCTTGGGCCGCACAATAAAACTTTCTCAAAAAAAAAAAAAAAAAGAAAAGAAACATTTCAACTGGATTATCAATGTATCTCTCTTCTTAGAAGTGGATTAGTTAGAAAAAATAATGAAAGTTGAGAATCGGGGAGACAAATGGCTTTGTCATAAAAGTACTTACCGCATGAGTATGAGGATATAAATCTAACCCCTCGGTGCACATATGAAATTCAGGAACAGCCGTGTGTGCCTGCAATCTCAGCGTGGGCATTCAGAGACAGGAGGCTCCCTGGGGCTTGCTGGCCAGCCCGTCTAGCCAAATCAGGGAGCTCCAGGTTCACTGATAGTCTTTGATCTCAAGCAATAAGGTGGAGAGAGAATGCAAGACAGTGGCAGCCACCAGCACTCTCGGGCCACTGGGGACACTTCGAGGAGTCTAAGAGACGCAAGGAGGCTTTCCGGGGATGAGCCTGCAGAGCCAATAGTATCTCTGGAACAACTAAAAATAACACCAGTCTCATGGTAAGATGCTTTTAAAAAGTGGTTCCGTGGAACTGGAAAAGATAAAAGCTGGTGGAATGGAGTGGCATGTGTGCAGCAGAGAGAGAAGCAGAACTTTGATACAGATATGGGAGTGAACGGATGCTCCAATGGTGCAATCGGTTAGCCCGCGGTACTTACAGAACAGATGGGGGAGTGAGGCTGCAGTGGACGAAGGATCATGTCCTGGACTGGTAGTGCTGCTTCATGGCCCCTGGGAGGCTCATGGCCCCCGGGAGGCTCCAGCCCCCACCAGCCCACCTCACCCTGTGCCACCTGCTAGGCCAGTGCCACCATTTGATCCATGGTGGAGCCGCTGCTGTTGCTGCCACCACTGCCTCCGCCTTGGCTGCTGCTGCTCACCCTGATGGGAGGTAGAACTCAGGGCTGCTCTTGGGCTTCAAATAACAATTGTGTTGCTGGGATACCAACAGGGTAGCCAGGACCTAGGGCAGAGTGGTGTACAGTAGCCCGGAGCCTGGGCAGATCCTGTCCCCTGACACTGACTCTGAACAACAACGTATCTAAGATTAAGGATGGTTCATTTTCTGGATTAAGTCTCCTCAAAAGACTACTCTGTTGATGTCCATGGTCTCTGCTGCCTCCAGAAACCATGTGGAAGTCCATGATCCATGTGGCCACAAGCTGCTATGGGCCAGGAAGCTTCTTTGGCAGTGGTATCGATGACTCAGGCTCCTAACTGAGAAAGAGACATTGAAGGCTTCTATGATATGCCCCCCCCAAAGGGACCATTTAGGCAGGAAACTATTAAAGAGAGTCCTTAAAAATGATGCTAAAGGCTTTGCAGTGTAGCTCTTCACAGTTGATGGCTTCCTGTGGGAGGAAGAAGGTGCTCAAGTTTTCTTTAGGGCCAGTTTTCTGACCACTGGGAGTTTGACCATGCTCCAATAAGTATATGAACAACACAAATTAGGTTTGGTGGGGCTTTGGGAGGGGGCAAGGATGGGAGGGTAGAGCTGAGAGAAATGGGAAGTGAGTGTGATCGGGGTGCATTGTATGAAATTCCCAAATAATAAAAATATTATGTTGAGGAAAATTTTTTAAATATTTGGAGGAGGACCCCCCCAATCATTGGACTGGGAGAGGGGCATAGGAGAAGAGGGAGGGAGGGTGGGATTGGGAGGGGATGAGAGTGGGGGCTACAGCTGGGATACAAAGTGAACTAATAAAAATAAAAATTAAAACCATAAGGTGGACAGATTACAGAATACAGTACTGTAACTTTGAAATTGCATCTGTACCCCATTGCAAACGTAGTAGAAATGCCAACATTTTGTTTCTTTGAAACATGGTTTCATGTTAGCCTTGAACTTACTATGTAACAAAGGTGGTCTGAAGTCCTGGTCCTCCTCCTCCACTCCTGAGTGACAGGAGAGCAGCTGAGTGCAAACAGGTCTGGCTGTTATCTTACTCTTGACTTAGCTATCAAATGCCTGCTATGCACAAAGCCCAGGGTGTCCACGTTTTACATTACGAGAAGCTGTGTACAATTACTTTCAGTAGAAGGTCATTTAAAATGACCATTTGTTACCCCTTCACCATGTAAAACCCCACCAGTCAGAAGCCATAGGCTAAGAGGGGCACTAACTTAGGTTCCTGCTCTTGTCTGAATATTTAGGTCCACCCCTGATTTTGTAGGGAGGGACTGTCTAGACATAGTTTGTCCCTGTTGTCCACATCATCTGCTCACTAGTGTGTGCCATCCATTCAAGGTTAGAAAATCTCTGAGATCAATGAGGAGGTATCTGGGCCACAAAGTCCTCAGGACCAAGGTGGCAATATGCCACATGGACCAGGATCTTGAAGGCAGATCTCGTGGTCATATTCTTTTGTCCAAAAGGGAGCCAAAGACACAATTTATAGAGTCAGGAATGTAGTGTTGGAGTTCTGATTTCAAACATGCCTCAGTCAGTGAGTTCTGTGTTGTAGCACAGGAGCTAGGGAGTAAAACTTCAGGCAAGCAGCAACTCCTAACACAAGGACGTGTGCTTTGTAAATACGTTGGCTCCAACCGTGTGTTGATAAATACAAAGACAGCCTTGCTAAGAATACTACTGTGAACAGAGTTATCTATGATTTAATGATAAGCTAACTTCTAAAATACATCAGTATCACTGACTTTAGTAATCAAAATTTGCATTAGGCTATGATTGGATTCCATTACTAGTTCCTGATGGTTCATGTTGGTATCTTCATTGCCTTCTTGTCTTTTCATAGAATTCCCAACTGTTACCGTGTGTCTGGGCAGGCCAAAGGTTGACATCGGGTGTCCTCTGTAATCTCCACCTTGTTGTTGTGTTTTGAGACAGGGTTTCTCTGTAGTCCTGGGCTGTCCTAGACTCACCTTGTAGACCAGACTGGCCTGGAACTCACAATGTTCTGCCTGCCTCTACATCCCTGAGTGCTGGGATTAAAGGTGCATGCCACCATGCCCAGCTTGTTTTTAATAAACATTTATTTTTAAAATTTTTTTCTCAACATAATATTTTTATTAGTTTGGGAATTCCAGACAATGCACCCCATTACTCTTGCTTCCCATTCTTCCTATGTCCACCCTCCCATCCTTGAGCTGGACCCACAAACCCCACCAAGCCACCAATTTGTGTTGTGCATATACTCATTGGAGAATATTCAAACCCAGTGGCCAACCTCTTAATGAAAACTGAGTGTCCCCTTCCCCTCACCAGAAGCCATGGTGGCAAAAGCCCAGGCTTGGGACAAAGTGCCCAGGCTGCCAGTCTTAGACTCATGAACCCACAAGTCACTTTTCCAAGGTGTCTGGTTTCTGATCTGCTCATCCATATGACACTTTAATGTCGAGTGTGAAGATGAAGAAAAATGCTATCTGATAGCACCATACGATCTCATCATTGCACTCCAGGATGCTGTGCTGTCACCATCAGAGGAGACATGAACTTAAATGCTATTATAAAGAGATCTAAAATCAGTTTTATAATAGTAATGTGTTCTGTTGAAATAACTTAGCAGTTGTGCTTCTAGGTTAAAGACGCACTTTGCTTCCACGGGGATCACTGCCAGCATGTACTATTTCAGGAACACTGTGTATGACAACAACCAAGGATTGTATCCAGTGTAGCCATCATTTCCCCTCATGACTGACTGAGACATTTTATCATGTTTCATTTTGTTGATTATGGTAAGAATTTTTGGTTTCTTTAAAAACAGAGAAATTTTTTGTTTTTGTTTTAGTCCCAGGTGTGGGGTATGAGGCTGCTTCAGCTTGTCCACAGCAGCTGACTATGATTTGCCTCATGCTCTAGGAGCAGTGTGACTTTGCCAGCTGCAGATAGTTTCTGCAAGAGTATGACATTTGGGATTCTGGGGACTCCTCTTGAGAAGGTATATAAATGTGAGAGCCCCAAAATGGGCCGCAGCTGCTGCTGATCCTCCTCCTGCAGCTGCTGCTGATCCTCCTCCTCCTGCTGCTGCTGCTGGTGGTTGCTGTTGTATGGTTTGTCGAGGGGTCAGTCATATGCAGAGGAAGAAAAGAAGAAACTGGATCAACCCTGCCCCAAGGGACTTGACTCCCCTAACCAGCAGGAAGTAGTCTGATAACGACATCTCCTTTCCTCTCTCTCCTTCTTTCCTACCTAGCATGTGTGTGGGCACAGGAGGTGGAAGCATAAAATAAGGGTGGAGAAGGGAGGTAAATAAGAACCCAATAAATAGCCAAAAAGTCCAGCTACAATTGATGACCAACTAAGGCTAAGCGACTTGTTCCGAAAGTAGGCTAATATGGTGGTAAGAAAACTCTCTGTGCCACACCCCCAGGAAAGAGGAAAGCCAGCAGAGCCATGTCAGCCAGCATGGAGCATGCGGAGAGGAATGTGCAGGATACATCAGAACCGCATGCCAACCAATTCATGCCAATAGACGTCTGCTCCAGAAGAGCTTCTGGTGAGGATAAAATGAACTGACATCCAAAGTGCCTTGTTGCATATTTGCACTGCAGAGTCATCTGAGAGAATCCAGGAGGAGAATACGGGGGTGTGCTCTGATGCTGAACTGAGCTCTCCGAAATGCCAGCTAAGACTTCCTTTGCTCCCAATGCTGCTACACAGCCCTGCTCTGGGGGCTGTTGAAACTTTGATAGACACATTATGAAGTAAAAATCGCTTTTCATCTCTCTCGTTTCTTGTAAAGAGCACAGAAACGTTTCAGAGAAGCGTGTGCATGTGTTTGCAGCATAAGGACGCTGGGGTGGGCACGATTTCCTGCCGGCGCTGCTGTGTAAGCTCCCATACAACCTTTAGGTACTCTGCCCAATAAGGCAGTGAGCACTGTGGCTTAATTCCCACAGTGTTGGTTCTTTTATATATTAAATGACAGAGATAAAAGATGCCAGGAAGAAAGATGTATTTGAATCAGAAGACTGAATAAGAAAATCACCATTCACCAACTGGGGGACTTATGTGTCTGTGTATGATATTAACTCTGCTTCCCAGGAAACCCTTAACACACCAGAGGGGTCCTCGTGGACTTTTTGCATATTAGTGGAATTCCTTTATTATTTACTTTTATTTATTTGACAAAATTGGACAGAAGCAACCCAGGAGATGCATGTAAAACCCACATACACATACTTGAATTGTCTATTTTTGTATAAAAACATAACTTGAGGCTTCAGAGATGGCTTAGTGATTATGGCTGTTCTTCCAAAGGACCCACATTTGATTCCCAGCACCAACACAGCTCCAGTTCCATGGGATCTGATGCCCTTTCCTGGCTTCCAGGGACACAGACATACATGCATGCAAAACATGCATGCACATAAAAAATTTGAAAATCCGTAACTTGATTACTTATGCAGTTACTTGCTTGGTTTCATTTCTTTCAAATAAATCATGATACATTTACTTTGGAAACTCTCACAGCAATACCTTAGTGCTGTGTTTAAATAGGGTGAGTTGATCTTGTAAATACTCCTCGGCATATATTTAAGACAAACGAAAAAATTAGAGGGTGGAAAAATGGTTGTACCCACTAATGAGTACAGAGCATCTATGGAGAAAGCAGTCGTGCCAGCTGCACAAGGCTGTGACTATACTAAAAACCACTCAGCTGAGTGTATCCGATGGTGTGTGAATTATGTTATCAATAAAGATGTTAAGAATGCATGTGGATGTGTCACAGGCCATTAAATACACAATCAGGGCATTCATTTCAGTAGCTGCAAACTAGCACTTTATAGCTTTTATCTAATGTAATTTATTTTATTTTTATAAAAGGTGCATTCAGGGTTTTTGTTTTGAGTAGTCCTCTAATAGAACATTACCATAGGTAAATGGCATTTTTAAAAGATTTATTTGGGTTAAATAATCACAAGTAAAAGGTTGACCCAACTTGTGTATAGCTGCTTCACTCTGAAAGGAGCTTCCATTGGGATGGCCAACAGTTCCCCCAGCACCAGCAGTGGTTGAAGCCTGCTGTCTCCCACAGTCAACAGCATTGGCTATAATCTGACTGTTTTCAAAATGCTATCATGATGCATTGCTGTTTTAATTCACATCCAGAGTGCAGGGAATCTTATGAAAGAAGGGGGAGATGAAAGACCTGGAGGGGACAGAAGCTCCACAAGGAGACCAACAGAACCAAAAAATCTGGGCACAGGGGTCTTTTCTGAGACTAAAACTCCAACCAAAGACCATGCATGGAGATAACCTGCACAGATGTAGCCCATGGTAGCTCAGTCTCCAAGTGGTTTCCCTAATGATGGGAACAGGGACTGTCTCTGACAGAAACTGATTGGCTTGCTCTTTGATCACCTCCCCCTGAGGGGGGAGCACCCTTACCAGGCCTAACATGTCTCTGTGCTTGTCACCTGTGGATCTGGAGTAGAACTCTCAGCTCCTTTTCCATCACTCTGTCTGTCTGTGTGCTGCCATGCTTCCCGACATTCTAACAACAGACCAAACATTTGAAACAGTAAGTAAACCACAGTTAAGTTCTTTCCTTCCTAACAGTTTCGATGGTCATGGTGTCTCCTGACAGCAATAGAACACTGACTAAGATGTCATCTTAACCCCCAAAGTTATGTTAATCGGAAAATTATACTATTTCCATTTTACATAATTAGATCATTAATCTTAATCCTTGCGTATGATAAAAAGCAGCTAAGTTTTTCTCCTGATGAATAGATAATACAGCAGTAGCTCACCTCTTCCTGATTTATGCCTCTTCTTCCTGCTTATTAAAATCAGTTCATTAAACCATCTCTTTTCAAATTTAAAAATAATTTTAAACTTCCCAGAAGCTTTTGTGTTCTCTGCTTGGACCCCTTTTCCATGTAACTAATTAGTCTCTTTCTGTCCTTCACCAGAGCCTCCTCCTCTAACTTGGCTCAGTTTACTGGATGCTTATGAAGCTGTTTTGTGAGCTAACCTACCTACACTCTGAAGCTGTGTTATCAAGTATTGTGGACCAAGGGTTTGGGAATAAAAAATGTCTTCCTCACCATTCTGGAGCCCAGGATGAAAAATGCTGCAGATGTGTTTCCCTGGGATAGAGGGCTTCCATGCTGATTGGCAGAGGACCTCTCACCATGTCCTCACATGATGGAAGGGACAAGAGTCCTCCTTAATAAAGCCACTAATACTGTTTGCAGGAGTTTCTCCTCTAAGATTGAATTACCTCCTGACAGCCCTACCTCCAAATATCATCACCATGTTACTAGGACTTCAACATTTGGGTGTAGGCTTAGATTTTTCACCAACCTTACTTTAAGGTTCTTAAATACCTTTACTCTCCTCCAACCCCCCTTACCCCCCTGACCTTAAATAGATTAGTAGGAAAAGGGGCTATAGACCTCTTTTATCTACTTCTTGCTGATTAGGGTTGATGGGTCTTTAGAGGCTTATCAAACTCAGTCATCAGGATACCAGCATTCCAGTCCAAAGGCCAACACCAGCAGCAACAGGAATGAGCACAAGAAGTCAGCAAAGCCACAAAACTTAGTCGGACGCCCAAGACATTCTCTGGGACATTTCTCTCTGAGGAGTCAAGTGTCGAAGCATGAAGATCAGTTCAGTGATGTCTGTCCAAAAGGCGATGCCTCACTGTGCATGGGCCTCTATTTATCTCCTCTCCTCAGAGTCCACCCATGGATGTTCTCAGCCGGCCCAAGTCACACCCCTCGCAAGAGAGACCTTACAGCAAAACATCACATGACAAAACTGAGCCTTCAAAGAAGCCAGAAACTTACACTTCATTTGGGGGATAAGTAGGACCCAGACCCACAGTCTATGCCACACCCAGGACCACTCTTCTGTTGCTGGAAACATAATCTCGTCTTTCTGTGTGTCTCTCAGTTCTGACAGTGGTAGGACAGCAGAGCGGAGATCATGTACCGGAGTATGGGGTACACCTGTCTCTGCTCTTGCCAACATCAGACTTGGGGTATTACTGGTTTGTGGCAGGGAAGGTAATTTCCCAATCTTTTGGATTTAAACGGCTCTCACAAACCACTCTTCTCCTAGTATCAATTCCCCGTCCTAGTGTGTGCCTTCATAGGCTTGATCCATATGAAATCTAATATTTTAGCATGAACTAAAAATAGAAATTTTATAGGATTCTGTCTTACTTAGGGTTATTATGGCTGTGATAAAACACCATGATCACAGAAACTTGGGGAGGAAGGGGTTCATTTGGCTTTCACAGTGCAGTTCATCATCAAAGGGAGTCAGGGTAGGAAGACAGTCAAGCAGGGCTGAACCCAAAGGCAGGAGCTGAGGCAGAGGCCACAGAGTCCTGCTTACTGACTTGATCCTGGTGGCTTGTTCAACCTGCTTTTTTATAGAACCCAGGACCCCCATCCAAGGAATGGTACCACCACAATGGGCTGGGCTATGCCCCATCAATCACTAATTAAGAAAATTCTCCACACTACAGAGGCTACAGGCTTGCCAACAGCTTTATCTTATGAAGGCATTTTCTCAATTAAGGTTTCTCCTTTCAGATGACTTCCACTTATGTCAAGTTGATATAAAACAATCCAACACAGATGCAAATGAGGAACATTTGTGTGATTTGTGGAGTCACATGCAGAATAAAAATGGGGTATCAGGCTGGGGAGGTGGCTCTTGGGTAAAGTACTTGCTGCAAAAGTACATTGCACAAAAATCTAGTACATGCATTTCTGAGGGTGGGGACCCTGTGCTTTCTAGGTTGTGGAGCTTTGAAGCTGGCTTCGCTTCAGACAAGCAGGTTCTACCTAGCCCAACCCTTCCCCCACTTTCTCTGGCTGTAGAGTGTGCTGGCCTCATCCACTGCCCCTGGCTGTGCTACCTCAGCGCTCCCATTTTCACTGTTTTCATTTTTTAAATACCTGTCTACCCCAGTCATACTTTTATTAAAAATAACTGATACATTTCCTGAGCAGAACATGGTGGCACCCTCTTACTTTTTAGATTCATGTGGCCTCTCAGGTCCGCAGATGTATAAAGAGGGACCTGTCTGTTAAGGTAATGGAGTGCTGTGGCTTTTAGGAACACGAGGAGAAGTTTGTTTCTCCAGAAGGAAATGCCCAAACACAAAAGGCAGAAACATGAATGCTGATGGCTCAGACTCTAGTATCTTTCTTAGCCTGTTTTTCCTGTAGAGATTGCCCATTCTACATGTAGGTTTTATGTCAATCAGCATGAGCCTCACATTCCTATGCACAGGCAAGGCTAGCAACAGCACAGACTTCAAGACTTCACTCCAGATCAGTGGATGCCCCCTCCGAATCTTTGTATGTGGGAACAGCACAGCTCTCCTACAATACCTGTGGGCAGTTAGATGTCTGCAGTCTGCAGGGCCAGAATGTAATATTTGATTTGGCTTCTGGAGAGAAAGCTCATTTCCAGCACACTCCGTGGGTTCTGTTTGTTGCTAAACAATTAGACACATGTTGGCTTGCAATTCTGTGCAAGCCCACATTAATCACAGCCTGTTGTAATCTAGTTGCTGATTGTTGGCAAGGACAGAGGGAATGCATTTGCATTCCGACCAATTCCTTGCATTCAAATTGCCTGAAACAATGAAATTAAAGTCATGGCTGTAAAAATGAAGCCACTCAAAACCTGGGAACAGAAATAAGCATGGGTATAACCTCTGTATGTATGTGGAATGAAGAGATATTTTTATCTTGTTAGTTCATACACTAATGTAATTAGAAAATGAGAAGTTATAGTAATCGTTACAGACAATTCTGCTTCTGAGCAACTTACTGGGACAGAAAGTATTACTCAATCTTTCTAAAACTGTAAATTACATCTAGTTTGAAACTGAAGAGTGTGAGAGGACCCCGAGTTTCCCATTAAACACGTGTCTTAAATGAGAATCCAGCACTCAGGAGACAGTTGACTGACAACACTCCGCCTCTCAGAAGCCTGAGCGGGTACACACCAGGGCACTTAATCAAAACTCTGCTTAGCTGCCGGCTACTTATGCATTCATCAGAGCCCTGCAGAGAGACTTCAAGACGGAAGACTCACATGTCTTTGCTTTCCTTGACATCCCAGACAGATTAGTGGATGACCTATTTCCACACCCTACTAACCGGGCCAGCATGAACCCATGGAAGAGATGATTCAGCTCTGTGGTCTCTCGTGTCACTGAATCTTCTGCTACTGGGGTTATTGGTGTCAAATGGCTTGGGGAGATCTATTTTGTTTCATGTTTTATGACAGGAGATAAGAACGAGTCTACCCCTCTGCTTAGGGCTGAGGATCTGTCTACCAAGTCCTTACAGGCCAGCATCCCCAACCCAATTCCTGCTGCTTGTGGCATCATAGTAGGAGAGCATGTGTTTTTTTTTTGTTTGTTTGTTTGTTTGTGTTGTTTCTGAGAAAAAAAAATAAAGGCCTTTAGTTTATGGTCTGATTAAATCTGTTTACACCAAGTAAACTTTATTCAGAAAGCACTGGAATGTATATGTATTCCTAATATTTTCTTACCTCATAAATGCTGCTCAGATGACATTATAAGCATATAGGGTTGTTATTGGTGATTTTTCAGTTCTTAAAAACCACAATCCAGTCAAAATACAAACTTTGACTTGAATTTGAAAGAATCCAGTGATTCTTTCGCCAGCAGTCTTTCTCCAGCTCTTTTGCCTGGCTCTGTAAGGCCCCTGTGCACTCGGCCTGTGCATCCCAGCTGATGGTAAACCGGCCACAGACTTGCCTGTGTGTTTTGGATTATGAGTTCCTCCACGTCTCTCTTGGCTCTGGCGAGTTGCATTCTCTTAGCTCTCTTCCAGTTGCTGTTCCACACACCCACTGCAGACAAGGAGCTCGAGAGCTACTGAGGAACTTGCCGAAACCAGTCCCTGCGTCCCATCTATGTGCATGATGGCTATTAAATTGCAGCTTGAAAGCACTGTTTCCATAGCAGGGAGGCCACTTGAGAAAAGAGCCTGTGTGACAAGCAGGTGTCTGCAACTGTTCTGCCAAGGACAGCTCTGCACATAGAAAGTGCTCTCAAAATGTACCTACTTCCTTATGCGGTAGGAAATACTATACAACAGGCTGATTTGGATATGATCCCAGCATCCCCTCAAGAGCTGAGTGTTCCTGTGAATGCCTGCGAGCCTGTCTAGTTGGACTGGTCCATTTTGCCTGATTGTTCTCAACCCACACTCGGCAGGCTAGCTGCAGATGTAGTGATGCCTTTGGGAAAAGCAGGAATTTTCCGTGGTCAGACTTGCTCTTACAACTGACACTTTGGGTCAGAGCCCAGTTCTGTCGGCCACTTTTACAAGATGTTCTTCCACTCATCTTGTCCTGCATATCCCTCTGTGCTTCTCCTTTCTGTGTGCACTTCTGCTCATCTATGAAATTGAGATAACACAGTTTTGAATATCTTTTACCCTAAATTCTTAAGGTCAGAAGTATCTTTGATTCTCTTTTGATTGTGGACTATTTACTTGTGTGTGTTTGTGTGTGTGTTCATATCTTGGCGATGGAGCCCGAATCAGCTTTCATTCCTAAAGATGAGATTATATAATATTTTATGGCACCTGCATTTTAACTGTGACCTTTTGGGGTTAGGTTTAGAATTTCCCACTTCTAGTATCACATTGCCAATCCGAACATTTAGAATTTTGGAGTATTTCAGACCCTAAAGTTTTCGATTAGCAAGCTCAGCCTGTAGTACTCATGGCTGTAAGAATCAAATGAGCCAACCATCAAGCACATTAACCATTGAGCCACATGTGCACATTCTATACCTGTGGGCTCCCTTCTAGTACTTGAATTTCTTAATAAAAATGACTAGATAAATTTGGATAACTTTCCCCTTTAAAATGAGAAAGATGAGATTTGTTGATGTTGAACCAGTGTTTTCAAGCTAGTTTCTAGATAGTGGCTAGACCAGATCCAGAATTTCTGAGTCCTACATGAGCCTCTGTCTCTCTGCCAGCACAGGTTGGTTTAGCATTTAAAGGATGGTGTGTGTGTGGCCCTTGTGCTGAGAATCTATTCTTGGGGTAAGAAACTCATGTCAGGTAAGTGCATGGTTAAAATCTCTGGGCTAGGGGGCCCAGTGTGGCAAAGACAGCTCCCCAGGCACTGGCTAGGTTGTCAGTGTCTCAGTTTCTTCTCTTTCTTTCCTCTCTCTTGTTACATAGGACTGATGTCTCTTCCGGGAGGAGTGGGACTCTGCTCTAGACACCTCAGTTCTTAAATTAAAGGCACAAACTTTGGACTTTCAGGAAGAATTTGTAAGGTTAACTCTGTAGAGTTTAATTCTACACAAACACATTCACATCTCATGTGATCACTGAAGAGTAGGGTGGATTTGCCCATCCAAAACCTCTAGAATGCTATGGCCTGTTCCCCTGTTCTCTCTACCCAGGCTTTCCACCGCCATCCCTCATCACACATGCAGCTATCTTGTCCTTGCAGTGATTCCTCAGTGCAGCTTGTGTGAGCAGGGAGACACTGTGCTGGCCTGAAGCCATTTCTTTGATTGCTCATGTATGCCTGAGCTCACAGGACCCTCCCCTGTCCCTTAGAGAAGCCCGTGCTGCTGTTATTGAGAAGCCTGGGTGTGGCTGTAACTCCGGTTTTTTAGGTTCCTATTCTGGGTGCTCAAGAAAAGACCAGACTCTGCCTACCTAATTAACATATTCTTTATTACAATAAAGAACAGAGAGATGGAGATATGGAAGATTGGTGACATGATACCAGCAAAACTGAGAAGCCATCCATTCTGGCGGATAAGGTTTATTTAAAAAATCATGATCGTAGTCATTAATTAAGCTTTCAGTCTTTGTAATTAAGCATTGTGGAGAAGAGATAGTAGTGTCACCTCTGAGAATCACACTTGTGTATGTAGAACAGGAAGACAGACCATCATGTGCGGGGGGGGGGGTGCTGGAACAGTTGAACATTGTCACCTGGAAGGCAGCAATTGTTAACAACATTTTACAGAGACAACAAACAACAGTGTACTTATTCATGCTTCTAAAGTCACCGGGTACTACAGCTGAAGGGAGCTCTGCCCAATGCTCAGGCCTCGAGTCTGACCCCTGGCTTATACTGTAATCAAAATGGTCTGGGCTGGCAGTAATCGCCACAGATAGAAAACCTTTTCTTTCCTATCCAGAAGACACAGGTTCCCAGCACCCACATGATGGCTCTCAACCATCTTTAGCTACAGTTACAGTTTCAGGGGATCCAGTGCCCTTTTCTGGCCTTCACAGCCACCACCACCACCACCACCACCACACACACACACACACACACACACACTGGATGCATACATCCAGGCTGACAAAACACCAATACACAGAGAATAATAGGATGAAAATGGAACTGAAATTTGAAAGCCAGATCAGGTTCCTAAAATTCCAGTCAACACTGTGCTCTGATACCATTTACAGAAACACCAGAAAACAATTTCATTGACTAGAGACTGCCTCTCAAGTCACTTGTTAAAGGTCAGAGAGGAGCTGGCTTGGGCTTACATGACTTTCTGCAACTAGACCAGCCTCAACTTCTGTGATTAAATTCAACACTGGGTTTTTCCATTGAGATTGGATTAGGTTCTCAGTCCAAACCAAAGCCTCCTACAAAATCTTCCTCAGTAACTAGAGGTGATGGCGGAGATAACATAAGATTCATTAGGCATATACATACATGTCTGTGTACATCTCCTCATCTTTGCATCCATAACACAATAATGTCAATTGATACCTTTACTACCTAGTGCTCTTCTCAGTCTGGCTAAAAAAAATCCTAATCATATTGTTATGAACTATAATGGAAGCAGAGGTGTAGTCTGATAAACTCAAGTCTTCTACACACTGGACAAAGACTTTTCAATCCATTTCCTGCCATTTCCATCCCTCTTTCTTGCTTTCCCTTCCTTTCATTAAGTACTCATCACATACTTAAGTATCAGACAGTGTACAGTGATGAGAAAGAGAAGCCCTCAGCATTCATGTAGGTTATCAGTTACTAAGGGAAAAAAGTATACCAACAATTCACATTGAAGACATCTATAAAGCTATGCCAGAGGCAACAGGTAACCTGTAAGAGGAGAGTCAGCAGGTTGTCCCAGATGGACAGGAAAAGCCCATGGTGTGAACTATTTTTACAAACTTAAGGAGACAAATGCATTTGATTATCCTGAGTCAACAATTGTAGATAGCAATTGACTATCTACAATTGTTGATAGTCTATATATTGACTCTATATGTTAAACTTTTGACCATTTGGGAAAAATAAGGAAAATGATGTGCATACACAGTCTAAAGATTTCTAAGTGTGCCTGGAAGAGAATTCCTTATTGTCTGCTAAACCAGTATAATTTTCTCTGAAGGAAATGCTAGACAAGACAATACTGATGTCTCTTAGGACTCACCAATAGTTGCCTCTAGACCTAAAACTGGAGTAAGGCAAAGCAGTCTCCAAGAGGTGATAAAGAAAATGTAGTCTGTGAAGAGGTCGCTATACTACTAAAGAGATTAATGAGTTTTGGAATCCATTCAAGCAGGAGTCAGGGGAATATATGTGGGAATGGGTTTTAAGGGTGTTGGATAATGGTGGAAGGAACATAAGAGTAGATCAGTCTGAGCTGAGATTCTAGGTTTAAATGGAAGCTCACACAATTTATTTTTAAGCTGTCAAAAGTTTGAATGGTTGGCTGAAGCATTTGTCAAAACATGGTCTAATGAAAAGAAGTTGGAGATGCCTGATATCCTTTAACTTAGTGTTGATGAAGGGATGCTAAGGCTAATGGAAACTGCAATGCAGCTATTCTGTAAACCCTAATTCTTCACAATGGGAAGGCCCAGAAGACGTGTCCTTCACTAATCCCATAAGATGCAAAATGGTGAGAGGGGAACCAGCAAATTTGAAGATCTCTGTTGTTACCCTTTTCCCATGCCAGACATTAGGGTTGGAGAAGCTGTTGGATGAATTAAATGCCACGGGTTTAATAGGGTCCTAAAGTAGCAGGGCCAGGTGGCAGCATGGAATCATCAAAGGCAGGATGTCCATAGTTGTTATAATGGGCATCACCACCAAGCAATGCCTCTCTGGCCTAGCCCAGAATGGTCAGCACAGGCAAAGTGAATTTTATGGTGCTATGACTCATATGGACCATTGATACTGGCTAATCAATCATGGTGCTTCTAGGCATGAAATAGATAAGAAACCTACTGATTTTTTAAAAACTGTATAAGTGGAAAACTTCTCAAAGAAATGAAAGAAAGGTTACACTGGACTATGGTAAAAGGAAATCAAGGCATGTGAATCAATTTTCAGACGAGCCAGTTTGCAGACCCAGAACCCCTTGACATCCAGGTTCCCCTGAGGAAGAACTTTGCCAGTCCTTCCCCAGAGGGACCTATGACCCTTTGGCAGGGTAACTGTACACTGAGGGAAAGGAAACAATCAGACATTTTCAGGGTTCATTGGATACTGGTTCTCAATTAATGCTGATTCCGGGAGATGTCAAAAAAGTATTGTGGTCCTCCAGTTAAAGTAGGGACTTATGGAGGTCATGTGTTTAATGGAGTTTTGGCTGAAGTGTGACTCACAGTAGATCTAATGGGTTCCAACTAATCCTGCAGTTATTCCTTAATCTCAGAATGTATAAATGAATTATATGTATGTATGTATGTATATGTACATATATATACAAAACACACACACACACACACACACACACACATATGCTGTACCAGATGTGGTGTCCTTACTTTAGCAAATGTCACGCATATCTTGGTACATGGTATGCAGCTATTGATCTAGAAAATGCCTTTTTCTTAGTACCTGTCCATAAGGACCACCAGAAGCAATTTGCTTTCAGTTGGTAAGGCCAGCAGGATACGGTTACAGTTTCACCTCAAGGATATATTAATTCTCCAGCCATATGTCATAACTTGATCATCTGTCACTTGCACAAAATGTCACCTTGGTGAACTATATGGATGACACTATACTCTTTGGGCCAAGTGTACAAGAGGTAGCAACCACTGCTGGATTCACTGGTAACATATATGTACATCAGAGGATGGGAAATAAGTCCCAACAAAACTCAAGGACCTTCTACCTCAGTGAAATTCTTAGCATTTCAGTGGTGTAGAGCATGCAGCGATAACCCATCTAAGGTGAACGATAAAGTATTGCACCTGGCCCCTCTCACCACCAAGAAAGAAGCACAACATTACTGGGGCCTATTTGAATTCTGGAGACAGCACATCCTCACTCAGGTGTGTTAGTCTAGCCATATACCAAGTGACTCAGAAAGCTGCTAGCTTTGGGTGAGGCCTGGAACAACAAAAGGCTCTTCACCAGTTCCACGATGCTGTGCAGGCTGCTCTACCACTTGCACCATATGATCCAGAAGACCCAATGGTACTTAAGGTGTCAGTGGCAGATAGGGGTACTGTTTGGAACCCTTGGCAGGTTCCTATAGGAGAAACACAGAAGAGGGTTTTGGGTTTTGGAGCAAGGCTCTACCATTATCTGCAGACAACTATTCTCTCTTTGAAAGACAGCACTTGGCCTGCTATTGAACCCTCGTGGAATCTGAATATTTGACAATGCATCATTAAGCTACCATGTGACCTGAGCTGCCCATCATGAGCTTGATGTTATCTGACCCATCACATCATAGAGCAGGATGTGCACAGCAGCAATCTATTATTATCAAATGGAATTTGATAATATGTGGCCAGGCCCAAGCAGTTCTTGAAGACACAAGCAAGTTACATGAAGAAGCCCAAATGTCTATGGTTTCTACTCCCATTACCATGCTATCTGCTGCCAAATATGCACCTGTGCTTTCAGGAGGTGTATTCTCCGATTGGTAGAATGAGGAAGACCAGACTAAGGCCTGGTTTAGTGATTTTTATCTGCACAGTATACAGGCACCATCCAGAAGTGGACAGCTGCAGCATGGCAATTCCTTTCTGCGACAATCCTGAGAGACACTGGCAAAGGGAAATCTTTACGGTGTGCAGTACTTTGGGCAGTACATATGCTAACACAGCTTGTTTAGAAGGGGAGATGGCCAAATGTGCAATTGTTCACTGATTCATGGCTGTAGCCAATGGACTGGCTTGGAAAGAACATGGTTGAAAAATTGTTGACAAAGATATCTGGGAAGAAGTATGTAGAGAGAACTCTCCGAATGGGTGAAGATTCTAGTGTCCCATATAAACACTCATCAAAAGGTGACTTCAGCTGAGGAGGAGCTCCACACAGTATTGCTTCTGACCAGGGAACTCAGTTTACAGCCAGAGAAATGCAACAGTGGGCCCACAATGGTGGAACCCACTGGTCTTACCATGTTCTCCGCCATCCTGAAGCAGCTGGCCTGACAGAAAGAGGGAACGGCCTTTGAAGACACAGTTACAATGCCAATTAGGTGGCAGCAGCCTGAGGTCTGGGGTAGAATTCTCCAGAAAGTGGTGTATGCTTTGAATCAGCATCCAATCTTTCTCCTACAGCCAGGATCCAGGAACCAGGTCCAGGAACCAAGGTACAGAAAAGGGAAATTCCACTCACTATCACCCCTAGTGACCCACTAAGAAAAGTTTTGCTTCCTGTTTCTGAAACCTTAAGTTCTGCTGGCCTTAGAAGTCTTGGTTCCAGACGGGGCAGTGCTCCTGCCAGGAGCCACAACAAACATTGCTTTGAACTGGTATCTCAGACTTCCCTGTGGTCCCTGTGGGCTTCTGATGCCCTTAAGCCAATAGGCTGAACAAGGAATAAGAACTAGGAGAGGTAATTGATTCAGATTACCGTGGGGACCTGGATCGCTTCTCCATATTGGAGGTAAGGAAGACTGGGTCTGGAGTGCTGGAGAGCCTTTAGGGCATCTCTTGGTGCTGCTATGTGCTGTGATTAAAGTCAATGAGAAACTACAGCAGCCCAATCTAAGCAGGACGAGAAGGACACAGACCCTTCAGGAAGGAAAGTAGAGATCACCCCACCAGGAAAAGAACCAAGACCTGCTGATGTCCTGTCCCCTGATGTCCTTGCCGAGGCTACAGGACACACAGAATGGATAGTAGGGGAAGGTTGTTATAAATACCAGTGAAGGCCACGTGTCCAGTTACAGAAACAAAGATTGTAACTGACATGAGTTGCATTTTGTTAAGAATGTGTTTGCACAGATGTTTGTGTTTTCTTTCTTAAATTTATTCATCATGCAATGTAACATTGGTTAAGAGACTATCAATGGTTATCATATTTAAATTTGAGATACTAAAAGAATGTCTCTCAAGGGGCATTTCTACCTTATTTTAAATTTACAGTGCTTGCAGTTTTATGTTGAATAGTTATATCATGTTATACATAATTATGACCTGGTTGTCTATCTATGTACCTATATATCTATCTATATATCTAATATATATAATATATACATAATAATATATACTATTATATGTAATGTGTTGCAATTGTATATGTATATATATATTATATATTATGTAGTTGTTCTTTTTATTTGGAAGTTAATTATGACATAAGATGATATGATTGTATGTCAAACTGACAAGAAGCAGACTTGTGATGGCCGGTCTTGGTTGCTAATTTTACTACAACTGGAATTAACTAAAACCCAAAAATAAAAGGCACAGCTGTGAGGGATTTTTTTTTTTCTTTATTCACTTCAAATCTGGATCTTTGGATACATGCCTTTAATCCAGATCATTTGAACTAGGGAAACCTACCCCTAACCTGGACCACATTCCCTGCTGGAAGTCTAAATAAGGGCATGGAAGAAGCAAGCTGTTGCTCTTTTCCTGCTCGCCCTTGCCTTGCCAGCAAGTCCATTCCTTCACTTGTTATGGAGCCTATTTCTTTGGGATTCCAGCATATACTGAAGACCAGCTGTGACATCCAGCCTTGTGGACTGAGCAACTACTAAATTCTTTGCATTTCTATTCATAGCCAGTCATTGTTAGATTAGCTAGACTGAAGCCTGTAAGTCATTCTAATAAATCACATGTGTGTGTGTATGTGTGTGTGTGTGTGTGTGTGTGTGTGCCTGTGTGTATTATGGAGATATATATTCTGTAAATTCCATTACTCTAGAGAACCCTGACTAATATATATATATATATATATGTATCTAGTTATTTGAGTGGCTTATAAGCTGTGGTCCAAGTAGTACAACAATATTTCTCCCTGTGGAAAATATTCAATAGTTGTTCAGTTCACAAGATTGAGTGCATCAGCAGTTTAGATCTGCTGCTAGAGTCCTACAGAGATGCTGGTCTTCAGTCTACACTGGAATCCTGAATAAGTAGGTTCTAACACCAGCCAAGGATTGCCTCAGCAACAAGACAGATGAACTTGCCAGTGGGAGTGAGGGCAAGTAAACAAAATTTAGAAGCTTCTTCTTCCGTGTCCTTTGATATGGATTGTCACCAGAAGGTGTGGCCCAGATTAAGGGCTGTCTTCTCACCTCATATGATCCAAAAAAGATCCCATCCAGCAGGAGAACGCCACTGTGGCTGCAACTTAACACAGATGTGAATGATCTCCTTTGCTTCTCTAGGGTAGTGGTGATTGGCTGGTTTGCAGAAGCACATGAAGGTGAGTGGGGGGTCTATGACTGGGATTGCCTATTAGGTTCATTGAGTCAGCAATGTGTTTTGGGGTTTGGGATGAAGAGGCAGTGAGCTCTTATTTCAGACAATAGTACAGGGAAGGGGAAAGGACTTTGGGTGGTCAGTTTTGGATCTCATGTATCTGGGGCTAGCCTGGAACTCACAATGTATCAGTGGAAGACCTTAAACTCCTGCCTCCAGCTCTTGAGTCCTGGGATTACAGGTGTGTGGCTATGTGGCACTAGGGATAAAACCCAGAACTTTGTGCCTGCCAGGTAAGCACAGTAATACCTAAGCTATATCTCCAGCCTCAGCCAAAGGTGATTGGAAACAACTTTATAATATTGTCTCTTTCTCTTTCACTCTCTCCTCCCAGACTCCAACACACACAGACACAGACACACACACTCACAGACACACACACACACACACACACAAGCTTAATCTCTGTACAACAAAAGACTTGCAGGACACTAAAGCTGTCCTACGTGCCCCTTCCTTTCTGCTCGGGAGTGCGGGCCCACCTCACACCAGAGGACTGTTCAGTACGTCGCTACCTCCTACCACATTCAGGAGGCAGTGCCCAGAAGGTTTTGAAGCCGTTGCATACAGCTGGAGGGAAGGAGAAGCAGATGCCACTTGAAAGGGGCCTGATTAGAGAACACGCTCACTGACAGTGTACCTGAGTGGCATCCGTGGCTTTGCAGCCTCACCATCTGTTTCTGTGGATGCAGCCTCAAGGGTGGTACAAAATGAGGCTGGGGTGAGGTGGGTTTGGGGAAGTCTGTGTGGCGTGTGTGTGCTGAAGAAACAAACTACTTGGCCATGACTACAAGGTAGAGAAAACTTCCCGGATGTCAGAAACAGAGGGGAGAAAAAGAGCTCCGGCTGTGTTTTTCTGGGGATGTCATAAAAACAGACAAAGACAGAGCTAAATGGTGATACAGGCTCAGACAAAGGGCAAGAACTTAAAGGTGGATGGTATTCTAGGTGAGTAGAAGAACATTAAAAATAAGAAAACAATCAGAAGGACTGGCAGAGCATGAATGTTTTAGCTCCAGGATGAGCTTTGGACAGGAGGAAATGGAGTCTTCCTGCTCCCTCCCACTGCTGTCAAACCTGGAGTAGCTGTTTCGTTGCCCGTGGTCTCGAAATCACCAGCCGCTCTATGCTCATTTCATCTTGTCCTCATGACCCTGCAGTCCTTGCTTTGTGCTAAAGCCCAGATAAGACTTCTGGAGTAATTAAACATCCTCTCTACTGATACCTTGAGAAATGTCAGCTTTAAAGCAAATGTTTTCACAAATTACAAGCCACTCTTTGCTTTTATTCAGTCCATGGTTTTTGCCGCTGAGGACCACAATGCACGTGGCCCAACACAGTCTGCAAACTTACTTAAAACCTTAAGATATCCTTGTGACCTTCCTCCCCCGCCCCCGGAACTTGATTGCACAGTTCCCAAGTGAGAACTCTGTAGATGAGAGCATTGTGTTCCAACAATAAAGGTTTGGCATCAGTATCTTCAATAAACTTAGCCAGAACAAAATTGTACAGAACTGTGAAGCACCCGAAGTGGCTGCTGTCTGTAACAGGTTTACATAGCTGCTGAGGTAATTTGCAGGAGTCCATCACATCCGACACTTCCTGACAAACAATGTTCTCCCTCCATAGTGTTGTTTGAAATCTTTAGCAAGTCCAGTAATGTTCCTGACAGCATGGCCCAGTGAAACTGGCCTTTGTGTATGCATTCTCAGTTGACGTCCTTGCTGGTCTCTGAGGCGCTGACTGGGTGAGTGAGAACCAGCGGGTCAGGGAGAGAGACTCTAGTGATGGTATGCTTTTCACCATGCAATTTTTAATATGTCATACTAGGTTATACCTTCATAGTTAGATGGCTACATGCTATTTCTATACACCTGGATGTCTTTCTAAGATTAAAGTGTGCTTGTAGCTCACAGTAGGTTCACCCTATTGACACACTCCCTTAAACAGCAGATTTAGATAGCTTATAGCTGGTTTTCTGAACTGATGTCATGGTTATAAAGTGGTCCCTGACTCCTCCCTAAAACAGACCTGAAACACCTGCTCTAGAGAACCTCAGAGTTGGCTCAAGACCCCCACCTCCCCGGACCATCTTCTCAGCACAAAGGAGATTTATTTGCACAGAGGGAATAAGAATAGGGAATAAGAGACAAAGACAGAAGATAGGGTAGAAAGAGAAGGGGAAGGGAATAATGAATAGAGAGAAGACGAATTTGGCCTGTAGACAAATGGTGGTTTATAAAGGTAAAGGGGGAAACCCCATGTTAGGATGGGGTGTTTAATTTTAACTGGGCATGTTACTTAGATGAGCCAAATGGGGCTTTTGATTTCTGGACTCCAATAACTGGATTTGGTAGTCAGCCTCAGGGGGAAAGAAGGGCCCAAATAAGGGATTGGACCTTGGTGGCTAGCTTTAGGAATGCAATGAAAAGGTTTTATCAAGGCAAAGGGAATGGGAGAGAAGGGCAAAGCCTGCCAGAGCCGTGTAGACCATGCTCAGGCTGGCTAGAGTCTCTTCACCTGCCCTTTTACACCTTGCACGCTGATGGTCATTGCCTTTTGTCAAAATTCACACTTTAGTTTGAGGACTTTGAGCTATCACATGCATGTAGCTGGGCATCTTTATTTATCAGTGACTGTGTAGGAATCTGGATATTTTATTGTCCTTGCCTTTATTGTTTTATAAAAATAAATGCTAGCATCACTGAACAGGAGTTAGTATAAATTGAGTCAATCAGTAGAGGGGCAGAGGCAAAGAATCTTTAATGACAATTAGATACTTAATGAATTAAACTGATTAACTATTAATTATGAAGAAAACTAAGTTAACATTTTAAATTCTTTAGATAGTGTAGATCATTTCTAAAAGGAAAGAGAGCATTTAGATTTATACAGTATATGAGTTTCATGTAAATGACCACCCCCCCCCACATTGTCTCTTTGAAAGTTTTTTCTTTTTCTTTCTTTCTTTCTTTTTTTTTTTTCTAAGCCTTCATTTTCCAAAGGAGCAGAGGGGTTAAGCCTTCTTGGAAAAGACTGACAAACAGATATCTCACTTCAGTTATTTTATTCAATACAATATTAATTGGGGCTGGGAAAGATTCCAACTACCAATGTTATTTTGCTCTTGCTGCTCTTGAGAGCAGATAACTGACAGTCTCAGTCCCCTGTGACCACGGCCACAATCAAAAGTAAGAACTCCAGGTCTGCCAGGAGTGTCTTAGGACCAAGGTCAGTGCAGCTGCAAGCTTTCACGTTGCACCAAGCAGATCCTCCAGAGAGACAACCTTTCTTCAAGGTTCAAACATTCTCCAAATAATTTCTCAGATCCTTCTGATCAACCCAAACAAAGCAAAGGCCTTGCTGAAACATTTCACTCAAAGCCAGACACAAAGGCCATACTTTACACATCACTAAGGGTACAACAGTGAACAACACAGAGACTCTGCCTTAAGCAAGGTTGACAACAGGGGCTGGACCTGGGTTTGTGTTCTGACCACAACACTCATACTACTGCTGGTACACCAGAACTCATGGACTCCTAGGTATGCACACACACACGCTTACACATGCACACAAAAAGAAATCAACACTTCCGTCTTGGAAGTGACTACAGTGCATTTCAAATTTTCTTTACGTGTTGTGCTGGCTTGTTTTGTGTCAACTTAGAGAAGCTGGCATTATTTTGGAAGAGGGAACCTCAAGTGAGAGAGTGTTCTCACCAGACTGGCTGGTGGGTAAGCCTCTGAGGTATTTTCATGATTGAGGATTGATGTGGGAAGCTCCGGCTCACTGCGCGTGTTGCCACCCCTGGCATTGTTGTTCTGGGGTGCTGTAAGAAAACAGGCTGAGCAAGCCATGAGGAACAAGCCAGAGAGATCTTCCTCCATGGCCTCTGCTTCAGTTCCAGCCTCGGGGTTCCTGGCCTGACTTCCTTCAGTGGTGGGGATGTGTAACCTGAAATAAACCCTTTCTTCCCTGAATTGCTCTTGGCCATGGTGCTTTATCAAAAAAGTAGAAACCTTAACTAAAGTGAGTGTGTGTTTGTGTGTGTGTGTCTAGGTTAGAGAAATCAAGAATTCAAAGGGTTTTTTAATTTGTTTTTGTTTTTCTGTTTGTTTGTTTTTTTCAAGACAGTGTTTCTCTGAGTAACCCTGGTTATATTGGAACTTGCTTTGTAGACCAGGTTGTCCGTGAACTCAGAGACCATGTGCCTCTGCCTCCTGAATGCTGGAATTAAAGGTGTGTGCCACCAGTGCCCACCCTAGGTTTTATATTTAAGGGCACATTACAAATAATAAGAATGATTCATGCAGCTTTCTCTTTAAAAGGGAATGTTTTTTTTTTTTTTTGTTTTTTTTTTGTTTTTTTTACTTTCTTTCTTTTCTTATTTTTTATTTTTTAAGACAGGGTTTCTCTGTGTAATAGCCCTGGCAGTCCAGGTTGGCCTCGAACTCATAGAGATTCATCTGCCTTTACCTCCCCAAGTGCTGGGATTAAAGGCATGAACCTTCAAAGGGATGATGGGACAGGATACTTGAGACCATATATACATGAATATACATATACATATACATACATACATATGCATGCATACATACATACATGCATACATATGAGCGTGGTATGTCTATTACACTCATGACACGTTGGGCCAAGAGTCTCCTTTGTAACTTGGTTTGTTTGAACCATCAAAGAGGGAAGTCACTGCTTTTCTTTCTCAAGTCCTGGGCTACTGCCCCTCTGCCTACTGCTAACTTATCAGTGATTAAGTCCTGGACTCAACTCTTCTCACTTAGCCACCATGATGGACTGTGACCTGGAATTGTGAGTTGAGGACCCTTTCCCCCTTAAAGTTGTTTCTGGAGGGCATGCTATATCACAGCAGCAGACAGGAAACTAGGGCACACTGGTATCTCCCTGTTGCATGACTTCTCTCGGGAACATTTGAACAAATGTCTGTCTAAGTACAAACAAAAGGAATGTTTCTATCCAAGTCTGGCTTAGGGAACCAATGAGTTCATTGATCTCACTTAGAGGAGTACAAATGAGGGGTTACTTACAGGGGTAACCTGTCTGTATGATTAGATTGGATCTTACATACAGGTATGGGTGTATGATTCAAATGTAACTGCACCACTCAAATGTGCACCCCATCATGAATGGGTGACCTCCAAAAGCTTCCATTAAGTGCCCTGCACAACTTGGAGGCAGCTTGTCTAACGGGAGAGTCTCCTCTCGCTAGCCATCATAACTGCTTCGTGATTATTCTAAATTTCAGGAACTTCCTTGTGAATTTCACAGCTTGTCTAACGGGAGAGTCTCCTCTCGCTAGCCATCATAACTACTTCGTGATTATTCTAAATTTCAGGAACTTCCTTGTGAATTTCACCCACTTCCTGAGTCTTAGGAGCCTGCTTCTTCCTTCTTGTAACAGATGTTTCAGTTAGAAGGAAGTAGTGACAGTGCTTCCATACCACAAAGACGAGCACAGAGTACTAGTAAAAACTGCTTTAGGGCTTTATTGAAATGCCGCATATAGAGCAGTACATCTGAGCCTGGTGCCCAGGTAGTTAGTAATCTAGAAATCTACACAAAAGAACACTGTTACTAATTTGTGTAGATTAGACGCAATGAGCAAAGCATTTTTTTTCACCTCTTGGTTAAGACCATCAAGAAGGCTACTTTAGGGTTATAGAGATGGTTAAGAGCATGTGACGCTTTTGCAGAGGATCTGAGTTTGGCTCTCAGCACTCACTGGGTCATAGCCACCTGTAATTCCAGCTCCAGGGGAGTCGGTGCCCCGTGGTTCTCCATAGGTACTTGCATGTATGTGCACATACCCACCCCACAAAACATACATGTATACATCATAATTAAAATTAAATCTTAAAAAATCTTTGAAATCTATTTAAGCTGTGGGCTGGCTTTCCCCAGGGTCCGAGGATTGTTCAAGGTTCCTGAATAAACTGCATTGAAAAAAAAATCTTTGAAATCATGATGGACCTCTTGAATCACTGAACCTTGATGTAATTGTATTTAAGACAATTCCATGTTTATGTTTCAGGAACTGTAATGTTATAAAATTAGAAACCTACAGTTTACTTGCCTGGAATAGCTCTATAAAAATAAGAGTGTTCCTGAATGCCTCATTTTAAAATGCCAATTAAACTCTTTTGCTCATTTGAATTCTATAGACCTTTTATTGTTTGTCAGAAAGACACAGCATTTATAGATTAAACCACGAAGGGCTGGTGTTGAATATCAGGATTCGGTGACTTGAAGCTGCTCTGGTCATAGGTGCTGGGAAAGTTGAACTTATGCCATGAGCTGCCAACAGAGGCAGCGTGTCACAGGGGTGATTAGAAAGTCTGACAGGCAGGTGAGGAGACTCTTACTACGAAGATGGGGCCCAGGAGAGGAAGCACTTTTTGGAATAGATCTGGACCTCAAGATGAGAGAGGTGTTAATTCCGGGTTCAGTGTTAAGCACTTCACACACCTGTCAAACCCTAGCAAAGATCAAGTGGTGTGGAAACTTAGCTAGAACTGAGTAAAGCTGGCTTGTGTGTTTAGCTCAGCTTCTCAACTGAGGCCCTGCTAAGTACAAGATGTGAAGTTGTGTCCAAAAGCTCATTGATCTAGAGCAGGAGGCTGTGGTGTGAGGGTGTGTGAGTGCATATATATGAGTAGGGTAGGAGTGTTTGAGAACAGGGGAAGGGTAAGAAAGGTTGTCGGAGCACAGGTGTGTGTGAGCAGGATGAGAGTGTGAGAGGGTGTGTGTGAGCATGTGTACACATGAGAAAGGAAAGACTCCATTTTTCTTTATTATTAATTACAGTTTATTCACTTTGTTTCCCCCCTGTGGCTCCCTCTCTCCTCCCCTCCCAATCCCACCCTCTTTTTCCCTCCTCCACCCCTATCCCTCCCCAAGTCCTGATGGGGGAGGTCCTCCTCTCCTTCCTTCTGATTCTAGTCTATCAAGTTTCATTAGGAGTGGCTGCATTGTCTTCCTCTGTGGCCTGGTAAGGCTGCTCTCCCCTCAGGGGGAGGTGATCAAAATGCAGGCCAATCAGTTCATGTCAGAGACAGTCCCTGTTCCCATTACTATGAAACCCACTTGGACACTGAACTGCCATGGGCTACATCTATGCAGGGGTTCTCGGTTATCTCCATGAATGGTCCTTGGTTGGAGTATCAGTCTCAGAAAAGACCCCCGTGCCCAGATTTTTTGGTTCTGTTGCTTTCCTTGTGGGGTTCCTGTCTTCTCCAGATCTTACTATCTCCCCCTTCTTTAGATCTTACTATCCCCCCTTCTTTCATTAGATTCCCTGCACTCTGCCCAAAGTTACAAGTCTCAAGGACATTTGCTAAACCATGTTTGTAGCAGCTTTATTTGTAATAGCCAGAAGCTGGAAACAACCCAGATGCCCCTCAGATGAGGAATGGACACAGAAATTGTGGTATATCTACACAATGGAATTTTACTCAGCAATAAAAAACAAGGAAATCATGAAATTTGCAGGCAAATGGTGGGAACTGGAAAAGATCATCCTAAGTGGGGTATCCCAGAAGCAGAAAGACACACAGGGTATATACTCACTCATAAGTGGATATTAGACATATAATATAGGATAAACATACTACAATCTGTACACCTAAAGAAGCTAATCAAGAAGGAGGACTCTGGCTAAGTTGCTCAATCCCCAATCAGAAAGGCAAAGAGGATGAACATTGGAGGAGGGAGAAAACAGGGAGCAGACAGGAGCCTACCACAGAGGGCCTCTGAAACGCTCTACCCTGCAGGGTATCAGAGCAAAGACTGTTTTTTGTTCAGTCTAGTCAACTCAAGAATGAAATCCAGAGGGGCCCCTCAGTGCTGGCTTAGAGTAAGGACTGGAGTGGCCCAGTGGCGGGAGGAAGAGCAAGAACAGAGGGCTGGGCTTCCTTTCTCTCTCAGATGGGGATGGGTCTGAGTACAGAGGAATAAGGACCAGTAGGGCAGGTGTTGCAAGTGTTCAGTGGCAGCACCTGGCCGCCGGGCAGCAGACCACTGTAGAACATGGTAGTAGGAGACCAACAGCTTCTGGGTGTAGCTTCTCAGCTAAAAGCCGCAATGACTGCGCTTTGCCACGTGCCTCTGTCTGGAGGGGGTGGCCACACCTGTGACACACTGCCAGCTCTGTCTCTTCCATTGTATACTTACCCTGTTCCAGCTTTAGAGGGGAGTAGATACGATATTTGATGCTTACAAATGTCTAGAAATCGTTTCCTGGATTTATTTTTTTAATTGAACTAAACTAAAAATGTATATATTCAACTGATAGAGAAAAATGAGACTGCTCCATGGAAGCACTCAGTGTAAATTATAAAGCGATTTGTAAATCATAAAAAAGCCACGCAGGGTTTTTTTTTTATTGTAGTCAAATCTAAAGCCCGCCTGAGAACCCACAGTTAATTCGTTAATATCTAAAACTGAGAACATGCCAAGAGTACTGATTAATTGACTTGATTTCGGAAACCAGTCAGGGATAGTGAGGATTTTCATTCACAATTTCCATAAAGATTATAAAGAGAAACCCACTCTGTACCCACAGAAAAGGCTCCAACTGAAGGTGGTTGATTTTAAAAGTGTAATCCTCTTTATTTGATTAGTGGATACCAACTTTATATACATGTTGAAATTTCATACTAGACTCCCACTAACATGTACAATTAATATATCTAATAGAAAGCAACACATTTTGTAATTTCTTACTGTTACTAAAATGCCAGTATTTTAGAAACAGAAAAGTTTGAAAGAATCCAATCAATTTAGGTGACATATGGCTTTGTGCAGAGTCCAAATATAATTAGTGAGGAAAATTATAGAAAATATTATATTATTTAAGATAGTCTCATTATTTATATTTACATTTTTTATTCTTCTCTCATATATTATGTCCCAAGCACAGTTTTCCCTCCTGCCCTCCCTCCACTCTCTCTCTGCACCTCCCTTCTCTCTCAGATCCACCCTCATGCCTCTCCTCAGAAGAGCAAAGGGCCTCCCACATGGATAACAAGCTACAATAAGACCAGGTACATCCTACCACATCAAGGCTGGACAAGGCAATCTGGTAGAAGGAAAAGAGTCCCACAAGTAGGTAAAAGAGTCAGGGACAGCCCCCATTCCCACAGTTAGGATTCCCACAAGAACACCAAGGTACTCAGCCATAACATAGATGTAGGTCAGACCCCTACATGCTCCTTACTCTCTGCAAATTCCCATGAGCCCTGGTGAGTTAATTGCATGGGCCTTGTTCTCATAGTACATTCTTGACCCCTCTGGTTCTTCTGATAATTCCTTCCCTCCACCACAGGACTCCCTGAGGCCTGCCTAATGTTTGGCTCTGAGACTCTGCATCTGTCCTCATCAGTTACTACATGAAGTCTCTCTGGTGTCTTTGATGACAGGTCTACTAGGCTGCAGTCTGAGCATACTCTGCAAGCAGGAAAACCTATAGGCCAAAAGTATTGTGGCTTAATTAGTACCCCAGTCTTCCACTTGAAGCCTTGCCTCATTACAGAAAAGACTCCATCCTTCAGGTCCCATGTCCCCAATTGCATTTATTAATTGTTGATCTTAGTGCCTGAGCTGTAGCGTTCTGTTCAGGAAGTTTTCTCCTGTCCAATGTGTTCAAGATGACTCCCTACTTTCTCGTCTATCCTGTTCAGTGTATCTGGTTTTACGTTGAAGTCCCTGATCCCTTTGGAGTTTTGTGCAGGGTGATAGACATGGACCTATTTGCATTCTTCTACGTACAGCACCCTTTGTTGAAGATCCTTTCTCTTCCATTGTATATTTCTGACTTCTTTATAAAAATTCAGGTGTCCATAGGTGTGTAGACTTATGTCTGGGTCTTTGATTTGAATCCACTGATCAATGTGTCTGTTTCTATGCCAATACCATGTGGTTTTTATTATTACAGTCCTGTAGTGCAGATTGAGATCAAGGGTGGTGATACTCTACATGTTCTTCTAAATTGTACAGGATTTGTTTCGCTATCCTGAGTATTTTATTTTTCGATACGAAGTTGATTATGTGGTTGGGTTTTGAGAATGTTCTGTGGGATGCTGAAAAGAAGGTATATTCTTTTGTGTTTGGGTAAAACGTATCTGCTATGTCCATTCTTTCTTTGTTCAGTTTTTGTCTGGATGACCTGTTTATTGGTGAGAATTAGGTATTGAAGTTTCCCAGTATTAATGTGTGAGATTTGATATGTGATTTAAGCCTTATTAATGTTTCTTTTACAAATGTGGGTGCACTTGCATTTGGGGCATAGATGTTCAGAATTGAGACAACATCTTGGTGAATTTTTTTTCTTTGATGAGTATGAAGTGTCCTTCCTAATCTCTTGACTAACTTTGGTTGAAATTCTATTTTATTAGATATTAGAATGGCTATTCCAGCTTGCTTCTTGGGTATGTTTGCTTAGAAAATCTTTTTCCTATACTTTACTCTGTGGTAATGTTTATCTTTCATTTTGTGGTGTGTTTCTTGTCTGCATCAGAAGGATGGATCCTGATCCATTCTATTAGCCTGAGTCTTTTTATTATGGAATTTAATCCATTGATATTGAGAGATAATAATGAACAATGATTGTTAATTTCTGTTATTTTGGTTATTTTGTTGTTGCTGCTATTGGTTTTGTGTGTGTGTGTGTGTGTGTGTGTGTGTGTGTGTGTGTGTGTTTCTTCTTTGGGTTTTACTGGTGTGAGATTATTTATTGCCTGTGCTTTCATGGATGTAGTTAACCTCTTTGGATTAGAGTTTTTCTTCTATTACTTTCTGTAGGGCTGGATTTATAGATAGATATTGTTTAAATTTGACTGTCATGAAATATCTTGTTTTATCCATCTATAGTGATTGAAAGTTTTGCTGTATAGTCATCATTATTATTATTGTTTTATATGGGAAAGATTCTCTTAAAAGTCACACAGGCAACCAAACAGCTCTCAAGCCCTCTTGGGTTTATAATACTGAATATGGTGTTATTGTTTTTTGATCAAAGCAAACAAACACAAAAAGTTATGAAGCTTGCAACCTACTGTGGAATTATATTTTTTCTTATTATATAATTAATTAATCAATCCATTGTCATTGAGATCAGTCAAAAAAGAAACTTTTGCTGGGTATAGTAGTCTGAACTGGCATCTGTGTTCTCTTAGAGTCTGCAAGGCATCTACCCGGTTCCTTCTGGCCTTTAGCATCTCTGTTGAGACTCTAGATGTAATTCTACTAGGTCTGCCTTTATGTGTTACTTGGCCTTTTTTTCTTTCAATTTTTCATATTTTTTGTTCTGTATATGTAGTGTTTTGCTTTTTTTTTTCTGATCCAAATCTATTTGCTATTCTGTAAGCCTCTTTATGTTTATAGACATCTCTTTCTTAGGTTGGGGAAGTTTTCTTCTATGATTTTGTTGAAAATATTTTCTGGGCCTTTGAGCTGGGAATCTTTTCTTCTTCTATTTCTATTGTTTTTAGGTTTGGTCTTTTCATAGTGTCCCAGGTTTCCTGGACACTTTGAGTCAAGAATTTATTTACGTTTATCATTTTTGACTGATGAATCTCTTTCTTCTATCATATATTTATATTTTTATCTGTATCCATATTCCCTGTCCTCCCCTCCCCTCCCCCTCTCTCCATCTTTCTCTATCTCTATCATGTCTATCTCTATCACATCTATCTATGTATATATCTATCTCTAACCATTTTCTATCATCTCAGGCATCTTCAATGCCAAAGAATCCCTTTTCCATTTCTTGTATTTTTTTTTTAGTCATGGTTCAGTCTGTAGTTAGTGTTCTCTTATCTAGATATTCCATTTCCAAGATTTCCTCAGTTTTTGATTTCTTTATTGCTTCTATTTCCATGTTCATGTCTTGAACTGTTTTCTTCACCAAAGTGTTTGTTTTTTTTTCTTGGCTTTCTTGGCATTTTTTGAGGTTATTTTTGATTTCCTCCAATTTCTTTTTGTCTTTGATTTCTTTAGGAATTTTTCTTTATTTCTTCTTTAAGGAACCCTTATTGTCTTCACAAGTTTGATTTTAAAGTCTTTTTTTGTGCTTCAGCTGCATTGGAATATTCAGATCTTGTTGTCACAGGATAGTTGATGGTGACATATTGCCTGGGTTATTGTAGATTGTGTTCTTATGCTGGCATTTAGACATCCGGGTTTCAGAAGATTCTAGGTCTAGGTGCTGATTTCTAGGTTTGTTTTTGTTGCATGGGTGTTTTGTTCCCTGGCTTCTGTTTCCTTTTTGGTCTTCTAGTATTTGTGACCTGGATTTTTAGTGGCCAGTGTGACCTCTGATCCAGTAGGGAGTCTCTGACCATGTTGAAGGCTGGACTTCTGGTGACTGGTGTGACATGCACTGGAGCAGAGAGGGGAACAGTGAAATCACTGTTTTAATTCTTACCTTTGAACTCTCCACGTTTATTCATTTTAGAAGGGAATTTGGATACTCTTCCTTTCCTTCTGTTTGTACTTCAGATAGTTTTTAAACAAGGAATATAAAAAGTTTTGACATTGCTTTGGTCATCACTAGCAATTCAAATATTGGTCATAGGATAAGGGATTGTTTTCTGATGAATAAATATGGGCAATATTTAACGATCTGATGACCTTGAATATTTTAGGGCTTGAGTTTTATGAAGATCTATCTTCTCAGTAAGGAATTCAACGTCTTTTATTAAGTGTCAAGATAAGTTGTACTAAGCCAGACAGAGGAGCCAGAGATAGTGGTAAAGTGAGTTAATATTTTTATTGGAACAACATTTTAAATGAGAAGTCACTCAATTTTTGTTTTTTTGCTGGGTGACAGCTTTGTCTCTTCACAGAGGCACTAAGCCGAATGGTACTTCCTTTTGGATTTTCAATTATCATTAAAACCATAATTTACAAGTGAATCTGGAGCAGAATGTAGAATGTGACACACACAGTCTTAGATTTAGCCCATGGGTGGTATTTCTTTCTTTTTAATTGTGTGATTGAGGCTTGAATCCAAGGTTCAGTACTGGTTAGGCAACCACTCCACCATTGAGTCTACTTTTTATTTTGAGTCAAAATCTTGCTGTATTTTTCAAACAGGCCTTGAACTTGCAAGCCCCCTGCCTTAGCCTTTTGAGATGACAAGTCAGGCTCGTAAATTGTATTATCTGATAGTTTATATTTGTGCCATTTAATTTAATAATTTATGACACTCTCATTTTATTTCCCACCTCTAAGCTTGTCACCAAATGTTATTAAAATCTGAGCATGATGGCTAATATCTATAATACCAATACCTAGGCCGGAGGCAGTGAATCACTGTGAGTTTGAAGCCAGACTGGGCTGTACAAGAAACTGGAGAACAGCAGAGATTTCATAGCAAGACTCTGGCTGGAACAAACAGAAAAACAAACAAACAAATGAACAAAGTAACCAGAAAAAGTATTATTTCAGATGCTCGTTGAAGGCATGGCATAAGGAGTGTTTGGTTTAGGAGAACAAATATGGTTCTAGACCTGTAGGGTGTCTCAGTGACCCCAAGCGTGCAGTGCTGGTGTGTGCCTGTGTGCACACATTCTTCTTTTGGGGACCTGTCTCAGGAAAAGAGGATTCATCAGCTGAGTGCCACATACTCCTGCCTTCAGTTTTTAAATCCAAGCACCTCTTTTCTTGTTACCCTCTGTATGAAAGCTCTTTTAAAATATATTCCAATTCTACTTTAAGAAAAGAAAAGAAAAAAAAAGAAAAAAGAAATCACTACACACAATGAAAAAGCAGTACAAGATTAAATAAAATAACCAGTGTGTGTTAGAAGGACAGCACTGGTGTTACAAATTACATAAAATGGAAAGTGTGGGGCAGGAAGAATGCAGCCGTGGGAAGTTGAAAACAGACTACGTGAGTGGTAGAGCCATCTGCTGTCTAAGGAAGCAGGGAGCTGAAATGGGACTTGAAGGAAGGTGGGTGACATCTTTCAGAGGCTGGGACATCTGCCAGCTTTCCCACTGCAGAGCACGAGCCAGGACTCCTTAGGAAGAAGGCTTCAGGAGCATCTTCTTCCTTTGTTCATTTCCTCCAAGCAGCCACCTGTCAGCTGTGTCTTTCCACCAGGTGTCCTCAGACTACAACAGGATCTTCTCTGTTTTCCCAGAAGAGCAAGAAATCCTTTTAGCACATGCTTCTGTGAAGAGGGCAAGAATGCATCTGCAATGAAAAGAATAGCTTATACCCTAGACCAGAAGCTCCCAGGTGAAGTCTGCCAGAGCTGAAAGCTGCAGTGGCCAGAGAGGGCTCCATTTTCTCACTTCAGGCAGAAGCTTGGGGCCAGAGGTGAAATCAACACTACAAGGGGAGGGTTTTTTGCTTAGGTGGTTCTGCTCCGCAGTCACGTTAGCATTATTTTTATACAGCTGCCCTTAAGGGGGCTAAACTCTGTCCAGGGCTGAACACAGCAACATTATCAGCCTCTCCATCCATCCTGACTTTCTGCACCTCTCTCTAGGTATACAAAGCTATTTAAAAAAAAATGCTTATTTCTCCAAACTCATCTTTTCTACAAATAAGGCCATTATAGGGGACAGAGGCTCTAGGTTTTTACTATTCCTCCAAGCCAAACATATTGTGCACCTCACTTAAAACTTACAGACTTTCTCATTATTCAGAAATTTACAAAAGCTATTTCTCTTTCCTCCCCTTTCCCCCCTTCTTATATCTCTCCTTTCCCCTTCCCCTTCCTCTTCCTCTTTTCTTTTTTGCCATTATTATTATTATTATTATTATTTTGTCAACATAAGAGGAAAGCTCTGATCATAAAGTGAGAGGCAGTGGACCTTCAGAGAAAACAGTCTTTCCAGATCTGATACAGAAGAAATGTGTAGGGCGGTGTTAGCAGAGGCCGGAGCTGTGGGGGACAGTGTGTGGACGGCAATGGGGCAGGTGGTTGGAAATAGGGCCTAGCTCTCAGGGCAGAGAAGCAGCTTATTAATTGTTGAGCTGGATCATCAGAGACGCACGGCTCATCTCTCTGATTTCAGTCCCTGATAAACATTCCGAGTATTTGTTTTCCTGGAGATGAAGTGACGGGTGTGCTTTCTGCTGACAGCAGGCCCAGTGGTGCACTTGTCCCACCTTCTCTTGAGTGAGCCAGGGCTCTGTCAGACACAGTAGGGAGGTGACTGTTTTGACTTTTTTTTTTCAACACAGAGAAGCGTAGTGAATCAGAAAGGAAGCAAGCAGATTAGCTGTTAGGTACAAACCCTTCATCTGAACCATGATAATTTGGAGCTGATGTGAGGACTCTGCTCCCCTGTTAATTCCTGCTCAGAGGCACTATCAGCCTTTGCTAAGGATTGCTGAGCCAAGCCAATCTTCCGGATGTTGGAGAGAATGGGGTGCAACCAAGCATGTTCATTTTTAAGGTTCATTTTGCAGCCTTGTTATGGGATAGCATAAAAGTAACACTCCAAATCAGATTTTTGAAAGAAAACATAATCAAATGGCTTCCCTCCCTGCGCTGTGCACATCAACTCCGGCACGGGAGGGTTAGCTCTGGCCAAGAATAATGAGTGGTGTTAGAGCCTGCCCAGCGTACTAATGACAGAGGAGTAGAGAGAAGTAAAGTGGCCAGGTGACTGGGGACTTGCTATCTGCGAGCTGATCTTGGGAAAGATTAGGACATTTGAAGTGATAAGATATTTGCTGTAGTTTACAGATTTTGAAGTAAGGACTTCAGAAAAAAGAAGGGATAGGAGGAAGGAGAGAATTAAGGAGGGAGGGGAGGAGGAAGGAAGGGGAGAAAAGAAAAAAAGAAAGTTCTACCTTTTGTTTATTTGCTTCTAACTGTTTTGTGGGAAACATAAATGCCCAGTCCCACTCAAAAGACAGGAATCTGATTATGGCCACTTGTCCTCTAAGGCTAGAAGTAGCTGTTCTGTGCTCCTACCCCAGAGAGCTCCCATTTCATTGTGAAGACAGCGAGTCTTTCCCTCACGCCAGAGTCGTAGAGCAGGACCTACAGCTCTGAGGCTTCCAGCACGAACAGAGCTACCTGAAGACTTCCTCCTACACAGAAAATTGTCAGGGCTGTGGCTCTGGGCTTTGGGGGCACAGGCAGCTACTCTTTCAGCAACCTTCACTCAACCAACATTTGTTTGGTGTCAGCATAACTAACCTAGCAGAAAATACGGATCTATGCTGACCCTCATGGAGGAGGGCAGGAGACAGGAACAGTAGAATCTTACAGGCCATGGTGAGGAACTTTGGTAGAATCTATAGTTCCCCTTTCATATTCCCATCTCCTCTAATTGCCTTAAGTATTTTCTGTTGTCCTCATAGTGTGCTCCCAGAGAACATGGGTCATGGGCGGAGGTACTGAAGGATAAATCTGTGATAAATCTGAACTGCCCCACTGTGATTTTGCAAGCAATGTTGTGCAAAGAGCATATTGGCTGGGCAAGAACAGGGCGGCAGAAGTGGAGACACTGTGATTGTGGACAACCAAGAAGGCCAAGATGAAACAGCCTCGGCTCATAGGCATGTCCAACCTGCAGTCCACAGACTACATGCGACCCAAGAATAGCTATGAATGCTACATGACACAAGATCAAATCATAAACTTATTTGTAAAGTTATGGGATTTTTTTTTTGTTTTTGTTTTTTTGTAATTGTGTGTGAACTTCATAGATTAGACAGTTGGGTTGTGAAATTAAAAGTTTGAACATGCTTCAGCTCTAAAGAAAAATATGTATATGTGTATATCTTATTTTATTATATAATATCTATATACATAGCTATATACATGAATTATACATGTATTCTTAGTAACATTAATCTTATTATTATATAATATATGTACATATATGTATTCTTAGTGACACATTAATCTCATTAATACATTATTACATTATGTATATATGAATACATGTGTATATTCATATATATACATGCATTTTTTTTTATCTTGGATATTCAGACTGAAAGGAAAGAAAAGCCAGTGGCAATTTTGCAGTTTTTAACCAGACAGGCTTTGTGTGTTCTCTCAGAATTCACTTCTTCTCAGCAGCCAAACACCCTGCTCGGCACTCTCCTGTCACTGGATGATAACAACACTAGCCCTGGGTCTATTGAAAACACTCCTTCAGGAGGGAATGGCAGGGGATGGAAAGGTTTGCTGTGTGTCTCAGTTCACCTGCTTTGGCTTTGTGTACTGAAGCAAGGCAGAGCTCTGATGGGCTGGAGCTGCACTTGGTTGACTCAGTGATTCAACACTGTCAGTGAGACTCTGGGTAGGGTTTATGGTCAAAGCATGTTTCATTCTTAACAGTTAAACCTTGTAGTTGGACACATATGTGTTGTGGGGTATTTAGCAGAGAAGACTGCTTGGACATAGGTTTAAGCCAATAGAAAGTCTTTATTAGCCAGCCATCAACTACACTGAGTGTTTGGGATCCTAGGGTAAAACTGAGCCTTTCTCAGGGTGAGCTTTTAAGCACAAAAATCATGTTTTGGGTTGACATACTTCAGTGAACAAGAACAGTTACTGAGAAGCTGAACTACAGAAGCTAAAAAGAACGGTTACATTTTGAGACTTTCCCAGAACTTTGATGAATTAGGCTTTTGATTCTTGAAGATGATGCTGTTTATGTGCTGAGTTTTACAGCTTGAATGGTACTGACATCAGGGAGTCAGTTGTGCTAAGGCTGGGGCCTGCCTTAGGTTCTCTTGCAGTCCTAATGGTGGCTGAGTAGGTCTCTGTAGTGGTTTAAATGTATTGTCAACTTGACGGGACCTGGAAGCACTGAGCATGGAGTGTGTGGCATGCCTGTGAGGGACTGTGGCATGCCTGTGGCATGCCTCTAGATTAGGTTAACTGAAGCAGGAAGACTCACTCTTAGGATGAGCACGTGGATTGAGTCCTGGACTGAATAGAAAAGAGAAAGGGAACTGAGCCGGAAAGATACTCTGCCTCCTGGAGTATCCAGGCAATGTGACCGGCCCTCCTATTCCTGCCAGCTTGGCCTCCCTGCTTGCTGTCACGATGGAATGATTCCCAGGAACTAGAAGCAAGAAAAAACCTTTCTCCTTTAAGCTCCTCCTGTTAGGGCATTTTATCACAGCAGCAGAAAAACTAATCCAGGCTTGTCTGAATGATGATCAGGGACATTTTTTTAAATACCGGAGACCTGATAATACAGATGATATCCTTGTCTACTGGATAATCCAAGCCTGTGCCCAAAGGGCTAATCACTCATCAAGTAGCAGAACTAGAAGAGAATGTCTCACTATTTTGTAATTTTAATAAAATAATCATGCCATAAACAACTTATTTAATATCTGATACACTAAATATGATTTAAATGTTTAATTACATTCTACTTCAGGGTATTATTATTTTCAAAAACATATTTGATATTAAAATCTCCACTTCTTAGCATAGTAAACACTTAAAAATCACTTCTCTCTGCATTTACTTAGCTTGAGTGCCAAGACAAGCAGATTGAATTACAGGAGATATTTTTCTATTTTAATTGATTTTTTTTACCTGATTCATGTAGTTGAAAATGAAGACTGATACACCACATCTCTGAACCAGATTCTCACTGTAGATTAATATCTTGACCTTGAGAAAGTTGCTGTTCATGAAAATTCAGATCCAAGAGAAGCAAAAATAAATGTGGAACATTTTCTAAGTAATAGGAAATTTAGTGACATCTCAGACAACAGCCACCAAAGAGTCAACTCCCAAATGTTTGTTCACTTTTCTGGAGAGTTCTTAAGTTTTCTATTTATAGTGGAGAAAGAACCTGAGAAATTTCAAGCTCTGCCTGGGGGTGAAGCTCAGTGTGGAGTGCTTGCTCAGCACAGCGTGGGGACCCAGTACACTGAGGGGAGGACACTGTGAGCTCTTTCTGACTAGCTGAGTGCATGGGGAGCTGGGCTTTTCAGTGTGAAGACTCTCTGAAACCATTTGACTCTCTCTCTCTCTCCCTCTTGGGCACCTGCTGATGTGGGAGCTTTTGGTTAGATTCTTCTACTTTCTTTGGAAACTGCTTCCATCTTCAAGTACATGGGATAAAGACTGATAGCGAGGCTTGACACCAGTTCAAAAGAAAGCATTTCAGATTAGAAAGATAGATCTTGAGATTTCCTTGTTTTTTATAGCTGAGAGACCCAGAGGGGACAGGAACTCCACAAGGAGACCAACAAAAGCTAAAAACTGTGGGCTCAGGGGGGCCTGCAGAGACTGGTACATCAACAAAGGACCAGGCACAGAGAGGACCTAAACCCCTGCTTAGATATAGCTCATAGGCAGCTCAGTCTCCATGTATTTCTTTAGTAAGGAGAGCAGAGGCTGTCTCTGATGTGAACTCAGTTGCCTGCTCTTTGATCACCTCTGCTGCCTGGTGGTGCAGCTTTGCTAGGCCATGGAGGAAGAGGCTCCAGGCAGTCCTGATAAGACTTGATAGGCTAGGGTCAGATGGCAAGAGAGGAGGGTCTTTCCCTTTCAGTGAAGTAGAGAAAGAGGATGTGGGGGAAGAGGGAGGGAGGATGGGACTGGGAGGAAATGAGGGAGGAGGCTGCAGTCAGGATTAAATATGAATAAATTGTAAAAATATAAAAAGACATTTAATTTTTTTTAAATTTAAAATAAAATGTAAAAAGAAAGATCTCTGTGGAGAAAGGGGAACCCTCCTCCACTGCTGGTGGGAATGTAAACTGGTACAACCACTCTGGAAAGCTATCTGGCGCTTTCTAAGACAAATAGGAATAGTGCTTCCTCCAGACCCAGCTATACCACTGCTAGGTATATACCCAAAGTTTGTTCAAGTACACAAAAAGGACACTTGCTCAACCATGTTTATAGCAGCTCTATTTGTAATAGCCAGAACCTGGAAACAACCCAGATGTCCATCAACGGTGGAATGGGTACAGAAATTGTGGTATTTTTATACAATGGAATACTACTCAGCAATCAAAAAGGAGGAAATCATGAAATTTGCAGGCAAATGGTGGGATCTAGAAAAGATCATTCTGAGTGAAATATCCCAGAAGGAGAAAGACAAACATGGGATATACTCACTTATATAGACCTATAAGATATGATAAACATAATGAAATCTATACACCTAAAAAAGATAATCAATTGAGCGGACATGGGGTAAGATGATCAATCCTCATTTAGAAAGACAGATGGGATGTGCATTGAACGTATGACAGGAGTCTACTGAGCGCATCTGAAAGACACTAACTAGCAGTGTTTTCAAAGCAAAGACTCATGACCAAACCTTTGGCAGAGTACAGGGAATCATAAGAAAGAAGGGGAGTTAGTCTGATGGGGAAAGGATAGGAGCTCCACAAGGACCAAATATATCTGGGCACAGGGTCTTTTCTGAGACTGACATTCAACCAAGGACCATGTATGGATATAACCTAGAACCTCCACTCAGATGTAGCCTGTGGTAGCTCAGTAACCAATTGGTTTCCCAAAGTGAGGGGAACAGGGACTATTTCTAACAGGAACTCAATGACTGGCTCTTTGGTCTCCCCACCCCCGAAGGGAGGAGCAGTCCTGTTAGGCCACAGAGGAGGGCTTTGCAGCCAGTCCTGAAGATACCTGATAAAACAGGATCAGATGAATGGGGAGGAGGTCCCCCCTATCAGTGGACTTGGAAAGGGGCACGGTGGAGATGAGGGAGGGAGGGAGGGAGGGACTGGGAGGGAATGAGGGATCGGGACACGGCTGGGATACAGAGTTAATAAAATGTAACTGATAAAAAAAATAATAAATAAATAAATAAATAAATAAATAAGAAAAAAAAAAGAAAGATCTCACCAAGAAAATCTGGATTCAGACCAAACTTCTTTTTAATTTTTTCAATGCAGTTTATTCAGGAACCTTGAACAATCATCTGACCCTGGGGAAAGCCAGCCCACAGCTTAAATAGCCTCTGGGTAGCCAACCCAGGTGTGCCACGTGGGCAATGCAGATAGGTCCACATACATGGAAGCAAGCCAGATCCTCAGCCTTAGCCAAATGTGGAATTGTTCGTGACAGAGAGCACTCACCATCGGGAAGGTGGAAGGCAGAAACCAGCTCCATCTTTAAGGCACAGCATTCCGCAGCTCTCTACAGTTCCCCCTTTTTGTTTTAGATGCATCAGGCAAGAGTAGAGGTCTGATCTCTGATATTAGAAATAAATTGGGACTTTGTACCGATGTTCATTTAGGTGTCATCCACCCAAAGAGCATCAGACCCATCTGATACCTTTTTCTCAGAGGCGGGACCTAGGGTATCAATCCGCATGCAATCAGACATGCTCTTCTCTGGGTCCAAAGCGGCTGACCCTGAGTGCAGTGCTTAGCCTCACATCCTGAGCGTAACATTTTAGCTTTTTATGGTATCCAACCATGCTTGGGGAGAATGTCCTGCTTCAATGGCTGTAAAGGCCTGAATGATCATGGCTGCATCACACTGTTGTGAGACTCTAATCTTGCATATATACCACAGGCAAACCAAGGAGACCAACACCAGAAGGCCTGCTAACGCTCCCATGCCCGCCCATTCCTTCAGATGATTCATGGCTGCAGCAATCCATGATGATAATCCTGTGGCTAGTCCTGCGTCCACTCTGGTAGAATTTACTGTGACAATGGCCACTCTCAGCTGCTCCATCGTAGTATCGAATTCTCCAGTCCAATTACCTAAAATCTAGCTCGACAATTGTTTAGACCGATTTGCAGCACAGGAAAAATTCTCATGTTATATGCTAGTGACTCAAAGTCCAGCATATTTTCATTGACAGCCAAGTTGAGCGATTTGCCATAGGGTATCAATTTGCTCCTGCATGAGCAGACCAAACTTCTAACACCATGTTAAGACAAAGCCACCTTGCTTCATTCCAAGCCCCAAATTCCTATAAAATTTTAGTTTGTGCTGAGATTCTATGAGCAAAGAACAACATTTGAAAAGATTTATTTTTACTTTTAATTATGTGTATTGCAGTGGGGGCTTATGTGCACATGAGTACAGTTGTCTTTGGAGGCCAGAATAAGGTGTTGGATCCTCTGGAGCTGGAGTTACAGATGGGTATGAGCCATCAGACATATGTGCTGGGAACCGCACCTGAGTCCTTTGAATGAGCAGTCCTTACTTTGTACTTCTGAACTATCTGTAGCCTCAAAAGCAATAATTTGATGCTGCAACTTGTATATACAATCACTGTATATAATGCTTTCCGTTTGTTAATTCAATTACTCCTGTAGCCAAAGGCATGATTTGAAAATTACATACTCACTAGAGAGGCCATAGCTATAGGCTTTGCAGTATGTTGAACTCTTATAATGTGCTTATTTTACATAGTATATAGCATGTCTCTGCACACATAATACTATTGAATCATTTCAACCTGGCATACAGTTGCAGACAACAGCACCTACTAAGCATAAAAGAGGGATTCTAGTAAGAAGTTTTGTCTAGAGACCTCTGGAATGGTGGAGATTCATGCTTCAAGCTGCCTCATCTAGAACAATAAACAATACATACAGTACGTAGCCAGGACTATGGACAAAAATTCCTAAGTGTTGCCCAAACTCAATTTGGGCCCAGCACTGACAATTTTGTTAGAAGATGAACTTTGCAATAGCTCTCTCTACTGTTAGTGTTCATGTCATATCTTACTATGTGAGACACTCTACACATCAGTGTTACCACAACTTCATCAGCCCTGAGGGAAGTTAAGACACTGACGCCCTCACTGCAGAGATTTCTAGGGAAATTGCTGTCTTCTAGGGTCCAAGTGCCAAAGTCTCTGCTTTGACAAGGTTCCAGGATCCAGGGTAGGATCTGGGATGGGATGCAGAGTTCCCGGGTTCATTTTATCTTTTGGGTCCCCAAGCTGATGTCTCAGGCAACTGGTCATGAAAGATGATTGAAAGAAAAAGAAATAGGGAATGAAGTCCAGGATTCCTTCTCTAGGTCTAGTGACTGGCTACACTGCTACTAAGGGGGAGAAATTTAACTGGTCACTTTTTTTTTCTCTGCAAGGACTGTTTGGCTTCTAGCCAAAACTACAAGGCATTGAAAAAACAAAAACAAAAACAAACAAACAAACAAAAAAAACAGGGTCTCTTTGATCTGAGATTAGCTCCTGCCCAAGGGCAGGTCATTTCACAGTTCTCCACAGGCTAAAGTTAACCTTCCCCTGCTTATTTAGGCTGATAGTTCAATCTTGAATTGCTGTTAACTTGTTTGTAAATCAGCGAGAAAAAGAAAAACAGGGGTGGGGGGGAGAAAGTAAGCAAGGACCATTCATGCACACATGCTCAAGGGAAAAGGTGGATGAGGTTAAGAACTTTAACTTCAGTGAATTCCCACAAGCTTAGACATGATGATGATGTTGATTTCTGCCAGGGTCCTCTCTGCAGAAACTACAGCAAGTTTAGGCTGCCATTTCCATAGCATCAGCCCATACGTACACCTAGACAAACAATCATACATATAGACCTGTACATATTCATAAACACCTGCAATGGATGATACAAAAGGAGCTCCTTACATATAGATAGACAATTGACATACACTCATGTAACATGTGAACAAAAAACAAACAGACATACATATGTACATGTAAAACATATCTAAATACATATTTACAACTTATAGATGAAGTGAATTCCAGCCAGCTTTCATTTGATTGGCTTTCACCACTGGGCTTCTGCCAATGAGATGTGTGTGTTTCTACTGTTTATTGTATAGCCTTTATACCTCTGAGACAAAGCTCCCAGAAAAGGAATTACCTCATAGTCAAAAAGGCAATTAATTGCAAAAACAGATGAATTCCAAAATACAACAGGTTACATGTTTTAAAACTAAATATTGTCTATCTATGTATCCATTACATAAGTTCATAGTGAGTTCAGAGTGACAAAGGTTGATAAGGCCTAAAGGCTAACAGGGCCTAAAAGTTCCAAGAATCTATGTCTTTTCAATTAGGACTGACCTACCTGTACATTTTCCAATTATCTCTAAGTGTATAGTGAGTTCAGGACAATAATATTATCTGTCTTTCATTCTAAGACAGTAAATTTAAAATGATTTAAGGTGACAAGGTATAAGGAATTACAACAGAACAGTTTGTATATGATGACATCAATGTTTGCACTTAATTAGACATTGCTTGGTAGTCTCAATATAATTTGGGTTCATGGGAAGTTTAAGCCAACTTGCTTATGTTTATGGTATATATCAGGATCTGTGAGTTCAGGCTGAGGCTACAAATCTGCCTTCAGCCCATCTCCTAGTGAGGCATCTGGAGGTCCACAAAGGTATTTATTGCAGCCACAACCTTTCTAAAGTTGTTTAAGAAGTTCTAAAACAATTTAACTTTTAAAATTGTTTGAATCAAATCAGGAATTCCATAGTCAGGAATTAATTCATCTAAAGAGCAGCACAGCTTTAATAGGATCCCGAAGGAAGTTTGTGCAATCAAAGCATATAAATGCCCAGAAAGTGACAATCCACACCATCCCAGAGTATAGAGAGATGCAGCAGTGCACAAAGAATGAGTGTCAGAGACTGGAAGCAATTATGGGATGTATCATGATACAGACCTTGCAAAATACTGGATCCTCTTCCAAAAGGCCCACATGTATGATAGGCTCCCTTAACAGAATGGCTCCTGACAGGAAATAGATGTTCAATATGTTCAGTCCTTATCTGAGAAGATGCTTTGTATACAAATTTATTAAGCCCATTCAAAACAACACACAGTATTGAACTGGTCAGAGTGGATGCTAACCTTGGCCACCACTGAATCAAGCCTCAGTCAATCCTGCCTGGCTTTCTGGCAGGAAAAGTAACAATATAACCATTCCAGCATTAAAATGAGGAGGCTAAACTTTATGTGTCTGCATAAGCCAGTTTTGAGCCTTTTTCGTGGGGATGAACCTTTGCAGCTAAAAGGGAATAAATGACTGGTTTTGCTTTGGTAATGTGATGAAATCAGCCCAAAGTGGAGTGAGGTAGGGTGCAGTCAAGCTCTCTTCCCATGGTGAAGACTACAAAAAAAAAAAAACACACACTAACACTTAAAAAAAGAAAAACAACCCACAAATCATGACATTCACAATAAATGTGGACAGGTCTGGGAGTTACAGAAACTGGAATCCTCAGAATTGTTGGTAGGAAAGTGGAACCTGAAGCTGTTTTGAACAACAGTGTAAGATTCTCAAATCTAAAACCAACTGGTGCCCTCCCTCTTCTCTTTCTCCATTTCTTCTGCTGACTTTTTTTATGTATAATGTTGTTATTGTTTTGGTTTTTTTATTGCTGTGATCAAATATCTGACAAATGTTAAAATAAGAGAAGAAGGTTTATTTTTCACCCACATTTTGAGTCCACAGCACACAGTGCTAGGGAAGGAATGGCAGCAGGGTTGAAGGGTGACTGTCATATGGAGTTTGTACTGAGGAAGTAGAAGGATATGGATGCTGGTGCTCAGCCTGCTTTTTCAGTTTATTCAGCCTGGGACCCCAGCTCAAGGATCAGTGCCACCCCCAATCAAGGTGGGTCTTCCCTCAATCAGTTAATCTTCTCTAGACATGCTCAGAAGCTTGTTCCTTTAGAGTGTCTAAAATAAGTCACATTTACAGTGAAGATGAACCTTCACCAATATTAAGGGTGGTTTTAGTTACACACATTGACACAAGGCTGGTGCACGCTACACTAACAACAAGGTCACATTTCATCTTCAGCTGGAATAACTCATTTAATTCTAGGTGTTATATACTGAGGAAATCAGAACGCTGAAGACACACACGTGACAGTTACCACCATGGTAGTGAGAAACTTGAAGCCATCATGGTTAAGCACATATGAAAAACAAGCAACAAAATGTATGAAGAGCATAATGCCTCCTTTCAAAAACTTAAGTCTCTTTGTGGAGAAGAACTCTTCTATTTGAAAAAATAGGACAATATTAGTGACAAAACCAAGAAAAAGGTCATAACAGTAGTTTGGCTTTGCCAGTCATTGGGACTGCATCAGAGAAAGTGTTACAGCAGAAAATGGATGGCTCATGGTGGGAAAGTCCTCAGACAGTCTGGAGGATGGAAGGACGTGAGCGATAAGGTAGACATTCGTAAAGTGGACTCTCAATGGAATAGGCAGTCCATCTGCTACTCCAAGCAGATGGATTTAGTGTCAATATTTAGAAATGAGTAGAATTACCTAAAAATTTGAAACTTGGCTTTACTTGGAGGGAAAAGATTGAGGTGTATGGTAACAATGGGACTGTAATCCTCTTAGGTGACAACTGGGGTACACAGGATAACTTTCTCCCTTTAGGCCAGACAAGAAACCTGCAACTGGCCACAGCTTCAACACTCCCAATTGCTTGGGCTTTAGCTCACATCTGTTATCTATGGCACCTGTCAGGAATCTGAGTTTTGCTCTCTCTAGATTCCAAAGACTGCCTGGTTCCTTCATGTTAGGGCTTTAATGTCATGTTTGAATGCTCTACCCATGAGGTAGTCCTTCCTTGTAGGTGCTCGTACTTCCTTAAGCAAGCCTTGGGTGCGTGGTGTTGAACATGGCTTTCTTGTCTTTGGTAACTTCCATGCTTGGATGCTGAAGTTCACAGGCCTCACAAAGAAGAGGATGCTTTAGATATTTGTTCAACAAGTACTTTTGACAAACTGGTTAATTCCACTGTTAATTCCACTGTAGCTTAGGACAGCTTTTTCAACACATGGGGAAAACAACTTTGTTTTCATTTTAAACTGCAAAGTTTATTTTTAAAATTGAATTATATTTCCCTCAAGAATTCCGACATCTTGAAACAAGCATGAAGGAATAATTGAACTTTCAGACAAGGGAAATCTATCCTATTAGTCATTTTAGCACTTGTCATCAGAATGAATCTTTATCATGTATTCAGTTGCATTTCTTCACTCACTGAGAATTTAACATACAAGGCTGCTCCATCCTCAAGGCCTACAGTTTACCTTTGGAGTTTAGAATTGCAAATAATTTTAAAAAGATTCTTCTAGACATTATTTTGTACTGCTTTTAATAGGACAGAGTCTCACAGGGTAGCCCACAAGCTCACAATGCCGGCAAGTTCACAATGATCATCCTTCTTCAGCCCATGAGTTCTGCCATCACGGGTATGAACGACAATGCCAGGCTTAGACAATAGATTTTCAGATTATAAACAGTTTGGAAGAGGACAAAAAGCAGATGTAATTGTTTGATACCTTTGATCTAGTACAAACTACTGTAATAATAGTAATCATTTAATGTGTCATAAGGCACCAAGATATTGACCATGCTTTTTCTAAAATGTATTTATATGAAACATTAGATTCCTGAAAAGTCTCCCCAAAACATCTCACCTATAAAAAAATTACATAGATGAGGCAGGGCAAGATGGCGGCGCCAGGAGGACTCTCATTCTGACCAGCAGCACAGTGGGATCGGCACAGTGACCAGCAATCAGAACTCACGGCCATAAAACACAGACGATTGTGTTTCCCAATGAGAGGATACCCCACGGTGGGGGATTCAATCAGCTTTTAACTCACCGGGCTAAACCTCGGAAGAGATCCCGGTTCCGCCATACACTTGGCCGCCAGCCCCAGCCCCAGCCCAGAGCCACACGTGAGTGTCTCTGGTTATGGTCCCAGACTGAACCGTGCGCACCACACTATCAGAGACTGGAATTTTCAGTCGAGAGATAACCCAATGGTACAGGAAACGATTCGGACCGACCTTAGGTCACCCAGACATCCCCTGGAAAAGACTCGAGTTCCGAGGGTGCCCCAGGAGCCAGCCCGGAGCCAGAGCCGGGGACCCAGGTGCCTGCACAGAGCCCTGCCTGCGAGCTTGATTTGCTGCCTCAGATAGAACTGTGGGCCCCAGGGCACCAGGGCACCAGAGACTTAGTTTCACTGTCGGGTGCAAACCCACAGGGAGGGAAACAGCTGGTCTGATCTCAGAGCACTCAGCCAACACCCCCACCCCGAAAAGGTCTCGGGAAAATTACCCAGTTTAGGCAGATGCCCAGGCTCCCAAAGGCCAGAAAGGCAGACACAAGCAGTTTCTGCGAGCCAGCTAGCTGGCCGAGACAGAGCAGTGCGCCCCAGGGCAAAAAAAGAGAGACTGGGAGTCCCTGTCTCCAGAGAATCCACAGGGAAGGAAGAAAACTGTACTGACTTAAATCACCCAGTCCTTCCCTGGAAAAAGTCTCGCAGACCAGTGGGGCCGAGCCGCCATCACTCAGCTGTGCTCCAGACACAGGCACAAACAGTTGCTGCGTGCCAGATGTCCAACTGGGTCAGAGCAGCTGATCATTAAATTTACAGCAAGAAACCCAGAAACAGGGCAGCTGTCTTCAGGACTTCCCTGGGCAAGAGGAGAACCCTCTCAACTAACAAAGACCACAGTTACCACTCAGGTCTCTATCCCTGAGGTAAGCAACTCCTGAAAAAACACCAGCCATCCAGGGACTATACCCAAAAAGCTGAGAAGACTTCCTTCAGGAAAAACCAGCTTTCTGCAAAGGGGATTCTCTCCACCACAGGATCCCCAGGAACCACCAGAAAATAACCCCAAACACCTAAGATAGCACAATGGGTAGAGGCCAGCATAAAAGCTCAAGCAACAAAAGACAGAGCAATGTGGCATCTCCAGAACCCAGTTACCCAGGGGCAATTAGCCCTGGACACCCAGCATAACTGAAATCCAAGAAGATAACCTAACAACTATGCTCATGAAGATGATAATAGAGGAAACAAATAAGATATGTAAAGACATAGAGGAAGATAAACTCAAACAGAATATTGCCATCCGTAAAGAAAGAGAGAAAGTTGCAACAAAACAGTTTATGGCCTTTAGAAAGGAAATGCTTAAAGCACTGAATGAAATAAAAGAAACAGAGTTGAAGGAACTAAAAGAGAAAGAGGAAAGTACAATCAGACAGGTGAAGGAAGTAAACAAAACAACTCAAGACCTGAAGATAGAACTGGAAAAAAAAAAGAAAACACAAATGGAGGAAATAATGGAGAGGAAGAATCTAGGAAAGAAAACAGGAACTACAGAGGTAAGCAAAACCAACAGACTGCAAGAGATGGAAGAAAGAATCTCAGGTGTAGAAGCTACAATGGAAGAAATCGATGTATCTGTCAAAGAAAATGTTAAATCCAAAAAATTCCTGACACAGTCCGTCCAAGAAATCCAAGACAGTATGAAAAGACAAAATATAAGAATAATAGGTATAGAGGAAAAAGAAGACTCCCTTCTTCAAGGCCCAGAAAATATTTTCAACAAAATCATTGAAGAAAATTTCTCCAAGTTAAAGGAGAGGCCAATAAGAATACATGAGGCCTACCGAACACCCAACAAATTTGACCAGAAAAGAAAATCCTCCTGCCACATAATAATCAAAACAGTAAGTATACAGAACAAAGAAAAAATACTAAAAGCCGCAAGGGAAAAAGGCCAAGTAACATATAACAGCAAAACCATTAGAATCACACCTGACTTTTCAACAGAGACTATGAAAGCCAGAAGGGCCTGGTCGGATATCATGCAGACCCTAAGAGAGCACAGATGTCAGCCCAGGCTACTACACCCTGCAAAGCTCTCAGTCATCATAGACGGAGAAAACAAGATATTCAATGACAAAAACAAATTTCAACAATACCTACACACAAATCCAGCATTACAGAAGACACTGGAAGGGAAAATACAACTTCCAAAAATTAGCTTCTTTCAAGAAAACACAGGAAATAATTAACCTTACTACAGTAAAACAAAAAGCAACCAAGCACACAACCTTATGACCACAGCCAACATCAAAATCAAGGGATCTAACAGCCACTGGTCATTAATCTCTCTCAACATCAATGGACTCAACTCTCCAGTAAAAAGACACAGATTAACAGAATGGATAAGTAAACAAAACCCAGCAATCTGTTGCATACAAGAAACACACGTAAGGCACAAAGATAGACATTACCTGAGGGTAAAGGGTTGGAAAATGACTTTCCAAGCAAATGGACCCAAGAAGCAAGCAGGAGTAGCCATTCTAATATCTGATAAAATAGACTTTCAACCAAAATTAATAAAAAGAGATGGGGAAGGACACTTCATATTCATCAAAGGAAAATTCCACCAGGAAGACATCACAATCCTGAACATCTATGCCCCAAATACAAGGGCACCCACATTTGTAAAAGAAACATTGATAAAATTTAAACCACATATAGATCCCCACACATTAATAGTGGGAGATTTCAACACCCCACTCTCAACAAAGGACAGGTCAAAAAAACAGAAATTAAACAAAGAAACAATATCTCTAACAGAGGTCATGAATCAAATGGACCTAACAGACATTTACAGAACTTTACACCCAAACACAAAAGAATTTACCTTCTTCTCAGCACCTCATGGAACCTTCTCCAAAATAGACAATATAGTTGGTCACAAAGCAAGCCTCAATAGATACAAGAAGATTGAAATAATCCCTTGTATCTTGTCTGATCACCATGGAATAAAGTTGGACCTCAAAAATAACAGAAATAGCAAAAAGCCTACACACACATGGAAACTGAACAACTTGTTATTAAATGACAGCTGGGTCAGGGAAGAAATAAAGAAAGAAATCAAAGTCTTCCTAGAACTCAATGAAAATGAAGACACAACATACCCAAACTTGTGGGACACAATGAAAGCAGTGCTAAGAGGAAAGTTAATAGCACTAAGTGCCTTCAAGAAGAAATTCGAGACAGCTCATTCAAGCAACTTAATGGCTCACTTAAAAACCCTAGAAAAAGAAGAAGCAGACACACCAAGAAGGAGTAGACAGCTGGAAATAATCAAACTCAGGGCTGAAATCAATCAATTAGAAACAAATAAAGCAATTCAAAGAATCAATGAAACCAAGAGCTGGTTTTTTGAGAAAATCAACAAGATCTACAAACGCTTAGTCAAGCTAACTAAAAGGCAAATCAACAAAATCAGAAATGAAAAGGGGGACATAACTGCAGACACTGAGCAAATCCAAACAATCATTAGGACTTACTTCAAAAGTCTATATGCCACAAAATTTGAAAATCTAAATGAAATGGACAATTTTCTTGATCAATTTGACTTACCAAAGCTGAATCAGGACCAGGTAAATCAATTAAATCACTCAAAGAAATAGAAGCGGTCATCAAAAGTCTCCCATCCAAAAAAAGCCCAGAACCAGATGGCTTCAGCGCAGAATTCTACCAGACCTTCAAAGAAGAGCTAACACCAATTCTCTTCAAATTATTCCACAAAATAGAAACAGAAGGAACATTACCAAACTCATTCTATGAAGCCACAGTCACCTTGGTACCTAAACCTCACAAAGACTCAACAAAGAAAGAGAATTTCAGGCCAATCTCCCTTATGAAGATTGATGCAAAAATACTTAACAAAATACTCACAAACTGAATACAAGAACACATCAAAGATATTATCCACTATGACCAAGTAGGCTTCATTGCAGGTATGCAGGGGTGGTTCAATATACAGAAATCCATCAATGTGATCCACCATATTAACAAACTGAAAGAAAAAAACCACATGATAATCTCCCTAGATGCTGAAAAAGCATTTGACAAAATCCAACATCCATTTATGTTTAAAGTATTGGGAAGATCAGGGATACAAGGCACATATCTAAACATAGTAAAGGCGATATACAGCAAGCCTATAGCCAACATCAAACTGAATGGAGAGAAACTTAAAGCAATCCCACTGAAATCAGGGACAAGACAAGGCTGCCCACTCTCTCCATATCTCTTCAACATAGTGTTGGAAGTCCTTGCTAGAGCAATAAGACAGTTGAAGGAGATCAAGGGGATACAGATTGGAAAGGAAGAAGTCAAATTATCACTATTTGCAGATGATATGATAGTATACGTGAGTGACCCCCAAAACTCTACCAGGGAACTCCTACAGCTGATAAACACCTTCAGCAAAGTGGCCGGATACAAAATTAACTCAAAAAAAAAAAATCAGTAGTCCTCCTGTAGACAAAAGACAAAAGGGCTGAGAAAGAAATTAGGGAAACAACACCCTTCACAATAGCCACAAATGACATAAGGTACCTCGGAGTAACCCTAACCAAGGAAGTCAAAGACTTGTATGAAAAAAATTTCAAGTCGCTGAAGAAAGAATTAGAAGAAGATATGAGAAGATGGAAAGATCTCCCATGCTCATGGCTTGGCAGGATTAACATAGTAAAAATGGCCATCTTACCAAAAGCAATCTACAGATTCAATGCAATGCCAATCAAATTACCAACACAATTCTTTACAGACCTGGAAAGAAAAATTCTCAACTTCGTATGGAATAACAAGAAACCCCAAATTGCTAAAACAATCCTCTACAATAAAAGATCTTCTGGAGGTATCTCCATCCCTGATCTCAAGCTGTACTATAGAGCAACAGTTATAAAAACTGCATGGTACTGGCGTAGAAACAGAATGGTGGATCAATGGAACCGAACAGAAGACCCAGAAATAAACCCACACACTTATGGACACCTGACTTTTGACAAAGATGCCAAAACCATACAATGGAAAAAAGACAGCATCTTCAACAAATGGTGCTGGTCTAACTGGATGTCTACATGTAGAAAAATGAAAATAGATCCATACTTATCACCCTACACAAAACTGAAGTCCAAGTGGATCAAAGACCTCAACATAAAACCAGACACATTAAATCGGCTAGAAAAAAAAAGTGGGGAATACCCTAGAACTCATTGGTACAGGAGAGAACTTCCTAAACAGAACACCAACAGCACAGTCTCTAAGAGCAACAATCAATAAATGGGACCTCATGAAACTGAAAAGCTTCTGTAAAGCAAAGGACACTGTCATCAAAACACAGTGACTGCCTACAGATTGGGAAAGAATCTTCACCAACCCTTTATCTGACAGAGGACTCATATCCAGTATATATAAAGAACTAAAGAAGCTGAAAAGCAGCAAACCAAGTAATCCACTTAAAAAATGGGGAACAGAGCTAAACAGAGAATTCTCTGTAGAGGAATATCAAATGGCAGAGAAACACTTAAAGAAATGCTCAACCTCATTAGCCATTAGGGAAATGCAAATCAAAACAACCCTGAGATTTCACCTTACACCCATGAGAATGGCCAAGATCAAAAACTCAAGTGACAACACATGCTGGAGAGGTTGTGGAGAAAGGGGAACCCTCTCCACTGCTGGTGGGAATGTAAACTGGTACAACCACTCTGGAAATCAATCTGGTCCTTTCTCAGACAACTAGGAATAGCGCTTCCCCAAGATCCAGCCATACCACTCCTGGGCATATATCCAAAAGAGGCTCAAGTACACAAAAAGGACATTTGCTCAACCATGTTTGTAGCAGCTTTATTTTTAATAGCCAGAAGCTGGAAACAGCCCAGATGCTCCTCAACTGAAGAATGGATGCAGAAATTGTGGTACATCTATACAATGGAGTATTACTCAGCAATGAAAAATAAGGAAATCATGAAATTTGCAGGTAAATGGTGGGACTTGGAAAGGATCATCCTGAGTGAGTTGTCCCAGAAGCAAAAAGACACACACGGTATATACTCACTCATATAAACACACAACATATGATAAACCCACCAAAATCGGTACATCTAAACAAACCAAGCAAAAGAGAGGACCCTAAAACGCTCAATCCCCATCCTGAAAGGCAAAGAGGATAGACATCAGAAGAAGAAAACAGGAAACAGCCTAGGAACCTGCTACAGAGTGCCTCTGAAAGCCAGAAGAAGAAAACAGGAAACAACCTAGGAACCTGCCACAGAGGGCCTCTGAAAGCCTCTGTCCTGCGGACTATTAAAGCAGATGCTGAGCCTGATGGCCAACTGTCGGGCAGAGTGAATGGAATTTTATGTAAGAAGTGGGAAACAGCAAGATCTGGAGAGGACAGGAACTCCACAAGGAGAGCAACAGAACAAGAAAATTTGAACACAGGGAACTTCCCAGAGACTCATCCTCCAACCAAGGACTATTCATAGAGATAACCTAGAACCCCTGCACAGATGTAGCTCATGGCAGTTCAGTGTCCAATTGGGTTCCATAGTAATGGGAAGAGGGACTGCCTCTGACATAATCTGATTGGCCTGCTCTTTGTTCACCTCCCCCTGAGGCGGGGAGCAGCCTTACCAGGCCACAGAAGATGCCAATGCAGCCACTTCTGATGAGAACTGATACTCTAAGATCAGAAAGAAGGAGAGGAAGACTCCCCTATCAGTGGACTTGGGGAAGGGCATGCATGCAGAAAGGGGAGGAAGGGTGGGACTGGGAGGAGAGGAGGGAGGGGCTTATGGGGGGATACAAAATGAATAAAGTGTAGTTAATAATAATAATAATAATAATAATAATAAAATTTTTAAAAAATTACATAATTGTAGACTCAGAACAAACAGAATATAACATATTTGAAGATACAGAAAGGTTTTTGTTTTTTGTTTTTTGCTTTTAAAGTTGGAAGAATCTGTTTTCACAGATGGAGTATTCTCACCTAGGCTGCTGTTTCCTTGAACAGGAAAAAAAAAATTGCTTCAAACTGTACCTGTACTTGAGAGGACACAGAGCTGCTCAGAGGTCCTGAAAAGTTACTGATGACCCATGTTTACTACACAAAGAATATTTTGTGCAGTGTGCTCCCCACATGTGGGCAATGAAGCTTGAGATCAGTCCTGGCCCTGCAGGCTTTCAGAGGCTCTGCTATGGCAGTGTTGGAAGGCCTGAGCCAACACTTACACAGGAGAGGATTGACTAATCTAGAACAAACATCTTTGTGAGGGCACAGAGAGGCTCCAGTGTCATGGTAATGGGAAGAGAAGGCTGTGCTCACGCAGAGGCAGCGAAGAGCACAGTGATAACACGGACAACATCAGTGTAGAAAACAGAAGTGCCAATTTTACTTGAAGGCTTTCAATCTAATAGTGCAATATCAAATTAGAATAGGATTTAGCCGGGTATGTGCTCAAGAAGCCCTGGGTGCCGCTCCAGCGTCTTCACATGCCTCCTACAACCTCATTTCTTGTGTACACAGTAGATTAAAGACTCAGAAACTGCAATTGTATATGTGCTGTGCGCACTTTTATTTGTGTGTGTGGTACATGTGTACGTGTGTGAAGTGTGTGTGTGTGTGTGTATGCGTGTGTGTACGAGTGTGTGTATGTGTGTGTGTGCGTCTGTCTGTGTCTCAGGAAGGGGCCCATGTCAGATGTCTACTTCAGTGGCTCTCTACTTTGTTATTTTGTGAGAGATTAGGCTGGGGGGCCAATGAGCTCCGAGAACCCATTTTTCTCTGCCCTACCTGTAGCCATCACAGGTGTGCACCAAGACATGACATTTCCGTGGGGACTAGGGATGCAAAGCCAGCTTCCTCATGCTTATGTGGAAAGCACTTTTACTGAACAAGTCATCTTCCTAGATTTACTGCCTTGATTTTAACCCGAATAGGCACAGATCTATCATTGAGGGGTGCAGCATTTGCGGATTGAAGGTACTTAGCCACAAAGGCTGGCCAGTAACTGTTCACCACTAAGTGAAATAAAAACAAAACAAAACAACTTACAGATTTAATCATTTCATTCTAAACAACCCATCAAGCAAAGAAGGAACTGCCAGGAAATTATAAAATATATACTAAATTAAAATTAAAAGGTGACATTTTATGGACTGTAAGTAAAGCAGTGCTTGGATTAAAAAAAAAAAAAAAAAAAAAACCCCAAAAAAACAACCCATAAATTTACAGACTCACATTAAAAATGAAAATGTCAAATTAACCACCCAAGCTTAAGAATCTTTAGACAGCAAATAAAATACAAAGTATACAAAAGGATAAAAATAAACAAACAGCCCACCCCTTGAAAAACCTCATAATCTGATTAGAAATCAATGAAAACAATTTAAAGGTAGAAACAAGTGAAATCAAACATTGAAATGTTAGCAAAGCTCATTATCCAGTTAGCTGGCCTAAGATCCCCAAACACGGAAGTCAGCCCATCAGGCCTCGCAGAAGTGAAAAACCTGATAAAGAATGTCACAAATTGTTTTATGTCAATACATTGGACAAAATAGATGAAAAAGAAGAATTCCCAGAAATAACAAGTTAGTGAAATGGTCTTAACTAAAATAGGATTAAATTTATGGAAACAGGAAGGGTCTATACATACTAACCAGTTGGTGGCAGGGGTGGGGTGCGTGTCTGACACCCCAATGCCGAGGAAGGAGGACCAGGTTTGGAGGCCAGTTTGAGCAAATTTGAAAGATTCAAACACAGCCTTAAAGAATAGGCAAACCTGGCCCACGGAAATTGGCACTATTAGGAAGTGTGGTCTTGTTGGAGTAGGTACAGCCTTGTTGGAGAAAGTTTGTTCTTGTGGAGGTGGGCTTTGAACTTTCCTATATGCTCAACTGAGGCCTACTACAGTAGTCTCCTTCTGCTGCCTGCAAATCAAGATATAGAACTCTCAGTTCCTTCTCCAGCACCATGTCTGCCTGCATGCCACCATGCTCCTCGCCATGAGGATGATGGACTAAACTTATGAAACAGTAAGCCAGTTCCAATTAAATGGTTTCCTCTATAAGAGTTGTCATGGTCATGGTGTCTCTTATACAGCAATAAAGGCCAAAATAAGACCAAAAAAAAAAAAAAAAAAAAGAATAAGCAAACCATTTCAGTCAAGACATCATAGGAAAACTGCCAACACTATCATTAGAAGACAGACATGAAAACACTGGACAAAAAAAAAAAAAAAAAAAAGGAATGCCTTTCCACCATCACTTGGGAGGCAGAGGTAGGCAGATGTTTGAGTTCAAGGACAGCCTGGTCAACAGAGTGAGTTCCAGGATAGCCAGGGCTACACAGAGAAACCCTGTCTCAAAAAAACAAAAAGAGGTGGGGGGAGGCAAACTGGATCCAGAAGCAGCTTAAGAGGATGCTGATGAACCCAGGAGCACAAGGGCACAAATTGGTTATTTAACGCTGTATGATAATATTACTGTAGAATTAGCATGTTCAGACAGCTTAATCCACAGATTGTATAGGCCAGAGGCGAAGGCCCTGATCAAAATGTCCTCATTTTAGCATGGAGGGGTAGGCAATGTTCTCTGGGGCTCCAGCTTCCTTTGGGGTGATCTTCCTGTAAACCCATTCAGAACTTTGGCAACTCCTAATGATATGGGTCTGAGAGTATCTGACACTAACTGGTTGATGGATGCAAGCTACCTTAAGCTGCGAGAGGCTGGTATAGCACTATGCCTCATTCCCCTTGTTTCTTCAAAGCCAGTAAAAGACAGAGGACTCCGGAAAGACAGAGACTGTAATCTTGTGGCTACAGCATGTGATCATATTATCTCATACAGTAATTCATTTTTTTTATTGTGGCTTTTATCTATTAAAGGCTAGTCATATGCTTTTACCGTGATCAAGGGATGTGAGTCTGGTGGGAACATGTTAATATTCTACACATGAGGGCCAACAAAATGCCTCAGCTCTTAAAGCTGCTTGCCATGTAAGTCTGATGACCGAGGTCTCAGATAGTGGAAAGAGAAAACCAATTCCTGGAAGTTGTCCTTTGACCTCAACACTCCACCGTAGCATGTTCTCCACATACTAAATGCAATTTAATATTTTAAAAAATCTTTAAAAGGAGGATTCTGTCCATTCAGGTTGGTTTAAAAAAATCAATGAAGGTCATACTCCATATTAATAGAGCAGCACCTGTAACTCAATTATTTTTCTGGAGCCTACTGATCTGAAATCCAAAAATGAAATTAAGAAACCAATTATGGGACATGCCAGTAGTGAACTGGAAGGCTGAGGTGAAAGGGCTGAATATCTGTGTGACGGGCAGTACAGAGGTTCCTCCATCTCGTATTCTTGCTGAGGCCATTTGAGGTTTAACTAGAATTTGATCTCCTTGATGGAGAATCCCGCCTCTAGTCTAAGAATCAAAGGTCAAGGTGCCCCAGCTAACTTATCTTAGCATCTGTTAATTTGCTTTCTTGCACAAAACCTTTCTGAGGCTGTTAAATGAGATACCAGGATGTGTGTGTGTGTGTGTGTGTGTGTGTGTGTGTATGCTTTTTTTTTTCTTTTGCCTTTCAAATCCCTTACCCTAAATAATTAGGCTATCTTTGGGTTCTGAATACCTAAATGTAGTCCCAACTGACTGAAATAAAGGCTTTCAGTTGTTTGTAAACTATGTCTGTGTGGTTATCTCAGACGGGCTTCCTGTAATATCAGTCCTTGACATTTCTCTCTATTCCTTAATGGATTGAAAATGATGACAATTACAGTTTACTAAACTTTGGACTTGAAATTTTACTAAAGACTGTTTGCTGAGAGCAAAACTGATGGGGTCTGAATGTCAGGTAGACTAAGAGTCTAAAGATCAATTTAAGGAGAATTACCTTAGTGTGTTTTCCCACCTGCAAATGGAGATCTTCCATTTCCATCAGCAATGTTTTATAATCTACTTGTCTTTCTTTGTTTTTAGACATACGCTGGTCTCAAACGTTCTGGCAAAAATAACAGCCCTTAGCCATGCCATAAGTATTAGCTAGTGACTAATATTTATTTCCAATTGGACAAAGCAGGATCATATGGTTATTTCTTCTCTTTTTCTTGGTTTTAAATTTATTTATTCACTTTATATCCTGATTGCAGGCCTTCCTCTTCTCCTCCCAGCCCCTCTCACACACCCTTCCCCCATTCTCCCCTCTCTTCCTCAAGTCTTTAGCAACAAAGACATCTGGGAAATGTAGTTCCTAGATGGGCACATTGGCCAGTAGGATGTAATTAGAGACTAACTATTTATGCTGAATGGTTTTCACTGTGAGTGCTTCATGTCCCTGAGCCAGGAAGACCAGCTATAATGAGTCACACTGTAAATTCTGAAGGTTAAAATCATTATTTAGGACAAAGTGAATCCACTGTTTATTTCATTAATGGATCATGGAAATATTTGTTCACTTTATTTTCTGTTTGTTGAAATGGAATATCTGAACTAGTTTCAGCTTTAGCAAGGGGCCAATGGAATGCTTCAAATAGTTAAATTTTAAATTAATTCTGCTTTTGTAACATTTTATAAAAATGAATATAAATCAGAATGAAAACCTGTAGGGTATAACAAGCTTCACAATTTCTTTACAAAATAGCAATGCACCACTAGCCACAGAGCAATAAAGAAGAATTAGAGGAGTATATCACAAGGGAAGAGCTAATGGAAGCCATTAGAGACCCAGAAGAGTGGAAAGACACCGAGAGAAGATTGGTGGCCTTGCTGATTTTTATCAGTTTCCCAAAAAGATACACTATTCCAGCAGGTAATAAAAGCGTTTGGTGAAATTGCTCATACAGACCAATTAAACCTCACAAAAAATGAGGTCATTGTTTCTTGCCTGCTGGGTCCAAATACAGCAGTAGGAACATAGATCTCACCAAAGAGAGCCCTGAAAGGTTCTTACGAAACATTCTTTAGAAAGAAGTACTGTGTCTGCAGGTTGCATACCCCAGATCAAAACTTGATTGACACTGCAGCCTTAAGATACCTCTAGAGTCATTGCAACTCTAAGGTAGTCTTTGTGTCATTTCCGGAATACAAGAATCCTCAAAAGTAGACTCATGGAAGGAAGCGTACAGCATCTCCCTGGCACTTGACAAGCTCACAGGCTGTCAGCCTAAGTCCTAGCTGCAAAGGGCATGGAAGCTGGTGTGTGGGGGGGAACCTTAGATGTGACATATTCTTTCTGTTCAAAATGGTATCGGTAGCTCCAACCTAGGCATGAGAAAACTGTCACTGGATACAGCAGGGTGCCCAGGGACAAGAAGCTGCCAGGCTCTCTGGCTGTAGGTCAGATGGCATACGTCTGCCTGCCCATCTGACAGTAGGCCAAGCCACAGTCCGACTCTTGCCCCTGTGTCTGGGAAAATATACCGGGCTAACTCAAGGAAGGAATGGGAGCGCAGTGTGCTGAAGTGCCGCATCTGGGAAAGGGTTTTAACTGCCAGTGGGAGTCTTGTGGGCTTGAAGATAGTGTGTCCGTCAGTCTGTCACTGGATCACCACACAAACGGAGCTCAGAGCTCCTGATGACCTACAGTGTCCAAAGTGGGTGGGGACTGAGAGGGGTATGTTTGTTATGGTCACATCCGCCCTGACTGACTGATATGCTTCAGCTGAAATCAGCTTAGTTACTTACACTACTGTTGACATACATAATCTCTTCTTGTGTTTTCAAATTCTTTGCTGTCAGTTCTTAAAATTAAAAATATGTCTGGGTAGGAACCTTATTTTCTTATCCATTGGCCTATTCCTTAGAACATGATACATAATCTAAAAGATAACCAATGTTCAGTATATCTGCAGAATAAATGACCATGGTCTTTTAATATAAAACAAAAATTGTTTTAGCCAAGAAACTAGCCAGCCCTTTTAGGTGATTTTTTTCTGATATGTTAACATTCATCAGCTGTGTGACATTGAGGACAGTCACTTTATCTTTTCATGTCTGATGCCTGAGTTTCTTCATCTAAAAAAAAAAAATGAGAATAATCCTGTCACTGATATCACAATGTTGTCAGGAGCATTCAGTGGATTGCACAAGTGACGTAGTGGAGCCCAATAATAACTATTTATTACTAAAGTTACAAAGACAGATTTTAGAACAATGTGCCTAGGTGATAAGCTATGTTCACTAGCTTTTCCTCGAGGCTAAATGTGATTGTATTATATTCCGGCTAGAAGTAAAACACTGAAATATGGAGTGGGGTAGGTAGGCTCCTCCCTCACTCTGCTACTGAGCAGATGTGGACAGAACAAGGCTATGGCCTTGTTTCATGTGATGAAAGCCAGGCTGGACACCACCCTGAGGAGGGCAGGAGAACGGAAAGGGCTCAAGTCCCACATGGCTGAGGGAACCACACTAGCTTAGTTAATTCTCCCTGGAGAATCTGCTCCTCACCTCATTTCTTTAAGAGGATAGCCTTACTTCTTAAGCCACTGGAGTACATCTAACTAGCAGAGAGATTAAATTTCTAGCTAACACTCCTGTTGTATCTGTTAGCCTATTTCATTTATTTTTCCCAGTGCAGAGGAAAGAGCGGAAGGCAGATTAGAAGAAAAAGCAGGAGGCTATTTCAGAAGCAATCAGAAAAATTAAGAGTTTGAGGAAACTAAGGTAAGTGGGAAGGTGGGAGAGGCCCACACAGAGAGAGAGCAAGTGATGAGGTTCTGTGGGATGTGTCCTGTTTGGGGGCTAGAGAAGGATTTGGCACGCAGGGAGAAGGCTGTGTTGATAGATAGATCTCTTGCTTGGGATAAATGGTAGAATTTACTAAGAGGAAAAACAAGAGATGCAGCAGTCAGTGGGACTGGAATGGGTGACAGAACTCAGACACTTGCCTTGGAAAAGAAATCACAACTGAAACCGTCTTTCACATCCTCCTGCTTCTTTCCTTCCTTGTTTATCATTGGTTGTGTTTTTCTTTAGTCATTTCCATTGGAAACATTGGGTGAAGTCCATGGTTAGGTTAATATCCTTTGTACAGGACAGCAGGAAACAGATTAACTGGTGAGGGCTGCTTACAAGTTAAACAAACATGGACATTGTTGACTAGCAGAGGAAATTACGTGTTCATCTGAGAACATTAGTGGAAATGTTTCAGTTAAATAAATTTTGCTTGCATTCCGCAGATCATTGAGTTTTCACCAGACAGAAGTTTTGCCTTCATTTTCTCCTGGAAATTCTCAGGAAAGCTTAGCAAATTCAAATATTGAAATTTAATGTAAGCAGTGGATTTATTGAGTGGACTTCTTATGTGACATTTAAGCTTGGCTTATTAGCCGGAATTCAGTTTCCTGTAATTCTATGGAGTCCTTGATTTGATGGACTTTACAATGGTTTCTCAATAAAGAGATTTTCATTCAAAAGTGTCTAATTGCCTCATTGTTTTGGGAGCTGGTTTTGGTGTCATGGGCTGGAATATGCAAATGTGAAAAAGTAGGCTCTTCTTTCTGATATGTTTCCTTAATTCTCAGATAGGATATAGTTGAAAGTTCTTGGCTGAGGGTTCAAGGTCACAGTGAGACAATTGTTGGGGAATAAGGAGCAAGGCTTTTTAAAATCTCAGATTCCACCCTTTCCACACATCAAGCACTGTATCATTGCTCAGTGACTCTTCCTCTTTCTCTTTGATTCCTCTTACATGGCAGCCTTCCATGGAGTTGAAACTCCCTACCCCGTGTTATTGTGCATACTTCTCCCTGTAGCTTTCATATTTACTTGTTCACTGATTCTGGCTGGAAGGTCCACTCAGCAGTGTTAACTACTTTACCACTAGCAGTGAGAAGAGCAGTTAGGTGATCTATAAATGTGGGGTGCTACAAGGGCTCTAATTATGTTGCTTACAATGTAATAGAAGGAAAGCCCAAGCACTTTGCAGCTGGGTTTTCACTGTACATCTGTATTGTTAGTCTTTCTGCCAAGCATCTTTCTGGTTTCCGGTGGTCTGTTGGGAGGCTCTCCCTCCTTTCTTTTTTTTTTTTTTTAAATTTTATATTAGTTTATTTACTTTACATCATGAGGGTGCCATCTCCTTCCCTTCCTCCTAGTTCTCTTCTTATCCTCTCCCCTTCCCTTCTGCCTTTCTCCCCATAAAAGGGAGTCCTCCCTCCCCCCCTCCATCAGCCTCCCCCAGCACATCATGTTGGATCATGACTGAGCATATCTTCATCCCCTGAGGCCAGGCAAGTTAGCCCTGCCAGGGGGAAGTGATCCAAAAGGAGACAACAGAGTCCATGTTAGAAATAAGCCCTCCCCCTGTGACGGGGCCTAGGTCCAGATCATGCCTTCTCCTTAGCTGATGTCTCAGTCTCAGAAAGCCTCCATGGGACTGGTTTAGTTGTCTCTGTTGCTCTTTTTGTGGGGTTCCTGTCCCATCCAGGTTCTTCCATCTTAGCTCTGTACCCCATTTTTAAAATTGGATTATTTGATTTGTTGGTGTTTAATTTCTTAAGTTCTTTTTGTATATTTTAGATATCAGCCCTCTGTCTGATGTAGGGTTGATGGAGACCTTTTCCCAATTTGTCAGCTGCTGTTTTGTTCTATTGACAGTGTCCTTTGATTTACAGAAATTTCTCAGTTTCCTAAGATCCCATTTATTAATTGTTGATCTCAGGGCCTGTGCTGATTTACGAAGAAATGAGGAGAATACCCTCATATTAAACGTTCCAAGATTGCAGAGTTTGTATTATTGTACAAGCCAAGTAAAAGCCAAGTTCAACACAGTTGTCAGAATTGCTTTGGAAAAACACCAGGAGTTGGTTAGTTATAAATCCAGGGAAAGAAGTAAGAGTAACAATATCACTAATGATGCCAACATCATTGTTCATTGTATGCTGGCTTTGGGCCACAATCTTTTCCAAAACCACAAAGCCCTAGAGAATCTCTCTCAGTCACTTTTTTTTTTTTAGAGAAGCAGCCAGGGCCCAAGCCATTGGAGACTGACACAGTCACTGTGCAAAGGAGGCAGAGTGGTGGTTGGGGCTACATCCCAGCACTGTTCTATGCTGCAGTCACAGCCAACTCCAAAAGGACATCGCTAGCACACTTGCTTTTCAAAATGTTTTTGTCAAACTAAGGACAGCCTCTTCAACAAATGGTGATGGCTAGACTGGACAGCTGCATGTAGAAGACTGCAAATACTTATCTATCACTGCACACAAAACTCAAGTCCAAGTGGATCAAAGGCCTCAGTGTAAAACCAGATGTACTGTATGTGACAGAAGACAAAAGCAAGGAAGATCCTTGAACACATTGGCCCAAGAAAAAACTTTCTGAACAGAACATCATTAGCTCAGGCATTAAGACCAACAACTAACAAATGGGACCTTACAAAACTGGAAAGATTCTGCATGGCAAAAGATGCCGCCATCTTGACAAAGCAGCAGTCTTCAGATTGGAGAAAGATTCCAACTATACACCTAATAAAGGGCTAACATCCAAAATACACAAAGAACCAAAGAGCTAGATATCAAGAAAACAAATAACCCAATTTAAAAATGAAGTACTGATTTAAATAGAGAATTCTCAATAGAGGAAATGCAAATGGCTGAGAATTATTTTAAAAATGTTCAACATCCTTAGTCATCACGAAAATGCAAATCAAAACTACTTTGAGATTCCATCTCACTTATCAGAATGCTAAAATCAATAAAGCAAATGGCAGCTCATGCTGGTGAGTATCAGGAGTAAAGGCAGCACTCCTACTTTGTTGTTGGAACTGTAAACTTGTACAGTCACTGTGGAAATCAGTGTGACAGTTCCTCAAGAAGATGAGAATTGATTTACCTCAAGACCCAGCTGTACCACTCTTGAGCATAGACCCAAAGGACCCTTCTTCCTACCATAGAGATACTTGTTCAACCATGTCTTTGCTGCTTTTTTCATAATAGCAAGAAACAGGAAACACCTAGCTGACCTTCAACAGAAGGTCATTTACATAGTGCATGTTTACACATTCAAGCAATGGAATATTATTCAGCCATTAAAAGAAATAAAATTTGCAAGTAAATGGATGGAACTAGAAAAAAAAATCACCCTGAGTGATATAATCAAGACCTAGGAAGAAAACTGTGGTATGTACTTGCTTATAGCCTCATCATAGCTGTGAAGTCAATGACAGCCGAGCTACAATACATACAACAACAGAGGTTTGATATAGAAGAAGGGAGTAAGGTATACAGACAGATCTCCTTCGAAAATGGGAATAGAACAGATAGTCATGCATAAATGGGAGTGTGAAATAGGAGGATCAAGTCAGTAACGAAAAAAAGAGAGGGCAAGGCAGTGAATATGGGGAGAGAGAGATAGCATTAAGGACCATTTGAAAGGTAGTGTGTTTGTGGAAACCTAATATGGCAGAACCTTCTCGAAAAAATATACATATAGGAAGGCAATCTCAGTGAAATCACCAAACAATGGAAAAGATAGAGTCCCAACTGGACATTTCATTAAATGAAGTTTCCCACACTAGGATTGGTTACATTTAACACAGCTGTTAGCAAAAGGGTTCTTATGGGAATCCACAAACTAGCTAGGCTGTTTCCAACTTGTTCTCTACAAACTGACAGCAAGGCCCTATTGCTGAAGACAACACCCACATTCATTGAACATGGAGCAGTGCCTACATAGAGCCTTAACCCTGCATTCTAGAGTCTCTGGTACAGGAAGGTACTCTGCATGTCAACACTAAGGTTGCCATGATTCATTTGATCTATGATGCTGTTCTGCCTGCAAAATATGCTAGCACAATAGTGGCATAAAGCTTGTGGGAGTAACCAATCAATATCCAATTTGACTTAAGGCTTACTCTATGAGTTAGAACCCACACCCAACACTGTTTAGGTTACCAAAAATCAGAGACTAGATAGCCCAGGGTCCTAGAGTAAAACTAAATACTACCGTTCTTTTCTTTTCAAGTGTAGCAATAAAATGACTCCTAATGATAGTCTGCTATACTCATAAATCAATGCCTTGCTCAGCCATCATCAGAGAAGCTTTCTTCTGCCACTGATGGGAACAAATATGGAGACCCACAGCCAGATATTAGGTAGGGAGTGAGAGACCTTGGAACACTTAGTCTTAAATGTGATATCTCCATCAAATCCCTCCCCTCAGGGCATAGAGAATCCTGTGGATGAGGAAGTGAAGAGTTTAAGAGCCAGAGCGGATGGAGGACACCATGAAAACAAGGCCCTCTAAATCAACATGATCAAAGCTGAAGTGAACTCGAAGAGATTGAGGCAGCATGAAAAGGGCCTGCACAGCTCTGCAACACGTCCTTTGTGTGTATGTCATGGCTTCCAGTTTAGTATTTTATGAGATTCCTGAGTGTGCAAACGGGTGGGGCTCTTATTCTTGTGCCTTCTTTGGGGCTCTTTTCCTTCTGTTTGTTTTGTCCAATTCTAGTTCATTAGTTTTTGTCTAAACACACCATATTTTATTTTATTATTATCCCTTAGAAGCTTGCTTGTTTTCTGTTGAGGGACAGAAAGGGGGTAGCTCTGGATGGGAGGGGGAGTATTGAGGAACTATGAAGAGGGGAAGCCATAATCAGGATATATTGAATGATAAAAAAAAACAACAAACAACTACTTTCAGCAAAAGGAAACAAAAAGCTTTAGAAACAGAATGGGACCCCCCCCGGAGCCCAAACTTCTTATGACTCAGTACTTATCAAGGTTATCTGTCCCAGAACCATGCTGTCTAAGGATCGCATTGTTCCACCAGGACTATGAGGAGACCTTTCATTTGGAAAAGCGAGGAGGCCTTTGGGAATGCAGAGAACTGGCATGGCCAGCACAGTGCAGCACAGCAGGAAGTCTGTGGCCTGCCTCCTTCTAGCAGAAGCAGCCAGACTGTGACAGGAGCCAGAGGTGATTACCTGTGTGTGAGTGATGATCTCCGAGAACAGTCCTCCCTACTGAGGTGAGCGTCTAGGCTTCATGGCCTTTATCACAACACAGAAGAACCTACAACTGATGGACTGAAGGAGCAGCTACAACTCTCTGGTGCTCAGCCACTGTGGTGTTTCCTACTGTCCTACTGCATTCCTTACAGGTAGCTGTAGTCCATCAGGGGTGACATCAGTCATGCCCTCCCATAACTTAGGCCTGTCACCTCAAGTTGCATTCACTGCCTCCCAGAGGATGCGTGGATCCTTCGTCCCCTTACCTAGGATGTCCGTCACTCACTTGAGTGATAGGTTCAGTGCTAACACATTGGTTTCTGCCAAAGCACAGGGCAAAAAAACAAAAGAAAAAGATCATCACAAGACTCTGCAGTCACTTTGAAAACAACAATGTGGCTCATTAGTATTCAGAAGTGGAAAATGGAGCTCTCTGTGTTCAGTCATCAGAACCTACAAGAGGTCTGTCTGTAAGGGAGGAAGATGTGGCTCCCAGAATCACTTTCAGGTGTAAAAATGTGGCACAGAGCACCCTCTCCTAATTAATGCCAATTGTACATCTTACAGGATATTCCCCCAGCATACCCAGGCTGTGCATAGATTTATTACCATCTTGTTGGGGAAGAAGGGCAGTGATTGACAATGGTCTCTTTACAAATCCCGAGCGGTGTATAATTTGGCTTTCTAATTGTGTGTGTTTGCACAGGATGCTTCCTCCTCCAGCTGGATTTCTGAGTGAAGGGCTCTCAGTAATGTCTTAGATCCGTTGCGTGCCTCTAGGAAGAAACAAGCTTGCACATTCTCAGCCTTACCAGAAGACTTAGGATCCAAACATCAGGGTGGAGACTCAGGGGAGCAAATATCCCCTTTATGAAGCCATGCAACCAGGCAGTAAAACTTCTTTAAAAAAAAAAGATTTATTTCATTATTTGTGTGTATACATGTATGCATGTGTTTGTGCTGTGTGCGTGTGTATGTGTGCATGAGTGTGTGTGTCTCTGTGTGGGTGTGTATGTGTGTATGTGTGTATGTGTGTGTGTGTGCCCACTGAGGCCAGAAAAGGGTACTGGATACCCTGGAGCCAGAATTGTAGGCCAATGTGAGGCACCTACCAAACAGTTCAGCTGGGAACTGAACTGCTGTCCTTCAGAGGAACAGCAAGTGCTCTTAACTGTTGAGCCATCTCTTTGGCTGGAAGAGTCCTTCCTTCTACACAGCTTATCCCTATCGGCATGCTGAGACTTGCATATTTCACAAGAATCGCCTACAGTCATAGATACTCTGTCAGTGGGAGGACAATTACAAGCTGATGGAATCATCAGAAAAAATTTAACACAAGAGTCGGGTATTGAAGGATGAACAGGAATTTGACACACAAGGGAATGGACAAAAAAAGGTAGTTTAGACAACATTCTCCCCTATAGGGAGGCTCCTTAAGACTCAGTAAATGAATAACTCAGGAGATTCAGGAACTCCCTAAAACTGACCAGATACATTAGGCCCTTCCCTCCCAACACTTACGTGAGCAATAAGGACTGCTGAGAAACACTCTTGGGCCAGCATATCTACTGCATAGAAGAGGCAGAGACCAACCATGCTGTTTAAAAGACAAACAAACTGAACTGTCTAGGAAACACAGCATAGTTGAGATACCTGGATGAAGATCGGACAAGCTGGAATCTCTGTAAGTGTCACTATCTGACTATTTGAGCTTTCTGCAAGCTCCAGGATTTCAGATTTCATAAGCTGTCACTCACACTGGGGTGAGATTTTGGGTGACGCAAATCTGTCTTTCAATCATTTTTGTTCTGGAAAACAGCTCTTTATTCATGCTCCTGTAAATAACACCAATAAAACTCATTGGTTCACCAAGTTGGACTTTGGTGTTATCCTTGTTTTGTTCTATTGTTGGCTCTCTGTCTGGGGTGTTTGGTGTATCCTTGCTTTGTTCCATTGCTGGTTCCCTATCTGGTCTGAGACTTTTGTCCTGTGTCTGCTGCCTGCCTATCTCAGCTGCCAAGGCTTGCATGTCAGACAAGAAGACAGCTTAAGACCCAACACTCAGAAGAAGTCTTCATTCTTTTTCTGGTTCCAGAGACACTGTGGACTGCTGTCGTCAGAGACTGAGGGAGTCATGAGTCTTAGGAAGGGCTGAACAGCTGCTGAGTGAGGGGAGCCCTTGGGCTCTATTAGCCTTTCCTTGCACAGAATAAATGGGGACCCTACTTTCTCCCTTGGATGAGAGACAATATAAATTGATCATAAAATCATTGAAGAAGAAAAATTGTAAGAAAAAAAATAACTAATTTAACAGATTTATGAAGGTCATTAACAGCCTACTAGGATGTTCTGATTCAGTTGAGACAGTAAATTTAATGTGACAAAATGACAATTGAAAAAAAACTAAGTGAGAGAAGGCATAGTCTTTATGTGTTAAATCCTGCTGGCTTCACATTGTGGAAACTTTCACCTTTTTGGTTGGGTGTGCCTCATCTCTTTCCTACGCTGAACTTGAAACATGCTGCCTCACTTTTCTGTGTAGTGATGATGGTACCTCAGCTTCCAACATTCTTCTTGTCTCTCATAGTTTTTGTTTGAGGCTAGTTAAAATCTCATCTTTGAGATTAGATGGATTCTTCCACTGAGGAATATCTACTCCATTCTTGATCCACTAACTGAAAAGAAAAAAAAAATGCAGAAATTGCAAAGTGTAACACACACCTTGGTATGCATTTTATTCTTCCTTTCCTTTGTCCTCTTCATCTGTTGCATGTCTGAGTGTGAAAACTGCCAGGGACCTCAGTGGTCATCTCCTCTCATGTTTCCAAAGCACATGATGTAAGTTGAGATTGCAAGGTGCATTTTTAAGTTTTTAAATATATAAATATTTAAGTGTGTATTATAAAACTTTAAATAGTATAAGAAAACCAAGATTTCAAGGATATCCTTGAAATTTCAAGGATATTCCTTGGGTGATCACATATGTTACTATGACAAAATTCCTGGTATTGGATAAATAATCTTTGGGGAACTAATTAATTTGCTTCTTTTTTTTTTTTCCAGTAGCTAGAGAAACAGGATCAGGAGACAAGAGACAAGGCCAAGGTTTACCCAATGGAATGCTAGCTGACTCAGCTTAAACTCAGGACATCCATCATTTTCTATATTTTTATATATGTGTGACACTACTATTTGCTGTGTCTATGAACCAATAATTTTTATACTGCTAAAATGTGTATCTAATGTAAAAATATAATTTTGATGCTGAGAATATAGCTTGCATATGTATATGCATATAAAAATATACACATGCATACATGAACATATTATACATACATACACACATGCATATGGTTTGGAGAAACATATAAATATCTAAAGAATTCTAAAAAGTGACTTTAAAAGTAATCTATCTTGGATGTAGTGATAGAACCCAAAGTAATGTTCAAATGTCTCTCTCTCTCTCTCTCTCTCTCTCTCTGTGTGTGTGCATGTGTGTGTGTGTCTGTGAGAGAGAGAAAGAGAAAGAATTCGTGTCTGCCATCTACTATTCTGACTGTTTGGGTTTACAATTTTCTGTTGTGTCTCTGCTACAAAGCTCTTTGACAACAGTCACCACAGCTACCACTCATCATTTCTCACTGACTATCCAGCACTGTTCTAAATGCTTTTTACTCATTCATAAAAATATTTTTACTTATAAAATCCTTACTATGTACAATTTAAAGACCAGAAAAAACATGGACCAGTGAGATGGCTCAGATGGTAAAGCTGCCTGCCACCAAGCCTAATGACTGAGTGTGATCCCTGAGACCCATACGGTGGAAAGAAAAAAAAATGACTCCTAAGTTGTCCTCTCCCTCTGCATGTGCACGGTGGTGCACACACAACAGATAAATAAATAAGTAAAACGTAATAATAAAAGCTTTTGAAGATCAGAAAACAGAGACACATGGAGGTTAACCAACCTACCCAATACTGGAGAATTTGAGGGCGCTTCTGCCTGTCTGCTTCAATGTCATCTCTTAGTCTACTGTTTACAGCAAACCCAACAAGCTTGACCTTAAACAAACCAACACCTCTATAAATCATTACTAGTTTGTATACTTATGAAAGCACTGAAAAAAAAAATCAATGCAGTCTTTACTTTCTTTGGTGATTAAACTCACTTTACAATCAGCTTTGTATCCTAAATTTCAGCTGTGTACACAAGTGTTATCGCACAAAATTTGACAAAGTCCCTGAAGGGGGATTATATGGAGATAATTGAAATGCATGTTATGCAAAGTAGTTTTCAAATACGAAGAGCAGAAAGGATGAATTGAGGATGCAGAGGAAAAAGTGACTCAGGACAAACTGAGGCCATGGTGAGAAGCAAGATTCACCGTGGCAGCAATCCACCAAGAACCACAAAAGCAGTAGAGGCCACTGTGTCAAGAGCCTGGAACTATGTTGAAGACTTATACAGATTCTAAATTTCTACAGTAACCACCGAAGTCTTTATTGTCATTGCTGTCTGACAAGTGAAGAAATAGAGATGCTACATTACATCTTCCTATGACCATGCAGTGTCACAGACCTACAGGCTGGCACTCAGGCTCAGTTGCCACATTTCTTCCCTTCTACGACTGGGAATTCACAGGACATCCTGGCATATAATGGCATGTTCATTTGCTCTTTTCTTGGCTTGAGTCATGAGTAAAAAACACACTGGAAACACTTACTGTTTAGTTGGGTGCCATTTTTCAAGTTAGCTGGATAAAGGAGGGGTTCGCTCAGCCAGAATGCCTTTTAGAAACCTCCTGTGTCAGCTCTTCTCAAAAAGATGCTCTAAAAGTGACCTGATCAAGGGCATCCTTTCCAGAAAAGCTTTGTAACACTATGTAGTGATTTTACTATAGTAAAAATATTTATTTTTTATTATGAGTATACAATAGGGGCATGTGGAGGTCAGGAGACATCTTGTAGAGTTGACTCTCCCTCTCCCTTTATGTGTGGTCTGAAGCTCAAACTCACATTTCCAGGCTAATGTTTTAAGAGTGTGTTACCTACTAAGGCTTCTGGCCAGACCAGGGTGATAAGTTTGAAACCAACATGTTATTTAAAGAGCTGACTCATGCTCAAAAAAAAATCTTCAAAGTAAATGCATAAAAATGTCAAATATACAAACACTGAGATTCCAATTTTCCTTTTGAATAACAACAATAAAGGATATACTTTAGATTGGGTAGAGAGCCTTTTTTTTTTTAAAGATTTATTTATTTATTACTTATGCAATGTGTGTTAGCATGTACACCTGCACGCCAGAAGAGGGAACCAGATTTCATGTTTAGATGGTTGTGAGCCACCATGTGGTTGCTGGGAATTGAACTCAGGACCTTTGGGAAGAGCAATCAGTGCTCTTATCCTCTGAGCCATTTCTCCAGCACCCGAGAGCCTTTTTTTAATAGGATTTTTTTAAAGACTTATTTATTTATTATTTATTTATATAACATTCTGCCTGCATGTGTGCCTGCACACCAGAAGAGGGGACCAGATCTTACTACAGATGGTTGTGAGCCACCATGTGGTTGTTGAGAATTGAACTAGGGACCTTTGGAAGAACAGCCAGTATTTTTATCCTCTTTAGCCCATTAATAATTATGAAATTTTAGCCACGTCTGAATTCCAGTTTGGCCTTTCAAAATAATAGAGGCCAAGTTTGTTCTCTCTTCTGTGTGACAACCCTTCACATATTTGATAAGACAGCGTTCTTATTTCCCCTGCATCACTGTCTTTTCTTAAAGTTAATCAGAGGTTTCTTAAATCTCTCTTCTCTGAGAGATAAGAGCCAACTTTCTCCAGAGACTTTCAGTGTCTGAGACAGGCACAGCCCTAGTTCATTTCTCATTTAAAAACAGGGACTGGGCAAGGACAAAGTATTTCTTGGCTTGTTTTCTCTTTTCAAGGCAGGCTCTAGGACTATGATAAATATTTGTCTAAACTAAAGTTGAGCTATATGAAAATTTTTATAATGGCCCATTAATTGTATGTTACTCGATAAAGCTGGAATTTAGTAATACATTTATGATTTATGGGTGCACTGTCAGCAAGCCAGGAACCTCCCCCTTGTCTGTCCTTTCAAATGACACTAAAAAGGAAGAGGAGGCAAGCAATGTGCAATGTGATGTGTGTTTGTATGTATTATTGTTCCAAGTTCACAAAATGTTTGATTTCAAATAATTTCGAAGAGATACAAGTTATGTGTTAACATTACAAACATTTTGAGTTGTTTGGTTCAAACCTTCTCTTTGTTGGGGATGGTTTGGTCAGATGGATAAGTGAATTAGGAAAGAATTTGTATTAATTATAAGTCAGTTTCCTGTTACTTACTAACAAAAATGGATCCAGGAGCCACATAATAAAAATACTCTGGTTTGGCCACTTGGAAGTAAACTGGAGTTTCCATTCTAAAGAATGTGCTAAGTTAGTACGTGTGTGTGTGTGTGTGTGTGTGTGTTTGTGTGTATGTTTGGTTTTGTTGTTAGTCTGTTTTGTTTTCTTGAGGTGCTGGGATTGAACTCAGGCCCTTGCATATGTTAGTCCAGGGCTCTCTACTGCTCCTCATCCCAAGCTTCCAGCTATGATCTCTGAGCACAGCAAATTCATTTTATAATACATATCATGAAAGACTTGTGAAGAGGTGTCATGAGTGTGTAGCCTGACCCCAGATCCTGGCTCTGTCATCAAATGGTATCAAAATGTTATGTTAGTGGAGTCAGAGGCCTAGCTTACCCACATCTGTACCCATGAGAGATGTCTCTTCTTCAGGGAACTTGAAGACTGATGGTGACTTCTTCCCATCCTCCACTTTTAGATCTCACAGTGGGCCCATACCGAAGTAGTCTGTGCCAGGCCAGGGTCCCCAGCTCCATTTGCATAATGAGCATCACACAGGTAGATCTTTATTATTCAAAATCACAGGCTTTCTGTTTTCTGGAAGTGGATTGGTTTTGTGGCGTGACTTTCTTTTGCCAGCCAATAGTGCGTGGTGCATGTTCCTTGACAAAGATGGTTTTAAATATTTCCATATAGTAAATTCTAGCAAATACTATGAAGTGTTAAAGGGATAGAGAAAGGAACTGGGTTATAAAACAGTTAAGTAACATTCATAGGCAGACAGTGAGAGTAAATCCTGAGTCCAGAGTCCAAGTGGTTGATCTTTCAAGTGCTTAGTCATTGCACTAAATTGTGTATGGCAGATTGATCTCTAAGGCTTAGGGTTAGGAAGCGATAAAAAGTGGAAGAGGATGTTGCTGATAAGAAAATGTAAGCTGTCTGAGTGTGATAGCTACTCTTGTCCAGCCACTGGCGGCTGTCCGCGTTCCTGCCTTGGGCTGCCGTCATGGGTCTTCTGATTTTTCAGGAAAGGTCAGAATTCAGAAAGTCAAAAGCATGCTCTACGCACTTCAAGATGTTGCAATTAGTTATAAAGTTTTAAGGACTCAATGTTATGGCTCACGGGACAACGTTCTGTGGTGAGAGCTAGGAATAGCCTTGCAGCCCAAGGCCAGCCTCTGGAGCTATACACTGAGATTCACGGGCACATCTTATACCTCTGAGTACAACACATCTCTCTCGCCTCAGCCTGAGAAGTGAGGCTCATGGCATAAGTGAGAATACATGTCTACAATTGCTGCAGGAAGCAAATGAATGAATATAAACTCCAAATGAGGCCTAGCACATGCAAGCAATATTAGCAAGTAGTATTACATCTTACTGTTCTCTGTTCTGACACAGAAGACAGCACTCACAGTGAATGTGGAGTTTGCCTCAAACTGCCTGGAAACTTGGAAACAATGTGGCCACCAATGACTGTAGGCTTAGACTTTTCACCAAACCTACTTTATTTAGGGTTCTTAAACATCTTCACCTCCCTTCCAGCCCTTGACCTTAGGAGATCAGTAGGGAAAAGAGCGGTAGACCTCTTTTATCTACTTCCTGCTGATTAGGGTGGATGGGCTTTTAGGGGATTATCAAACTCAGTCGTCAGGATACCAGCAGTCCAGTCCAAAGCCCAATACCAAGCAGCAACATGAAGTCAGCAAAAGGCTCAGGACTCGTTTGGATTGCCCGGAGAAGTTCTCTGGCATTTTCCTCTCTGTGAAGTCAAGTGTCAAAGCATGACGATCAGGGCAGCTATGTAGATCCAAAAGGCAATGCCTCACTGTGCATGGACCTCTATATATCTCCTCTCCTTAGAGTCCACCGAAGGATGTTCTCAGCTGGCCAAAGTCATGACCCTTGTACAAGAGAGCTCACAGCAAAATATAAAGTATCTTCTCACAAGATAATGTGCAGCAAAACATTACGTGTCCAGCTTGCAGCAAAACATCACATGACAAAACCGAGTCTTCAAAGAAAGCAGAAATTTCTACTTCAATTGACCAGCATTGAAAATATTTTCTGTATAGATTCTGCTTCAATTCATCAAAGGCAGGCCATAGAAATTATTTGCTTATAACACAATAGATACAATGAGGGCTAGGAAATTGCCGTAATGGTAGAGCTCTTGCCAGCAAACATTAGGATCTGGGCTTGATTCTAGCACAGAGAAAAGAAAATGAAACGAAAAGTGACCAATTTATCAAGTCTATTTTTCCTGCTAATTGTTGTTGTTACTTTTAATTATATTTTCTCTTAATCTTGTTCTGGAAGTAAAATTACTAGAAGAGAAAGTAGTCAGTCCATTCAAATGAAATTGGTGCACAGAGCCTTTGATCCCACGGGAAACTATCAAGGACATAGCCAACTTCTGTTGGAAAGAAAAAGAAAAAAAATCCATCAGTTTTAAAATATGACATTTGCAGATCCATTTAGCATCTGTTCTATGGAGATGACAGGAGGATGGAAATTTGAATCACATGAGGTCCCACAGAGTCCTGCAGGGCTGTCAGTCTTCAGAGAGGCAAAGGGCTGAGGTGTAGCTTCCTGGACCTGTCCCTGAGGCTCTTCTAATTTAGCTGTTAGTAGGGCCCTAATTTAGCTGTTAGTGTGTTTTGAGACTATGCTTTGAGCTACTAAAGTGACCTTTTAGCACAAGTAGAGTGGCCAGAAGACTGGGGATGAAGATGGGAGAAATATAGGTTCACAAGGACATTAAGGGTGGCTAAAGTAAGTTCCTTGCCTGGGCTGGTAAAGTGAGCTACTATGCCCCATACAAGTTAAACCACTTTACAAATTTGGTTTTGAAAGCAACACACACTGCATTCCCGGTTCTATAAGAACACAAAGAGCAGAAGTTACTGCTTAGTTGAAGTCTGGCATTACCAGATAGCCCCTGAGCTCAGTGCAAAAATAATGGACTCTTTTTGTCAGCAGGGCACCCTCTTCTCTGTCTGATATAGGAAGCCTGAATTCCCACATCCTCTGCCTTTCACCAGGTGGAAAGTGCTCAGCAAGCACGTAGGTATTCCTGGAAATACCTCACCCTATGCTAATGAGACCTTAGCTTTCAGCAAAGGACCTTTAGCCATACCTGGAGTTCTTCTCCAACACAGAGAATAATGAAGTACTGTGTCCCCTTTCTTATAATAAGACTGTACCACTGCATGTAAATGAAATACTGCTGAATGTAAATGTAATATCCCTGGCACCCTTAGCCCCAACAGACACATTCACCCTCAAAATTCCTCCCACTGCCCAAGGTTTATATGTCCATTTCACATGAAATAAAGGGGGATGTCATCATCTATTTCATCAAAGATCATAAGAGATTTGTCATTTATTCCAGTGAAGGAAGGGCTCCCTTTTCACCTGAAGAATTCATCATTGGATGGCTGGGTCTTGGCTTCCAGCAAGGCAGCCTTGATCACCATTGAAGAGGAAGGGAGCTGCGGACTGCCAGTGAAGCATCAGCTGGACCTGAGGACCTGCATTTCTGCTGTGAACCTAAGGCAGCCTGCCAGAATCCTCCGCTGTTAGCATGAGGTATCATCATGGAGTTCTGATGGCTCCTCCGAGTTTCCACTGCCATCTGGTACCAGCAATTCCATTAAAAAGAGCTAACTGTAACACCCCAGGGAAAACTCTTCTTCACACCTCCCGGTGATATCAGGAGCCTTGCATGCAGGGACTTAGCGTTAGCCATTCCTGAAAGAATCAGAACCTAAGACGCTGAGGTTCCACCCGCCACTCCTCAACCCCCACCCGGAAGCTGACAGTGTCTGGACCACCCTGCTGGAGAAATTCAGTTCCTGCGTGGCATTCAGCAGTGGTGGCAGCAGCTGGGGGAAACACAGAATGACAGCTCCTAAAGTGGACAGGAATGAAGACAGTAGAGATGATCATATGGCAACAGGCAGGACCCTGGGAAATGTCTGTGACATTTACCATGACAAAATATTTGACCCAACTGACAATTTTTGGGGGGGGGGCTACAGATGACAAGTTGCAGTTTTAGAGGAATGGGAGGGAAAGTTCCAGTGTGTAGGGACTTGCTACAGTTTGTACGCTTCTTAAATAAAGTTCTTCAGGAAAGAGATAAATTTGAATGTTACCCAAGTGAAAACAGACTTTGCTAAGAAAGACATTGTTTGCGTATAGGCTGAGTTGCCTGTAGATCTTTTAGTCTGAAATCCTGTGGTATTAGGAAAATTAGTTTTTGCCCCTTAAAAAGCAGGAGGGGAATGAGAGACTTATCAGAAGATAATTCATCTAAACAGCTCCTGTTATTAATCACATCTAAATAAAAGAAAGGCAGTCCTGCTTTCAAAGACTATGTCAAAGCAGGCCCCAGTCAAGGCCCCTGCTTTTGAAGGTGTTAAGGTGAAGGCCATCAATACAATGGAGAAGGAGGTGGTCAGGGTAGAGGTCAAAGGACAGTTACATGGCAAGTAAGGATTTCAGAACTGGCAACCACATTAAGTAAAAAAATGTACCTGTGGTTACTAGCCATGAAATTGAGTGAAGCAAAGAGGCTGGGAAGCCTGCCCTGCTAGAGTGATGACTGTGCCATGAAGGAAACAGATTCTGGATGAAAATAGCCATGAGCATCACTCCTTGAGGAAAATCTCAGGTGTCCGCACCTAAGCAAAGAGGAAGTGGGTGGCTGTGTCTGTACATTTGTCAGAGGGACGAACACAGCTTTCCAAAGTGGCTGTTCTGGGAAGTGGCCACACTGCCTGGGCCTCAGTTCTCAGTTCTTGTCCATTTGGGCTGATATGAGTGAGGATCTGTGAATTATTTTCTCTTGTACACAAACCACATATAAAGGTTTTAGGGCAATGGCTTTTATTTCTTCCAGTGCTTGTGTTATCCTTCAGACATGCAGTTATATATATAAATAACTATCACCTAGAATCCAAAACCTATAGCTAGATACTCTTTTAAGAAAGAGGGAAGTGAAGACCCACCCAAGTGTGAGACAAATCTTTTTAGCGTACGTTCACGAATGTGCTGTGTGGGCACTAGTCAGGGAAAAGGGCCCGAGGAGAGAAATTGTTGAAGACAACAATATCTTTTACTATCTTTTTTCACTATGGAGTACCACAGGAAACAGTTCAAGTTTTTTTCTTGCGTTAAGAATCCATGTTATTTAGGGAGACTTTCCCAAGCTTTAGAAGAATAAATTTTGGTCTGAGCAAGCCAGTCCTGTCAGTATCACAACCAGTAACAACCATTAGTCTAACTATGGCTGTGACTCTACCTTGGCCAGTTTGACAGCATGAGGGACTTCCAGGGAAGTGTCCTTCCTATAAGGAGCCATGCAAGCTGCCAAGGGAAAAGAGCAGTCAAAAGGCCTTTCAGATATAAAGTTTTCTAACCACAACAGTGACCAGACAGCAAGATACACCCAAGGGCCCAGAAGGGGCTCTGCTATCTTGGGGGTGATGAACAGCCACCTAATCAGATTTAAGACCTACTCACTAAGAAAGAATACATGCTTGGCACTGTAGATTTAGCCAGCTACTTGTGGCTAGTGAGGTTGTGGGTCACAGAGAAGAATCTACTGTTAGCTTTCTTCTAAAACTATTTTTTTCCCTTAAACTATTGTAGATTCCAATTGTTCTAAACACGTATCCCTCTACTCACAGCTGAGGGTACTCTCAGCCCACATCAAATAAGCTTCTTTTTGTGCCAGACAGAGAGCATCACAGAAATCTGCAACAGGTCACAACTGCAGAGAACAACTGACCGTGGGGTACTTGTTCCCAAATTGTATCTACAATAGAACTCCTATACCTAAGTCCCAGGAAACATGTGGAAAGAGAAGGCAGAAAGACTTGCCAGAGCCAGAGGACGAGCCCATCTGCTCTGAGATAGTGTCTTCTGTGTGTGACACAAAGCTGGACTCGTGGAATTCAGCAATCCAGTCACCTTAAAAGACCTGCTCCATGACAATACCAGTTGCTATTCCAATGTGGCTGGGGAAAATCTCACAAGCTCTCATCCCTAGATGAAGAGCCGTAAGTGGTCAGTGGCTACTAAGAGAGACAGAGTTGGTTTTCAAAGGAGGAGCTCTGAGAGAGGTTATGCTGTTTCATGTGTTCAGCTCTCTCCCTCTCTCTCTCTCTCTCTCTCTCACACACACACACACACACGAGCAACTGACTCACTAAGTTCCACTTATATATCTGTGTGTTTGTGTGTGTGCAACAATAGTAACTAAAGAGGTCATGGAAGGAGATGGAGGGCTAGTTTGGGGTGAAAATGATGTAAATATTAGTACTTACATTTGGAATTTTCCAAAGTAAAATTTAAAAAATGCAAGAGAAAAAAAGGCTAGGGACAGATAATAGGGGAGGAGGACCTCCCCTATCAGTGGACTATGGGAGAGACAGAGAGGGAAGGAGGAAAGGAAGGGGGTGGGGACAGGGAGAAGATGAGGGAGGAGGCTACAGCTGGGATACAAAGTGAATAAATTGTAAATAGTAGCAGTCATAATAATAAAATAATTTTTTAAAAGCAAAAAGAAAGCCTCCTTTCTATGAAAAGAGCTTATGTGGAGCTCCCCTTCCCCTGCCTCGCAAGGCTTCTAGAAGTTGATGTGGCAGGAAAGCTTCAGCTGCGGAATTTACCAGGAGGCTTTCCTGGAACTTCCAACCCCTGGTGACAAGAGCAGAGAGATTGATGGAGCCTGGGTCCTGCTGGTGTGGTACAGTATCTGAGAAAGTGGGACCTTATGCCTGACTCACCATGGAACAAGATAGTGTCTTATGTTTGGGATGTTAACTATAATTTCTCTTAGAGGAAACAACAGGCATTCTAATGAGGAGGGAGACAAGATCCCATGTCTACTCACTACAGAACATATTTTTAACCACTTTCTTATTTGAGTTAAGTAAACACCAGAATTTAAAGCTGGGCTCAGCCATCTACCTAGTCACATCACCTTCTTGTGCCTACCATCATGTAACCTCATCAAAGATTGCCTGAGGCACGTAATAAGCATTTAATGGATGCTAACTGTTTTTACTCTGACCCTATTGGTAAAGAATATTCTACTTATCCTGAGGTAGAAGCTAATGTTGGTGTGTGTATGTTATCAGCACTGATTTTAAAAGTTGTTTTTTTGTTTTTGTTTTTGTTTTTTTTTTTCAGTAACAGGAGAAAATTATTTATTTTTGGCCTTGTTGCATGTGAATTAGGCTGCTAAAGCAAAACAGGAACATATTTGTTTTTTTTTTTTTTTTCAGTGGAGGCTTTTCAGCCCCATCTTTGTTTCCAGATTCTCTGTGGATTCTTTTTCCTGTTGTTTAGGTGACTCAGTTGCAACATGTGATTCTTTCTAATGTGGTAACTGATGGAGGGAAGGAGCTCGCTGAGCAGGAATGTTAAGCTGGTTTCTCCATGGGACTAGAGCTCACTGGCACTTCTGTTGGTATATTTATTTAAACCAGAGTCACTGCTTTCCTCTCTACTGACGGTAATTGGCCATGTCTGTTTCTCTAGGATTGTATTCTATGTATCGATGGACCACTGTTTAGATTCAAGTCAGTTTAATGAGCAGTGGTGAGACATACATAAGGATCATACCTAGGGTAGAAAGAAGTGGGTGGTGACTGTCACATAATGCATAATTGCTAAAAGAGTCAGAGAACCACAAAACGTATTTTATGAAAAGATTCATGAGTTTAGTGGCATTTGCTAATTGGTTCAGTAGAGTTCTCTAAAGCTGTTCAATGCCTCAGACAATTACATTTTATTTTTAAGAAGTACTTCTAGACAGGTTGCAGCAGTAAGACTATAAATAGCTGAGAATTTTGGTAAATAGAATCTATCAAGAAAATTGTCCTTTTCATTTAGATTTTCAAATTTTGTGGCATATAGGCTTTTGTAGTAAGACCTAATGATTGTTTGGATTTCCTCAGTGTCTGTGGTTATGTCCCCCTTTTCATTTCTGATTTTACTGATTTGGATAGTTTCTCTCTGCCTTTTAGTTAGTTTGGCTAAGGGTTTGTCTATTTTGTTGATTTTCTCAAAGAACCAGCTTTTTGTTTCATTGCTTCTTTGAATAGTTTTATTTGTTTCTAATTGATTGATTTCAGCCCTGAGTTTGATTAAGGACAGGAGCTCCACAAGGACCAAATATATCTGGGCCCAGGGGTCTTTTCTGAGACTGTTTCTCCAACCAAGGACCATGAATGGATATAACCTAGAACCCCTGCCCAGATATAGCCCATCGCAGCTCAGTATCCAAGTAGGATCCAACAGGGACTGTCTCAGACATGAACTCAATGGCTGGCTCTTTGACCTCCCCCACCCCTGAGGGAGGAACAGCCTTGCTAGGCCACAGAAGAGGACATTGTAGCCAGCCCTGAAGAGATATGATAAGCTAGGATCAGATGGAAGGGAAGGAGGACCTCCCCCATCAGGGCACTTAGAGAGGGGCAGGAAGGAAATGAAGGAAATGAATGAGGGATTGGGAGGGATGGAGGGAGGGGGTTACAGCTGGGATACAAAGTAAATAAACTGTAATTAATATAAAAAATAATAAATAAAAAAAGAAAGGAAAAAAACCAGATAGCTGAGAATTGCCAGAAAACTTCTTCTTGGGGGACAGGAGAGGCTGAGGCCCTGGTGCCAGGCTAGAGAGGGGCTTGGTTCCCAGGAAGATACTGCCTACAGTTCTTAGATTTATTGAACTACTTTGCAGAAGAGACCAGAGCTGAGACAATGGGCAGGTACACACTATGTCAGGACCTCTGAATTCTGTATACTTCTTTCCCTTTGTTTAAACCGAAATCTCATGTCACACTCCAAAGAGGGACTTGGAGGTCACTGGATATCTTTGCTTCTCTTTTCCATACAGCCACACTGACTATATCTTCTTTTTCTGCTTTTTTGATTATCCAACTCTTTAATTGGAGTATTGTATTGGGGCAAATGGCTGAGCCTAGCTTACTGGGACAGTGACAGCTCAGGCTTTGATCCTAAAAACTTAGTAATGTTGTGTTACTCTTTTTCTTTTACATTCATTAATGCCTGTGAAAAATAAATTAGAATTCTGAATAAGAATGGATTGAATGCTCTGCTTCAGGTAAAGATGCTATTAGCCCAATAAATTGTAGAGATTGGGCATAAGGGTTCTCAAAAACGAAGTATCTTAGTGAAAGTTCATCTACTTACAAAGAGGCTCCCGTGGTATCCATGCTCTCTATTTTGGATCAAAGGAAAAAACACTGTGATAACTTTGTCAGAACAGAGAAAAGGGGCAATGGGGCTTTTTGCTTACCTAATTATCATTTGTATAAGCAGGAAAATCAGGGAGGGGGTATTTTGTTAGTAATGCCAAGAGAGTTAGTTGCCTTGATACAAGTAGACCCTAACAGCTAAAGACAAAATCATATTTCAGCTCTAGAAATAACAGATTTGGAAGAGTCCTGGCCGGAGCCACATCTTCACATTCTCTGTATAATACAGAAGTCAAGTCTATATCTAACTTGATCTGAAACCATGCCGTTGGGCTGTCTGCTGCACAGAGACATCGACTACCTATATAGGGAAGAAAAGATGTCTCTCTTTTCTATTGCTAGGTTCATGACTGAGGTCCCTAAAACAAAAAATGGCTCAACAAAGGAAAATATGAAAAACACTTATCTAATAAGAGTTTTACATGAAATGAGACCCTTCAGAAATAAACCTCCCCCAAACACATCTGTGTCAAAAAAAAAAAAGACACAGGCATGGGCTATCCTGTCATAGAATGTGTATAACGATATGATTGAAGGAAAAATGGTATGATGGAATGGTGACAATAAGTGGGAGGGTGCTTTGTAAGCTCCACCACCCTGATTCCTCTTGTCATCTCTGTATGACATCTCTGTTTCTTCTTTCTTCCAGATGTAGAGAAGATCCCTCTGGGATAAGGATCTGCTGACCCACTTTAAAAGATCATATAAGTAAAATATTGGGTTTAGATCACCCCTGTTGTTTCCTCAGATGTTAAGGTGCCATATCTTAGGGTACAGTATCATGAACCCTGCTATCACTTACTCTTAATTACCATATGAACCAGTCTAAATGAATTGTGAATACAGTATCAACAAATTTTGAAATACTGGAATCTATTTTATTTCATCATCTTTAAAATTCTGTATGGTTAGGAAAAAAAAAACTTGGTTATGGAATTTTTCTTTTAAAAATACACACATGTAGGAGATGTACAGCTTGGTCAACATGTGAGTCCCCTAACAATGAGAGTATAGAAACTGTCTCTGACTCTGTTGCCTGCCTTTGGATCCCTTTCCCCTAGCTGGGCTGTTCTGTCTGGCTTCAATGGGAGAAGAGGCTATTGGTCCTGTTATGAATTGAGGTGCCAGGGTAGATTTATACTTATTTTCTGAGAAGGAGGCGAATGGGGAAAGTGGAGTGTGAAGGTGGGACTGGAAGGAGAAGAGAAAGTGGGGTTGCAGTCAGGCTGAAAAAATTAAATAAATAAATAAGTGAAAAATATTAATCCTTTCAGAATCCCACACATGTGTAGGATGTATTTTGATCATACGCATCCCTACGTCTGCCTATAACTCCTTCCAGACCCACTCTCCATCTCTGAACCCCTCTGAACTTCAGGTCCTTTAAAACAAAACAAAACAAACATTTCAGTCCAAAGCTGTGTTGTTTATACACTAAAGAACGTGAGTTCATCCACTGGATCATAGTTTGTCTACCAGAGCCTACAGTCTTAAAGAAAACAGACTATCCCTACCCTAGATGCTACCAACAACACAATTTTCTCAACTAGGGTGGGGCTTCCCTGCCTCTCCCCACTCTGCTGGAATGTTGGCTGAGCTTAATCTTGTACAGATCTTGCTTATACAACCGCACCTGCTGTAAATTCATGGGCACAGCCTCCTTGTCATGTCCAGAAGACACTGTTTAACCCCAGTCCTCTCCAAAATTCTGGCTCTTAAAAATCTTTCTGTTTCCTTTTTGTCAATGACCCCTAAACTTGCGGGGATATTGGTGTCTTGTTTGTGGCTGAGCACTCATTAACTCTTGTATCCTCTCAGAGATAATGATGCTGATAGGAAGCCAGAGTTGAGAGTTTCTGTCTTCCTATCTGAACACGGTAAGGATGCACTGGAAGCAGACTATGAGTCTGGTTTAAATGGGTAAGGGGTCAAACAGCAAACTGTTGCCCTGTAGCAGGGTGCATTCCTCAAGCCAGGAGTCTGGCTGATTGGAGGAAAGGCGGCAAGTCACTGAAGTTTTCAAATGATCCTAAAGCAAGAAATCGATACACTCTTCATAAAGTATTACCAGGAGGTAGGCCACCAAGCCAGGAAGAGGGCTCAATGCTGCATTCCTGTGGGCAGTAAGTACAGAAAAAGAGAAGTGTTTGCTTATTTGTTTGTTTTGTTTTATTTTTGATGTATGTGTGATAGGAGGTGTCATACAAAGCTACTGGCACAGTGGTAAAAATATTTACTGGATCAGAAGAGACACAGAGAAGATATGCTAAGGAAACTATACTACATAGATAAATTGGGATACAGCCAGTGAAGGCTCAGAGAGGAAAGGAATTCTGTTACAACAGTCAAAGAAAGATACCTTGGTCTTATTTTAGGTCCCACTTATGTGGACTCCATTCTACAGCACCAACTCTCATTTTTGAGGTTGGCCATTTGGGGTAAGGCACTTTGAGTCTTTAGCAACAAGGCTAGAAATGTTTGTGTAGAACATTTCTACAGGTCTGGCTCCCTGTAGTCAGCACCTGCTTGTTAAAGTGTGGGGATTTTTGCTGTTATTTTGAGCCTTTCCTGTCTCAGCACACATAGCTGATAAAAGCTGGAGATAATAACAATAAGCTCTGGTGGGGAGAAAAAGTTGATCAAAGAGTTCAGATGAATTGTAATGGCACAACCTGGGGGCCTGTATACAAACAGCCTGTCAGAACCATGTTCCCACTAGATTTGTCAGTAATTTGTGAATCAATGGATTAAAATCATCCAGAGGCCTTGTTATTTTTATGTTGGGCATAGCGAATGGGATTTCGTAAGATCTAAGAACAGGGCTCATCACCTCCACCACAGCAGTCCTTCTGTTTCAATGCCCCCTTTACATTTGCAAAATTACATGACTGCTTTATACACTGTCATAACCTTCCGTCCCTGGCCTACAACCATTTTCCTTGGCTTCTCGGATTTCAAATAAGATAGCTATAATAAGAAAGTTTCTTTCTCAGAAGAAGATAGCGCTGAGGGACTTATCTGCTGAAAACTGGGTGTCCTTTGCCAAAAGGACACCCATGTTTTTGGATAAGGAATTATGACCATATTTGTCTTGGATTTTTTACTCTCCTAGGGTATTTTTGTGCCTCAGCCAGCTCAGAGTGGTTATTTTTATGCACTTATGCTCAGTGGCCTTTGCAAACTCTGGGGAATTGAAATTTTCTTTGATAAACATCAGATTTTTTGTAAGCAGATTCTCAACTTTTATATCACTGCCAGGTCCTGGCTAAGAGCAATACTTCATTTCAATAAATTTTAATTGCCACATTAATCTAGTTTATCATATTCGTGGATTGCCACTTACTGCTCCTTCAAAAGCCTACCAGACTTACACCCAGCTAAACAGAGGCAGCTGCTGGATTTGTGCGTCTGCCATCTTAGCCTTTGGGATATGCTTTTCAGCTTGTGTTCCCCCAGTTAATGAAAGTAGATTAACATGATTATTTCATAACTGACAGAGCCAGGGTCAGGAAGTACTACACAGAGAGTATATCTGATTGGTCTGCGCGAATGACTCCCTGTCTAATTCAGTTTTCTAAATATTTTCCAGATCTGGTAACGATCTAATCAATTATTGTTTGTATGAGGGAATAGATCAACTCCTCATGACATTACTCACTTTATAAATTCTTTTGTCTTCTATAGAGTAACTTTAATTATATGCTGGCCTTGGGGAATGTTACACAACTTTTCTGGTTTCAAAATCTGAATTAGAAGCAGTTATAACACATGCCCACAAAGGAACTGGCAAATTTGTCTATTGAAGGTTATGGAGGACAACCAACTCTCCTAAAAAGGATTGCAAATCATATTTCAGGCAGCAATCCTTAGGAGAATTTTCTACCTAATGAAATTTATTAAAATTCAAAGGAATATAGAAAATGCACAGTAGCATTTTCTTTCTTCAGGCATATTTAAGTGATACCCTTAAATCAAAACCAGTTGGAATTAGTATTCAGAATGCATTTTCCTCTTTAAAGATGAACAAACTCCCTAACCGTCATAGAACTCTGGTGTCATTCTAGAGCTTTGACGCCACAGGAGAGAACTCTAACCCTGTTGTCTTAAGTTGTTATGACTTGCTCTTATAGTGTGTAATAGTCACTTTATTGAATCACAAGTTAGTTATAGAGATGAAAGTACAACTTTTATCTTTCCCTGTGTTTTGCCCAATTCACAAGATCCCAAAAGACTGCCAGGAAGATATTTTTATTACAAGCTAGAGCTAGGGCCCACACCCTCACAGACATAGCAATTGAGATAGAGCCCAGTGCTCAGGGTGGAAGGGTGATTTAAAGGTCCCAGTCCCTCCCAGCTTGCCCAAAGCAGGGGACTTCCAGACTGGCAAGCATCTATTGGTTGAAACACAAAAGGGGATGTTACATTTTGAACTGATTGGCTGTGGGAGGCCTCAAAACCACTAATGGTCTGGCTTCCCTTGTTTGGCTGTCCTGGGGCAGAGGGCCAATCTGGGCCAGTTTCCTAGCAACTGTATCTCCAATGGGCAGAAAAGAATGCAGCAAGACTGGTTCCTCCCCGCAGGTGGCTGGACATGTCTCCACCTATTTGACCTTTGTTCAGGCTTGTGCTGTGAACTTTAAACCAATAACCCCTAAAAAACTAATTTTTAATTCTTTGGTCTTTCACCTGCATGATTATATCATGGATTTACCTTTGCAGTGGGGTTCTTATGGATAATAACAGTTGGAGAACTCTGAGCATGTGGAAGGCAAGACACAATATAGAAAGCAGAATGAGCCTTTATAGAAAAAGAAATATCACCTATTTACTATCTCTATGAAGTAAGCTGCATCATTGCAAAGTTAAAATGATGTTTCAAAAAACTGCTAAGAATCAATGCAGGGTGTCATGCATGTTGGACAATTATGCTACCATTGAATTCCATCACAGCCCTTGGAATGATTTTTTATTTTATGTATGTATGTATGTATGTATGTATGTATGTATGTATGTATTTAGATTGGGTCTTCATCTCCCTGGCTGGCGTAGAACTCCCTACATGGACCAGGCTGGCCTTGAGCTCACAGATACCCACCTGCCTCTTGAGCACATTAAAGGGTTAAGTGTGTGCCACACCATGCCTGACTGTGATTGTCGTGAAGAAGGCTGTAAACCTCTTCCACTCAGCACCAGAGAAGGCACTGTAATATCCACACAATTTGCTGCCTGTGCAGTGGTCTTTGTCTTGTTGTTTCACTACTCTACTTGAGCTGTATTTGACTTCTGCTTTCTGGTTTCAGTATCATCCCTTAGCATGAAAGTAAATCCAAGAAAACCCAAGAGTTAAATGAGTGAATTTTTGGTTGGCATTAATTTGCCAGAGCTCATCCATCATACTGACACGTGGTAGACATAACACACATTTTAATCTGTAAGAAATAAAACATAAATGAATATGTTTGAATGAATGCTAGTAATCCAGGGAAGTTATCACTGTTTGAGAACCGAATGACAGTAAGAAAAGACATTGAATTAAATAAATAAAAGCAAACACTCCTGGTTTTAACCCAGGAGAAATGGACAATGACTTGATAGCTACTATACATTTCATGTGACAGATGTTTGTTAGGTTTGGCCTAAAGGCCATGCTCACCTGCAGCATCCTTTTTCTCTCCCTACTCTCATACCTGACTATAATTTCCAGTGTTATGGCCCAATGACAGGAGCTCTGCAAGAGAATCTGTTTGTGAATCTTTGATTCTGACTCCCCTAAGCAAGTTTGCTGAGCCCTAAGCTGTCAAGGGCTAAAGGTGGCCCATCCTGTGACAGACACAGTCAACTGAGTGGCCAAGCATTTACTTCAGCCCTATTGCCTGAGAATCAGAGACCACCAGACTCTATGTACATGCTAAAGACTCTATTAATCACTCATGTGGCATGAACTGTCCCTTCCTCTGAAGCTTCCTCTGAGCTTCTGAGACTTTACAGTGTCTCTCTCTTTTTTTCAAGGTTAGAACTTCCACATGCTGTTGTAGGCAGACTATTCGGGGAAATCAAGGCATAAGAAATTACTATATAATTTTTTTTGTGATGTATTTCATTGGTCTCAGAAGTGAGATGAGAACAAAACAATGACAAGCACCTATTCCATAGCTTCCTTTGTGTTATTTCCTCTTTAGCCAACGTCACAAACCACAGGCCATCGAAGTAAAAAACAAATCTTCTGTGAGTGTTAAGTTTCTCTCAAGTTTTAAAACTTACAAGCCATTTTAACTGTAAGGAGAATGTTCTGGAACATTGCTGATGGGTCATTGAAGGCTGAATTAGATTGAAAGCCTTGGCTATGTTTACAGTCATCCAGGGAACACGCAGGATCGGGGGAGGGGCGTAAATGAAGAGCGGCAAACTGCACAGAGGTGGAGTGCGGGCCTTGGAGCCGGGTGAAGGATTCTATTTAAGAGCGATGTTGATAAAAATAGAAACAAGAAGGAAAAATTAAAGAAAATCTTTATTTTAAAGGTTTCTCTTCCTATAAATAAGAAAAGTTGCAAACAGCTGTGGATATATGAAAGAGAACCAGTGTGTTGAGAATTCACAGTGCAGCCTAGGAAAAAGATATTATGTCAGGTTAGAAATCAACAGTGGGCTACAGCTGGGGGAAAAGACGGGCATAATAATTAAAGCAAAGCATATCCAAGTTCTCCTGGCTTGTTAGCATGACAGTGAAACCTGTGCAGTATTTTCAAGCGAAACAACATAGTCTCCAAACAGAACTGACCTTTAAAACATTCACATTAGAAACAATCACAAAGCTGGCTGTGGTGGTGCACGTCTATAATCCCAGCACTCAGGGAGGTAGAGGCAGGCAGACTGCTGTGAGTTTGAAGCCAGCCTGGCCTACAAAGTGAGTCCATGACAGCTAAGGCTACACAAAGAAACCCTGTCTCAAAAAAATCACAATCACAATGATAATGATGATGATGACAATAATAATAATAATAACTATAACATTGTTAATATTTATAAAATGTTTGTTCTGAGACAGGTATTTTATGGAGAACTTAGGATGAATAATCTGATTTTTTTCAGCAATCTTATGTTATGATTCTGATCATTCCCACTCACTCATGCTGCTTTGCTAGTCGTAGAACTCACATTTGAACATACTTGCTTACATACAAATACCTGCTACTCAAGTTCCACCCTTTTCCTGAGCATCCAGGACCACACAATAGGCACAGCATTCTTACTTGAGGGAGTCTAGCTGAGAACTTGTCCATGAAAAACTAAAGTGTGATATAGGGGCTCAACAAAGCTTATTTTACTTTCTCTTTGGGATGAGGAGTTCAGCTCCAGCCTGGAGGGCTGAGGTTCACTATTGCTGCATTCAAGAAACATTACTGTCTTGTACAGATGTGGTTAGCCAGGTCTAGGAGGGGCCTTACTCCTCTTTTTCTAGCCCATCTTGAAGCTGAGGAAACATGAGTATAGGTGGATATCCAGAGTCAAACAGCTCCTGAGTAGAAGGCAGAGCTGAGGGCTGGGATCTAGCTCATTGGTAGATAGCAGGCATGGCATTCATAAGACCCTGAGTTGAATTCCTAGTGTGCATGGAAGTACACAGCATGCACAAATACACACAGATACGGACACACACATACACACATGTACACACACAGACACACACAGGCACCGACATACATGGACACACACACAAATGCACACAAACAGAACTGAGTCTAACTTTGAAAATGAGTGCTTTTGACATTTTACTTGGTATTTCCGGCGTTTCAAATGCCAAGTTTTATTGAAGAGTTAATTACTAATGCATATTTCTGTATTTTTCCACATGTCTCAAACTGAAATTTCATGCCATCTTCAGTAATTCTTACTTTGCTAGACAGCAGCTCACCCTGCTGCTAGGGTTAATTATGACGCCTAATGACACTCAGGCTGGAAACCCCTGCTTCGACTAATTACTCTCATAAATCTCTTTAGAGAAGTGTAAAATTCTCATTACTTAAATGATAAAACAACTAATCTTTCCTCCTTGTCCCTCTGAGATAAGAAGATTGCCAAGCCTGCACTGGCTGAACAATGGTTGAAGGTAATTAATAATGATGATTGAACCAAGGCATGAAAGTACTCACAAGGATGCTTGGAAACTGAGGTAGGGCTGGGGGAGGAGGTGATAAAATGGCCTTTTCTCTTAGTCTAATGGATCCTCACTTTGAGGTGATGGCAGGTTCATGTAAATGTCACCTCAAACTCTTGCGTATTTGTTTCTCATAACTTAGCCTGGACAAATTAAAATGCTTAACAAAATCCAGGTGATCTGTGCATAGAATAATCTTGCAATGTTATACTAAAATTTTCCTACATTGAGATACCGTGAAATAGGGACACAGGGCTGATCTGTTTCATAATTATCTCTCTGAGCATTTCTACCACCCCTTTTGGAATGAGTTCTTTTTGTTCCAGGATTATTTGGACAATACTCTTGGGGATAACACAGTAAACCTGGCTACGGTCAGCTTCAGAGTCCCGCTGTGCAATTTTAGCTGGCCCTGGACTCTAGGAATTGTTATCTCATTTACCCACTTATCGCATTGGGTTCTAAATAGTCCCATGACTGAAGGCACAAAAGCCCCCTTTGTAGGTTCTCAGCCTCATTAATAAAACAAAGTTTTAAAGGCCTAAAAGAGGATCCGAGTACAATTTATTGAAGAGAATGACAGTTTTCCAAGTGTTAAGTTAAATGTGTGAAAAGAGATGGGAAATGGGCAGGCTACACTCTTACTCAAGTATAAGTAGAAAGACACATTCTGGAGCAAGGTGAGCTCACCAGGAGAAGGTGTGGTTGCCAGAGGTACAGGCAAGTGTAACTGGAATCACAACTTTGGCCTCCTGGCAGGGTCACAGGAGTCTTGGGTGTTAAAGCATTGCTCTAACAGACAGAAAGTATTTAAGCTAAATGTTAAACCTTGTTGTCTGTTGTGAGCTGATCTGTGAAGTTCTGCGGAGCCCAGAACTCAGCGAACATCAAAGATGGGAGGAACAATGAGTAGATGTATTTCTTGTTGTCAGTTTACCTTTAAGCTGTGAGGCCTGAGCGAATCTGTCTACATCAACTACCATCAATTCACCTTTCAGCTTTGTTAGTTTTGAGCCAGGAAGGCAGAGCTAGCTGGGTCTATTGTCATCCAGTTGCACTTTGGCTTTGTGGTCAGGGAGAAGCCCATGATTTTGGCTCACTTTGACTTTGCTGCTAGCCACCATTAGCCTGTGGTCTTAATCCCTGAGAGGTCAGGCTGATTTATTTTGTATCAGCACATAGAAAATGCCAGTGCTTGACAAAGCTTAGAGATTTTTCCATTACAAGGCTCCAAACTTATTTCATATTTCCAAAACTTCCCATCTAGCAGAGTCTCGCAGACTTCAGTCACGCTATTTGCTTCAGAGGAAGCGGTCATGTATGTATGTCAAATGATGCCTGGATGAAGACAGTGCCAGAGGACTCTCTGTTCTCTTTTGTTGCCTAGCATCCTCTGTCAGGCTTCAGAGTGTCAAGCTGAAGGGTGTTTGTTCAACAGGCATCGGTGCTTTATCATTGTGATTTGAATAGGAAATCTCCCCCGTGTCCTCAAAGGTTTCTTTTATTTATTTGTTTGTTTGATTGATTGTTTATTATTACTTATTTATTACAATTTATTTACTTTGTATCCTGGCTGTAGCATCTCCCTAATTTCCTCCCAGCCCACACACCCTCACTCTTCTCCCCCTGTTCCCCTCCACTAGTCCACTGATAGGGAAGGACCTCCTCCCTTCTATCTGACCCTAGGTTTCATTAGGACTGGCTGCATTACCTTCCTCTGTGGCCCAGGAGTGACACATAAAGCCAGGCACATTAAATCTGTTAGTAGAAAAAGTGGTGAAGAGCAAATGTCCTTGTATAATTGAACATCTTTTGGATATATGCCTAGGAGTGGTATAGCTGGATCTTGAGGTAGCACTATTTCTAATATCAGAGAAAGTGCCAGATTGATTTCAAAAGTGGTTGTACAAGTTTACATTCCCACCAGCAATGGAGGAGGGTTTTCTTTCTCCACAACTCCTCCAGCATGTGTTGTCACTTGAGTTTTTTATCTTAGCCATTCTGATAGGTGTAAGGTGAACTCTCAGGGTCATTTTGATTTAAATTTCTCTGAAGACTAAGGACCTTGGGCATTTCTTTAAGTGTTTCTCTGCCATTCAATATTCCTCTATTGAGAATTCTCTGTTCAGCTCTGTACCCCATTTTTTAATTGGATTATTTGATTTGTTTCTGTTTAACTTCTTGAGTTCTATATATATTCTGGATATTAGCCCTCTGTCAGATATAGGGTTGGTGAAGATCCTTTCTCAATCTGTATGTTGTCGTTTTGTTCTGATGACAGTTTTCTTTGCTTTACAGAAGACTTTCAGTTTCATGAGGTCCCATTTATTGATTGTTGATCTTAGAGCCTGTGCTGTTGATGTTCTGTTCAAGAAGTTGTCTCCTATGTCGATGAGTTCTAGGCTCTTTTTCTTCTAACAGTTTTAGTGTGTCTGATTTTATGTTGAGGTCTTTGATCCACTTGGATTTTAGTTTTGTGCAGGGTGATAAGTATGGATTTATTTACATATTTCTATATGTAGACATCCAGTTAGACCAGCACCATTTGTTGAAGATGCTATCTTTTTTTTCCATTGTATGATTTTGGCTTCTTTGTCAAAAATCAGGTGTCCATAAGTGTGTGGGTTTGTTTATGGGTCTTCTATTCAACTCCATTGATCCATTGGTTTCTATGCCAGTACCATGAAGTTTTTATTACTATTGCTCTATAGTATATCTTAAGATGAGGGATAGAGATAGCTCCAGAAGATCTTTTATTGTAGAGGATTGTTTTAGCAATTCTGGGTTTCTTTTTTTAATTAAAAATTTATTTTTTATATTAATTACAGTTTATTCACTTTATATCCCAGCTTAGTCCCCTCCCTCCTTCTCTCCCAATCCCACCTTTCCTCCTTCATCTCCTCCTACACCCCTCTCCAAGTCCACAGATAGGGGAGGTCCTCCTCCCCTTCCATCTGACTTTAGCTTATCTGGTCTCATCAGAACTGGCTGCATTGTCCTCCTCTGTGGCCTGGCAAGGCTGCTCCCCCATCCAGGGGAGGCAGTCAAAGAGCTAGCTGCTGAGTTCATGTCAGAGACAGTCCCTGTTCCCCTTACTAGAGAACCTGCTTGGATACTGAGCTGCCATGGGCTGCATCTGAGCAGGGGTTCTAGGTTATATTTATGAATGGTTCATGGTTGGAGTATCAGTCTCAGAAAAGACCTGTGTGCCCAAATAGTAAGACCTGTAGAGGACAGGAACTCCATGAGGACAGCAATAGAATTCTGGTTTTCTTACTCCATATGAAGTTGAGAATTTTTCTTTCAAGGTCTGTAAAGAATTCTGTTGGTAACTTGATAGGCATTGCATTGAGTCTGTAGATTGCTTTTGGTAAGATGGCCATTTTTACTGTTAATCCTGCCAGGCCATGAGCATGGGAGAGCTTTCCATCTTCTGATATCTTCTTCTATTTCTTTCTTCAGAGACTGAAAGGTTTTTTCATACAAGTCTTTGACTTGCTTGGTTAGACTTACACCAAGGTACTTTGTATACTTTGTGACTATTGTTTCCCTAATTTCTTTCTTAGCCCATTTGTCTTTTGTATACAGGAGGGCTACTGATTTTTTTGATTTAATTTTTTATCCAGCCACTTTGCTGAAGATGTTTATCAGTTGTAGGACTTCCTTGGTAAAATCTTTGGGGTTACTCATGTATACTATCATATCATCTGCAAATAGTGATACTTTAACTTCTTCCTTCCCGATTTTTATCCCCTTGATCTCCTTTGCTTAACCATGTTCATAGCAGCTTTATTTGTAATAGGTAGAAGCTGGAAACAACGCAGGTGCCCCTCAGTTGAGGATACAGAAATTGTGGTACATTGACACAATGGAATACTATTCAGAAATTAAAAACGAGGAAACCATGAAAATTGCAGGGAAATGGTGGGAATTAAAAAAGATCATCCTGAGATCATACCAAAAGCAGAAAGACACACATGGTATACACTCACTTATAAGTGGATATTAGACATATAATATAGGATAATCATACTGAAATCTGTACACCTAAAGAAGCTAATCAAGAAGGAGGACCCTGGGTAAGATGCTCAATCTCATTCAGAAAGGTAAAGGGGATGGACATCAGAAGAGGGAGAAAACAGGGAACAGGACAGGAGCCTACCCACAGAGAGCCCCTAAAAGACTCTACCCTGCAAGGTATCAAAGCAGATGCTGAGTGTCATAGCCAAACTTTGGGCAGAGTGCAGGGAATCTTAGGAAAGAAGGGGAAGATAGAAAGACCTGGAAGGGACAGGAGCTCCACAAGGAGAGCAACAGAACCAAAAAAGACAGGGGTCTTTTCTGAGACTGATACTCCAACCAAGGACCATTCATGGAGATAACCTAGAACCCCTGCATAGAGGTAGCCCTTGGCAGCTCAGTGTCTAAGTGGGTTCCCTTGTAATGGGAACAGAGACTGTTTCTGACATGAACTCAGTGGCTGACTCTTCCCCCTGATCACTTCCCCCTGGGGAGTGGGGGGAACAGCCTTACCAGGACACAGAGGAAGACAGTGCAGCCAGTCTGATGAGACCTGATAGTCTAGGGTCAGATAGCTCCCCTGTCAGTGGACTGGGGGAGGAGTATGGGAGGAGATAAGAGAGGGATGAGGGAGAGGGCTACAGCTGGGATACAAAATGAATAAACTGTAATTAATAAAAATATTTTTTTTAAAAAGTGGGGAAGACCCTTGACCTCATTGGCACAGAAGACAACTTCCTGATCAGAACACCAACATCAACAGGTTCTAAGATCAACAATCAATAAATGGAACCTCATGAAACGAAAAGCTTCTATAAAGCAAAGTCACCATCAAGAGAACAAAATAACAGCCAACAGACTGGGAAAAGGTCTTCATCAACCCTATATTTGACAAAAGCCTAATATCCAGAATATATAAAGAAATCAAGAAGTTTAACACCAATAAACCATGTAGTCTTATTTTTAAAATGGGGTACAGAGGTAAATAGAAAATTCTTTTTTTAATTTAATTTTTTTATTTTTTATTTTAATTTTTATTAATTACACTTTGTTCACTTTGTATCCCTCCATAACCCCCCCTCCCCTCCCGATCCCACCCTCCCACCCCCTTCTTCACGAATGCCCCTCTCCAAGTCCACTGATAGGGGAGGTCTTCCTCTCCTTCCTTTTGATCTTAGTCTATCAGATCTCATCAGGAGTGGCTGCATTGTCATCTTCTGTGGCCTGGTAAGGCTGCTCCCCGCCTCAGGGGGAGGTGATCAAAGAGCAGGTCAATCTGATTATGTCAGAGGCAGTCCCTCCTCCCATTACTATGTAACCCACTTGGACACTAAACTGCCATGGGCTACATCTGTGCAGGGGTTCTAGGTTATCTCCATGCATGGTACTTGGTTAGAGTATGAGTCTCTGGGAAGTTCCCTGTGTTCAAATTTCTGGTTCTGTTGCTCTCCTTGTGGAGTTCCTGTCCTTTCCAGATCTTACTAATGGATGCAGAAATTGTGGTACATCTACACAATGGAATATTACTCAGCAATGAAAAGTAAGGAAGTCATGAAATTTGCAGGTAAATGGTGGGACCTGGAAAGGATCATCCTGAGTTAGCTGTCCCAGTGAGAGACCAAAAGATAAATTAGCAGCTATTATTAAGACTTGAAGTAGGTGGGTGGAGAAGTCCAGTAATGCCCTGAGGGGAAAGACAGCCTTACTGCATTCTTTCCCCACTCCCTAAAGATACAGTTGCTAGGAAACTGGACCATCCCCCTAGGGAGGGACACCAGATCATTAATGGCCTGGGAACCTTCCTATAGCCAATCAATTCAAAATGTAGCATTTTGACCAATAGATGCTTGCCAGGCAGGAATCGCCCCTGCCCTGGGCATGCTGGAAGGGACCAGAATCTTTTTTTTTTTTTTTTTTTTTGCTTCTTATTTATTTATTTATTTATTTATTTATTTATTTTTTCAATGCAGTTTATTCAGGAACCTTGAACAATCATCTGACCCTGGGGAAAGCCAGCCCACAGCTTAAATAGCCTCTGGGTAGCCAACCCCAGCGTGCCACGTGGGCAATGCAGATAGGTCCACATACATGGAAGCAAACCAGATCTTCAGCCTTAGCCAAATGTGGAGTTGTTTGTGACAGAGAGCACTCACCATCGGGAAGGTGGAAGGCGGAAACCAGCTCCATCTTTAAGGCGCGGCATTCCGCAGCTCTCTACAGTTCCCCCCTTTTTGTTTTAGATGCATCAGGCAAGAGTAGAGGTCTGATCTCTGATATTAGAAATAAATTGGGACTTTGTACTGATGTTCATTTAGGTGTCATCCACCCAAAGATCATCAGACCCGTCTGATACCTTTTTCTCAGAGGCGGGACCTGGGGCATCAACCCGCATGCAATCAGACTTGCTCTTCTCTGGGTCGAAAGCGGCTGACCCTGAGTGCAGTGCTTAGCCTCGCATCCTGAGCATAACATTTTAGCTTTTTATGGTAGCCAACCATGCTTGGGGAGACTGGGACCAGAATCTTTAAATCACCCAACTAACCTGGGCACAGTGTCCTCGGCTCTCACAGCTTCAGTGGTGGGGGTGTCTGGGCCCAAGCTGCAGCTTGTAATTTACAATAAAAAGAACCTCATGTATTTACAGCAGACTCTGTTTATTCCTGGTCTTCTGGGGTTCTTGAACTGGGCAGAACACCAGAAGCAGAAAGACACACATGGTATATACTCATTCATATAGACGTGTATACTAAAAATCTACTAAAATCTGTACATCTAAAGAAACTAATCAAGAGAGAGGACCCTAACTAAAATGCTCAGTCCCCATCCCAAAAGGCAAAGAGGAAGGACATCAGAAGAAGAAGAAAACAGAAAACAAGCTAGAAACCCACCACGGAGAGCCTCTGAAAGGCTCTGCCCTGCAGACTGTCAAAGCAGATGCTGAGACTTATGGCCAACTGTTGGGCAGTGTGCATGGAATCTTATGTAAGAAGTGGGAAATAGTAAGATCTAGAGAGAATTCTTAATAGAGGGATATCAAATTGCAGGGAAACACTTAAAGAAAAGCTCAATGCCCTTAGTCATCCAGGGGATGCAAATCAAAATGACTCTGAGATTCCATCTCATATCCATCAGAAAGGCTAAGATTAAAAAACTCAAGGTTGTGGAGAAAGGGGACCCCCCTCCTCCATTGCTGATGGGATTGTAACCTTGTTACTGTTTTGGTAATCAATCTGGCACTTTCTCATGGTTTCAATGAATATCTTAACATGGTGGTGCTGTTTCTGAAGGCTCTGTAACCTTTGGAAGGTGGAGCTTCACGGGGGCACTTGGGACTATGGAATGGCCCCAAACCTTTGGTACCTAGGCCCCATTCTCTCTTCTCATCCTCTTTCCTCTCTAGGCACAGTGTGCCTAGAGGTATGGTGCCCTGCTTTCTTCCTCACGAGGATCTGTACTTCTCAGAGTGACAAGGTAAAATAAACCCTTCTTTTATTAAAATGCTTCTTGTCAGCTATTTATTCACAGCATCACAAAGTTAGAGTGCTTTGAAGTTAAGGACACTGGACGGTGAGGCCCATTTGAGCATCTTCAGCTGTTCTTTCTCATGCTAACCTTTCTCTTTCATGTTCTGCCTTTGGCACTAGAACTCTGGGCACTAGAACTTTAGTAATTTTTTCTCACTGCTGTACCCTAATACCTAAAAAGAAGTGGTGCCATGGACTGGACCACACAAGCATCTTTCTAAATGACAATCTGTTCTTCATTGAATCTAAGTGGCTTTGGTTTATTTGGGGAGGGGGCAGTCTTTAATTTTCCTTCAAAAAGCTCTTGTTTCATTAAGTAAATAAATCTGTTATACTTTGTTTCGGCATTCATGCTTTTGTTACCGGAGTGTTACTGGAGTGTGATGTGGGAGAGAATGTCAGCCTGAGCAGTGGCAGTCCCAGCCACGTGTGTATGGTTGTCTTGCTTGCCTTAACATGGGGCACCACCCCCTGTGCCCTGTGAGCAGCAGTTCTAACAGACCCAGATGAAAAGACACGAAAAAAAGAAGGTGCTCAGTTTGGCTTACTTGGCCCTCAGCCTCCTGCTGAGTTTATTGCTCTTGGTGCAGCAGCTGCTGATCCCTTCACTTACTTAGAAACAGTTTCTTTGGGCTTCCAGTGTGGACAAGAGACCAGAAAGACTCTAGGGATCCTGCAGTGCCAACTGGAACAGCTGAGTTTCCAACCTCAGGGATCGGAGGCCTCCCTTGTTCTCAGCATCTCTGGTGTGAGGCAGCCATTGTTGAAACACTCTAACCATATCACATAAGCTAGCCTAATAAATCTTCTTACTATATGGAAGTGTGTTTTTATACACACACACTTGCACACAGCAGCGGTGGGGTGCATTCTGTCTGTTTTGTTCTTTCGGAGAACCCTGGATAATACAATCTCCTTTTATAAAGATCTGTAGGGACATTTTTCTTTCCTATTCAAGCAAAGAGGGCACAGGGGAGGTAGGTGGCCATGTTTGTCCTGCTGCCTTTGTTGTTTGCTCTCCTTACTAAGGGATAATGTACACAGACACATTAATATTCACAAGCATATTTAGGATATTGTCTTTTTTGGCTTCTGACCCTGCATCTTTATGGGAGATGGTATATATGGGAAGGTTGTTTCAGACTCACTGGATTATTCTGTTTTGTCATTAACCCAGAAGAGTTGTGGTAGGGATACATTATTCTTGAGTTTTTAGCTAAAGCAGCTCTGAGGAAGCCATTCTATTAAAAATTTTAAAACACAAACAAATTTTGAAAAAAGCATTGCCAGGTAGTAGTGGTACATTCCTTTGATCCATATACCTTTAGAGGTAAGTGAATCTCTAAGTTTGAGAGGCCAGCCTGGTCTACAGAGAAAGTTCCAGGACAGCCAGGCTACACAGAGAAACACTGTCTTAAAATAAGGTCACTGAGAAATAAGTGATGTCTCAGCTACTGGCTACCCTGGAGCAAAGGCACCAATAAAACTTGCACTTTCAGGAATTACCTGGAAAGGTTGAGGATCTTGCAAAAGAATAGTTCTTTTGAACAAATTTAGCTAGGGAATAAGGGTTTTAGAGTTTGAGGCCAGTTTGGTCTACAGAGTTAGAGCCAAGACAGCCAAGGCTATACAGAGAAACCTTGTTTCAGAAATAAAGAAAAGGATTTTTTTTCCAATATAGAGCAAAGCTTTGAAATGCTCATAAAAACATCTATGGAAACTTAAAAATGCCTAGTTTATCCCTTCAGCCTCATGCAACTGAGCAAACACACTGTCCTGAGCATGCTCTATTGTATTTTCTTGAAGTCTTCTTTCTCAGGACAGGCTCATGATCGAAGCTGTATAACACCTCTGATATCCTGGTTGCTGTACTTGGCACATCAGAGACATTTGCCTCTAAGGTTCCAGCCTATCGGAGCATGTTCGCAACACAGCCAGCCTCCTTGGCTGTAGACAAAAGGAACTTCTCATGCATCAGTAAAGTTATATTACACTTTTTCATTTTATGTTTATTTTTTACAATATAAGCTTGAGTAGGCAAAAAAAAAATTGACTTCGGATAGTGACTGACATGCATGTGTTAGGATAGTGACTGACATGAGACCCCACATCTGTGCATGTGTTAGGATAGTGACTGACATGGTGCCCTCACCCCCACATCTGTGCATGTGTTAGCTTAAAAAACACTAAGGTGGGAGGAAGCAAAGACTCCAAACACAAAAAAGGTGATTAATGTTTTAGAAGATAGAAACTCTAATTACCTTGATTTGTTCATTACATCATGTGTGATTATATCTAATTATCACACTGCACTCCATAATTACACATAATTAATAAGTCAATACAGTGTCCCTTGATAAATACACTGAGATAGCACGTAGAAGTTTAGGAAATGGCACTGGTAGTTTGGACGTGTCAGGAAAGTAGGGAGGGTGGAGTTGGCAACTGTCCTTCCAGTTCCATCCCTTGGTCCTGGAATTTATATTTTAGGTCTTCCCATTGGTGAATGTTCTCATGAGGAGATAACAATAATGAATCTAATTCTCCATAGTTTAGCCGTTAGGTCAATTACGGACAAAATGGTACAATGATTTTATTTTGAGTATCCCTGGGTAGAAATAAGGCAAATACACTGATGTGAACGGGTTTTGTTTGAAAACACGGAGGGACAGACCAACTTGACAGATAAAAGTGGAAGTGATGGCTAATATCCTCCCGGTATCCAGTCTTTGAGTCAGGCTGTGAGTCATCATAGAAATTTATTCTACAGCCTTGAGCTGCACTCCCCAACACAACAAACATCACTCACCGGCTGCAGTCTAAATTTAAATTCAAATGTGATAAATTCGCTACTTTGACTCAGCCTGTCACACTTCCTGTTGTCAATAGCCACGCAGAGCTTCTCACTGCTATGCTGGATGGAGGAAACATGACAACACCACGTTAGCACAGAGAGTTCCAGGGGAAGCCTTGGAAGACTACTGATAGCTTCAGTGATGGGGCTCAGTGTGATTATTTCTAGAATTTGGAGAAATGGGAACATTAAAGCGGCTAGGGTGCAGAGAATGTCAATATTTATTCCCTTTCCTCACATTTCTGTGTCACATTTCTGTGACTGTGGAGTGTGTGCATGTGTCTGTGAGGAGACCACGGGAGGATATCAGCTGTCTTCCTTTGCCTCTCTGTCACTTATTTCCTTATGACAGGCTCACTCACTGAGGCTGCAGCTCACTCTTGTCTTTGTCTGTGACTAGTCTAGCAAGCCCCAATGGACCAGCACTGGGGCAGGAGCATGCCCGACTTGCAGAGTGAATACTATTTCCACGTAGCTACCTTTTTAGTCCTGCTACACGTGTTGAAGAGATAAATTTTCATTCATCATTGTCATTAATTATAGCTTGATGAGGTGAGAGATGATCAGACATATCCACAAGCGCTTTCCAACTGGAGGGATGGAAAATGGATCACTAGAGGTCCATGCAAGATAATTTTATCTGAAGAGCATACAAGTTTTAAGAGAGATTGGGTGATCCAATTACAAGGATGTCTTATGATTCAGGATACATTTCTATGTCACATACACCTCCTTGAGTTACCCTCATCTTTCAGGAGTTAAGTAGTAACAGTTGTGCTTTTGTTTCTATGTGTTCACCTGTAAGCAGGGTGGGGAACCTTTAACCTTTCCTGTCTGACAAAAAGCAGATGCCTTTCACCACAGGGCTGGATGTTTTCAGTACTGATGATGCCTCCTGTGAGAGGAAGGAAACTCTTCTCTAATGAGTACCTCAGCAACATTGCAAAGCAACAATCTCATTTTCACTCTGCAAACAGGAAACTCAGGCTTGCAGTGTTTAATTAACTTGCCTTAGGGTATTACTGGTGCTGTCTCAGTTTCCTTTCCTGTTACTACAATCTTGTACCCTGACAAAAGGAACTGAAAGGTTGAAATAGTTTGTTCTAGCTAATAGATCAAGGCACAGTCCCATCACGGCAGGGCAATAAGGGCTCTAGGAGCTTAAAGTAGCTGGTTGCATTGAGTCTGTTATCCGAAGATAGCCTATGAATGCATGCATGCCAGAGCTTAGCTTGCTTTCTCCACTCTTCTACAAGCCAGGATCTTTTGCATAGGGAGTGGTGCCACCCTTAGTGGGAGCATCTTCCCACCTCATTTAGGGTACTTTTCCCACTGGCAAGCTGCCAATGCTAACCATCACAGGTGGGAAAGGAATCTAAAACTGGGAAAAACAAAAACAAAAACAAAAACAAAACACAAAAACCCCAGAAGAGTGAGTTTCTTCCAAAAGGGGGACATATTTTTAGGGTGCATATCCCTTGCTTCCCTAGCACTTATATTATTTTGAGGCATCTTGATTGACGTGGGTTGGGCTCGTGCAGCTTTAAGAATCCAAGGGCATCATACATGGTTGGGTTTTTCTGCACTATCCCAAGCCTGTCAACATTCGTCTCTGAGCTATAGGAGGTGCTCAGAACCACAGCAATGGTATTCCACTCTCCATCTGCCTTTACTTACCTCCCCCTTTCTAGATTACGAGCGAATTGTCCATCCAGAAACCTTGATGTCCTTTCCTGGAGGCCGGAAATCACAGGTCCAGCTGACTTAGAGCAGCGGTTAACTGTCTAGCACAGTATCACAGAGCCCTGATGCCAGCACACTGACCTCCTGCTCAGCGCTCTCAAGTTGAGCATGTGCTACACGGAAGAGAGTACTGTGGGAACCCAGGACTCAAGGCTGACTCCTGTTTGAAGCTAGTGCTTCAAATCTTCTGTGGCTCCCATAGCCTGACAAGCCTCAAGGCAAACAACACCTCTTTTTTGCATGACTGCACGCTTTTGTAGCTCACAATCTAGTTTCAGACACCAAAGTCATTTGGAGCCAGAAGAAGAATAGTTTTCTTGGAGGCATGAGACTGTCAAGAATGCCAAAATGAGTTAAATAGTATTGGAAAATTCCTTTATAAGGCAGAGACCTATTTTTTTCCTCTTAGATTTTTGAGTCCAGAATCTTACATGTATATTTTATGAAACATGATTTTTCTTTCTGACTTGCCTGTGAAAGATTTCCTTTGATACACTGCCCTACAATCACACAGTTTAGCATTACCCCTGTGGCTTGTGTTTGAAATTTTTCTACCAAGCTGTAATGTGAGAAGATTCTATATTATTCAACTTGTTATAATGGAAAAATTATGTTCAGCAAAAACAAGGGAAAGAAATAATGAAATGCAAAAGTAAGACAACAATTTATCTGTGCAAAGCTCACTTGGTTAACTGAAATACAATGAATTTAATGTATCCTGATGTTCCTGAAGCAAATTACATGTTATCTTACAAATGTTATTAGCAAAAAAAAAAAAAAAAATTAAATTAAATTGCTTTGAGACTGAGCTTAACTGAGCTTATTGAAACACTACCCACAAGAAATACAATGAAGAGCAAATCCATAATCTATGAGTTGCGTTCAGCTATCAGAGATCCAGACTCTTCATCTTGGCTGCATGGAGAGGTGGTAGATGGAGGAATCCTGGGGGTGGCAGGACAGAAGAGTGCATGAGTTAAACAAAGGTTAAAAAAATAGCAGAGGGTTTGATTCTTAGCTCTCCACTTTCTGTCTATGCTCAACACGTGTTCCTCCACAGCGACTTCCCTGGAGAGTGGAGCCCATTTGCCTACTTTTTGCATCCTACTGAAGACTTGTGCACATTTTCTAGAAAGTAGTGCTTGGCCTTACCCAGTGCCTGGGGGTAGGGCTGCTCCTTCTTTCCTGACGTAATCAAAGCCATTTGAGGGTTTTTTTCTTAGAAGTGATGTCAACTGGACCCTGTTCTTTTTCTTTGCTTTGATGAATATTTCTGAGTATCTATGTGTGTGCTAGGCACTGTAGTAGAATTTAGCTTTAAAACCCATGAGCCCAGCTTCTTCTTTCTGACAAACTGCCCTTGTATCTCAGTGTAGTAAGAATAGAAGTTATGGCCAGTCACCACTTGGCAAGTTTCATGTTCATAGTTTCAGTCAACACTAAATAAAAGCAATATTTAAAAAATTTGTATCCATGCTGATCATGTACATTTTTATCATATTTATTATTTTTTAATTATTTGTTTTTTTCATATTAGTTACAGTTTATTAACTTTGTATCCCAGCTGTAGCCCTCTCCCTCAGTCCCTCCCAATCCCACCCTCCCTTCCTCATCTCCTCCCAGCCCCTTATGATATTTTTAACATAGCAAGTATATTGTATTAGACAGTGTATAACACAGAGGCGATTTTAAGGTATATGACAGATATGCGTAAGTCATATGAAAATGATGTATGTACCATTTTCTGTAGGAACTGTAGTATCTGAGAACTACTTTTCTGCACACCAGGGGCAGGACAGTGTATTTACAGTTGTATTTTATAGTGGATATCTGATAAGAGGTTAGATCTTTACTTTTCTAACTACTAAAAAAAAAAAAAGGAATGGAGACAGAAACAGGAGAAGGTAATATATGTGCACATGCTCATATATTGGTGGGGGGGATAAAATATAATTAAATCAAAAGGAAGTTTAGATTTATAGTGTCAGCTCCACAGTTTACAAGCTCAGAAGTTGTTTTTTTAATTAATTTTTTTATTTATGGTTGTGAGCCTAGCCTTTAATGACTGAGCCATCTCTCCAGCCCCATTTTTTTATTAATTACAATTTATTCATTTTGTACCCTAGCCGTAGCCCTCTCCCTCATTCCTTTCCAACCCCACCCTCCCTCTCTCATCTCCTCCCATGCCTTTCTCCCAGTCCACTGATAGGGGAAGTCCTTCTCCCCTTCCATCTGACCCTAGACTATCAGGTATCATCAGGACTGGCTGCATTGTCTTCCTCTGGGCCCTGGGAAAGCTGCTCCCTGCTTAGGGAGAGGTGATCAAAGAACCAGCCCCTGAGTTCATGTCAGAGACAGTCCCTGTTTCCATGGCTAGGAAACCCACTTGGATGCTGAGCTGCCATTGGCTATATCTGTGCAGGGGTTCTAGTTTATCTCCATGCATGGTCCTTGGTTGGAGTATCAGTCTCAGAAAAGACCCCTGTGCCCAGATTTTTTGATTCTGTTGCTCTCCTTCTGGAGCTTCTGTGCCCTCCAGGTCTTTGATTTCCCGTTCTTTCCTAAGATTCCCTGTGCTCTGCCCAAAGTTTGGCTATTAGTCTGAGTATCTGCTTTAATAGCAGGCTGTGCAGAGTCTTTCAGAGGCCCTCTATGATAGGCTCCTGTCCTGTTCCATGTTTTATCCCTCTTCTAAGATCCATCCCATTTGCCTTTCTGAATGAGAATTGATCAACTTACCCAGGGTCCTCCTTCTTGATTAGCTTCTTTAGGTGTACAGATTTTAGTATGTTTATCCTATATTATATGTCTAATATTCACTTTTGAGTGAGTATATACCTTGTGTGTCTTTCTGCTTCTGGGATACCTCACTCAGGATGATCTTTTCTAGATCCCACCATTTGCCTGCAAATCTCATGATTTCTTTGTTTTTAATTGCTGAATAGTATTCCATTGTGTACCACAATTTCTTTATCCATTCCTCAACTGAAGGACATCTGGGTTGTTTCCAGATTCTGGCTAGTATGAATAAAGCTGCTACTAACATGGCTGAGCAAATGTCCTTGTTGTGTACTTGAGCATCTTTTGGATATATGCCTAGGAGTAGTATAGTTGGATCTTGAGGGAGCACTATTCCTAATTGTCTGAGAAAGTGCAAGATTGATTTCCAGAATGGTTGTACAAGTTTACATTCCTACGAGCAATGGAGGAGGGTTCCTCTTTCTCCACATCCTCTCCAGCATGTGTTGTCACTTGAGCTTTTGATCTTAGCCATTCTGGTGGGTGCCCAGAATCTTGCACTTAAGGACTCTGCTAGGCACCAACCATCCAGACCATACCTCCTGGTGTTCCATGCACCTACCACCTAGATGTAAGGGCTGGGCCAGACCCTAAACATTTAGACTGTACCTGCAGATCTGCTTAGAACCCAGTGCTGATGTGTGAGGAGCTCCACCCCTGAATCCCTCCTCTACTTCCACAGTTCCCCATCCTCCTGGTGCTGACAGTGAAAGGTTCTAACAGGCTTGAACATGGCAAACATAGGCCAGAGTATGGCAAACATGGTGCCAACAAATGAAAGATTCTGCCCATATCTTTCTTCCCGTTGGTAAAAACCATTAGATTACATTCCTAAAGCTAGTCCCCAAGTTCTATTCTCTTAGTTGGCCACTTACTCAATAGACAAAACACCAAGGTCCAACAATCAAAATTTATTATTTGGCTAACCAGTCAGGACTTACCAACTTACCCTACTGCAGACTCCTCCCTTTTGTCTTAAATATTGCCCCTCTTGGCTGTTGAAGGAATAACTGTTGGTGTCATCCCTGAAACAGCAGGACTGATCACTTCCCTGACATTGCATCATTTTCCTTCCCAGTTCATCTAGGACCTCCAGCAGGTGGCACAAACCATAATCACTCTTCAAGGACAAGGTGACTCCTGGCTGTGGTGATACTTCTAAACTGCTGGGGATTAGATCTTTTTACAGCTGAAAAAGGTGGCCTTTTCTTCTTTCTTCAAGAGGAATGTTTCTTTTATGTCAATCAATCAGGTATAGTAAAAAACAAAATCCAACAACTTCAAACAAACCTTTGAAGTGGAAGTTTCTGGGTTTTTTGATGACTCAGTTGAGTCATGTTATGTTTTGCTGTCTTGTGAGAGGGCATATAATGTCTTGCTATAGGTTGGCTTGTGAGAGGGCAGGTGATGTTTTGCTGTGATCTCTCTCATGCGAGGGGTGTGACTTTAGCCAGCTGAGAAGATCTGTGCATGGGCTCTGAGGAGAGGCATCACTTCTTGGATCAACATCATTGCGCTGATCTTCATGCTCCAACACTTGACTTCGTAGAGAGAAACATTCCAGAGAATTTCTCAGGGCAATCCAACTGAGTCTTTTGGCTTTCACTGACTTGTCCCGATCATGCTGATTCATGTTGCTGCTTAGTGTTGGCTCTTGGACTGGACTGCTGGCATCCAGACCATTGAAGAGAGGACTCATCCCAAAGAACTAATTCTAAAAAGGTCTACAATGGCCTTTACCTAATAACATTCTTTTACTCCTACCTCTGGTCAGTGGATAGAAATGAGATAAAAGCATTTAGGGAATCCCTAAATAAAGTAGATTTGATGAAAAATCTAAGCCTACAGACCTCCAAAACTGTACAGAACAACTCAATGCCTCCATTCCCTGGGCCTTTGAAAACACCATATGGAAGTGGATATTGCCCTTTCAGACCACTCGCCTCATTTCTTGTTTTTACTAATTGCACCATGCTTTATCAGTTTCTTCTCTGCATTTCTCCAAAGACAAATTCAAAATATCTCTAATCAAAAAATTAATCAGTTACAGGACTTACCATTTGCCACAAAGCCTGAGGCTCACAACTACCAAGTGTGCCCAGATAGTGAGGATCAACAGTGCCTGACTATGCCCCAGAGAGTGGGAAGTAGTCATCTTTGCCTCACCATCACCCCTTTGTAGTTTCTCATCTTTTACAATGAACCAAAGAGAGGAATGTGAGCAACCAGACATCTCCACCACCTGCCCCAGGGACACAGTGACAGCAGGATATGTCATCACTAGCTGCCAGGAGGTGATGCATTCCCATTGTCTCCATATCATTCCTATGTGCATGTGTGATATCTCCTTTTAAGAAGCCAGTGCCTCCTCTCCACGCTCTCTCTTTCTTCTCACCTTTGTCCAGAGGCAGCCGCTGTATACTCCCTCCCCAACAAACCTCCCAAGTGAGATTTGTCTCATGGTGTGACTTTGTGGCATATATTACTTAGGTCATAACACCCAAGAGAATGTCACAGGGCCATTCAGTGCAGTAGGCTGAACTGTGGGCACACATTTAAACAATAAGTTGCAGGTGTAGTTCTATGGATCCACTGTGCTGGGGGGGGTGTGGGGGGGAAGGGCACTGCATGGGGAGGAGAATTACACAGTGAAATTCAAGCCAGACCAGCCTCTCTGTTAACTTTCTAGAGACCATAGAGATCAGCTCTGCAGCCCAGCTCCCACTGCAAACCTGAAAGCCAATGGGGCTATAAATGTAGAAGCTTAAGGAATTCAACAGAGGATGTTCAGAGATAGGGGTCACAATGCCTTTTTTTCTCTTTGGACTCATGGAAAAGTGAGCATAATGATTCCTTTAGAACTAGCTATAATGTCATGCCAAGACTGGACTCTTACACAAAGGATTTTTATCAGCTCTGATATATCTGAGAATAATAGGTTTATTTTTAAAGTATCATCTAATTTATTTAATGAGTTATGCCTGGTTATGCATCCAAGTAACAGTTGATCCTTGTAGATGATATGGAAATAATATGGTGTCTCAGTGAGAGATTACTCAGCACACTTAGAGATTAATGAATAAGAAATTTTATTGGGGGCGGTTCATAGTTGGTTGTGGCTAACACCCAAGGAAAAGCCAGACTCTAACACAGAGGTTCTCAACCTGTGGGTTGTAAACCTTTTGGGGGTCAAATGACCCTTTCACAGAAGTCAAATATTAGATATCCTGCATATCAGATATTTACATTATGAATAATAACAGCATCAAAATTATAGTTATGGAATAGCAATGAAAATAATTTTCTGGTTGGGAGTCACCACAACATGAGGAACTGTGTTAAAGTGTCATAGCATTAGGAAGGTTGAGGACCACTGCTCTGATAGAAGATTTTACTAGTGTATGTAGTCACATTTAAGTTGTGAGCCTTAAATCTCTTTTATGTCCCAGCCCCAGGTTACTCTTAAACAATTTAAACAGAGCCAGGAGACCAAAAATCTGATACGTTGGCTATTGGGTAGATAAAATAGTTAACACAGCAAAGATATTGTGGTATTATTGAGAGACCAAAAGATAAGCAGCGATTGTTAACACTATGTAGAGTCGGCGCGGTATAGCAGTAAGTTCCCTGAGGGGAGAGCTACCTCACTGCATTCTTTCCCGCCTTCCCGGTTCCAGGTACGTGACTCGGCCCACAATCTGCCTTCCCGCCTTCCCTGTTCTGGGTACGTGACTTAACTACAGCTTTGTTCAAACCACCCAATCAGACCCCTGTAACTATGCTTCTCACTTCTGTAACTGTGCTTCCTGCTCCCGAGCCCTATAAAAACCCGTCACCCCAACCGAGAGGTGTGCAAGTCTTCCGAGAGACTTTGTCGCCCCGGGTACCCGTGTACTCAATAAAGCCTCTTGCTGGTTGCATCCAAACAACTGGACTCGTTGATCTTTGGGTACGGGGTCTCCCTGACGGAAAACAAACTTCGGGGGTCTTTCAATTATCTCTTAAGTACACCAGTGCTCTTATTTTCAAATAGGTGTTACTTGGGACCATTTTGTCCATCTAGCAGAATTACACTTTTCTCAGGAGGAATGGGGCCTTCATGAAAGGCCAGGACTTGTGGCCTTGTGCTGCCCCTGAGCATGTTAGAGACAATTTGTACAGATATGGACCCAATGGATGGTCAATCCTGGTGAACAGCATTTACATCCTAGTATGTAAACTTTGCTTATCACTAACAGGCCTGGGTAGCATTCTGCTTTATCTTTGAGGGTATTTTGGGGCCAGTGATCCTTAGCTAAATTCTGCTTTGTGTAACTTAATATGTCTTAAGTAAAGCTGTTAGTAAATTCTTTATAATATCAATTGTATTACTTTGAGTTTACATCACCAATGCTTCAAGCTCTATTTGCTTTCTTCTTTTAAACTCACCAGTGAACATACAATAAGGTCCTAGAAACTCACCTTCCCAATTGTCTTTGAAATTCATTTTTTAATTCATGATGTTATGGAGTACCTGAAAAGAAAATCTGAGATACTTGAGTAAGTCAAATGGTGGGTATTTTTGTTTTGTTTTGTTTTACCACCAGTGGGGCTGTCCCAAGTAGCATCAATGTCTTGGGAGTTTTTAAAGACAAGGACTGTGATTCTGACCTACACAGAAAGTCATCTCTGCAGCAAGTCAGAGTTGTTCACAGAAGTGGAGAGATGACAGTTAAATGGCCACACAATTAACCCTTATGTCAGGGTTACATTGTAGGAGTTTATGGGCTGGTAGAGACAGTTTACCATAGAATTTATGGCTGCTCTAAGTGACCAAAGAACAGATTTTATCGAAGATAGTTTTGGGGACAGACCAACAAATTAAAAATTAGTTTGTTGAGGTATTGGTTCAAAGTTTAAAGCACAAGCCTAAATAAAAGTCAGACAGGTTGGAGACATGTCCAACCACCTGTGGGGAGGAACCATCCTTACTGCCTTCTTTCCTGTGTACTAGAGATATAGTTGCTAGGAAACCCACCCAGATAGCCCCTCTCCCCCCTAGGACAGTCAAACAAGGGAAGCCAGGCCTTTAATGGTTTTGGGGGCCTTCCTATAGCCAATCAATTCAAAGTGCAACATCCCCTTTTGTGTTTCAACCAATAGATGCTTGCCAGGCAGGAATTCCTCTGCTTTGGGCACACTGGGAGAGACCGGACTCTAAATCAACCAAAAGAACCAGAGGCTCTTTGCTCTCAATTTCTCTGGTGGTGAGAGTATGAGCCTGAGCTATAGCTTGTAATTAAAAAAAAATCCTCATGTGTTTTATAATGGACTGGACTCCTGGTGGTCTTTTGGGGTCTCCTGAATCAGGTACAACATTAGCAATGAAAGTGTTCTTAGGAATGCTTTCGTGAGATGGCATAACTGTGGTGCAGTAGCCCACTCCAGTGTGACAGAGGACTGAAAACCATTGCCCTAAAGTGTTTTTCATGGCTATTGATAATCTGTGACTCCATCTTCCCAAGCTACTGCTCACCTTAAGTGAAAAACCTCTGCTACTCTCAAGCAGTCCCCCATTTCCCTGTGTCATAGTGAGCTGAAGAGTAGGTTAGAAATGCATGTCTCCAACTCAGGACAGGAGAATCTGGAGCCCCAAGTAATGACTGTGGCATCTGTCCTTGTCCTGACCTTCTGAAGAACTGTATATTCTGAAGTCTGAATGTCAAAGTTGCCAGAGTGCAGAGACTGGTTTCTTTTATTAATTTAGAGACACTAATCAGGCCCCACCAGCTAACAGCCTCCTTCTCCAGCCCAGCAGGGAATTTGCTGATCCCGGTGGACACAATGGCCATAAATTTGCACTTGAATTATAAAAGGATGAGGAAAGCCTAGAATTTCTAAAGCAGCCCTCCTAGGGAACAATCACAGGAAGCCTAATTGTCTACAGGTTTTTTCCTTCCTCCTGATTAAGCTCTGGGAACTAATTTTAATGGCTGATTACAATGGTCATTTTCCTCCTGTATTGGGTGTTAATGACAACATTCCTAGAATTCCACAAAGTCCGTGGGATGTTAGAAGTGATGATGCTGCATAATGAGGAGCCTTTTCTCCTTTACTGAGAGCACAAAGCAAATGATGGGAAAGAAAGGATGCCTAGAACACATTGAGAACTTAGATATCAGGTGGGCCAGGCCCATTTCACCCTAAAGTACCTACTAGTGCTTTACTCACATGGACTAGCATCTGGCAAATGAAACTTAGAGAAGAAAAGAGCTACTGCAGCCTATGGCTTGAGGTGGTGCAGGCGGTCATGGTAGGGAATGCATGGTGGCAGTGGTGAGACCAAGGGTTACATCTGGGCTGGCAGCTGAGCACAGGGCCCAGAAAGCAGGAGTTCTAGGAATACCCGTGGCTCTCATGTGAGGAATGCCAGAGGGGCTATGCTTTCTACTTCCTCCTAAATAAGTACCCCTGCCTGAGGCCATAAGCAGTGTAAGAAGGACATTAACTGTGAGGTCCCTACCTGCTGCGGGGCGTGGCTCGTATACCCCGCCCTCTGCCTAAGGGTGGGGCTTCCCCTCTCCCAGAGGCCCTTCACTATGTAACAGACATTTTGGTTCCTCCTGGCCCCTTTTCCTTTCTTTCTTTTCTCCTTCTTTCTCATCTCCCCACCAGCCTCCTCTGCTTTCCTTTCACTGTGTCTTTCCTCCTCCCCTTCTTCTTCCTCTCTCTCTTCTCTCTCTTCTCTCACCTCCCCAGCCATTCCCAATAAACCCGCATTTATATAACTTTCTCTTGCCATTAGCTCATTCATAAGGTGACTGTGACTCAGGGAAAGTTGAACTCCACCCAGTCTGGCAGCCTAGGCCGAAGTGGACCTGTGGGGCTGCTCCCTTCATCTCATCATTCTCTGCCTGCTCTGATTAATCATCTTTAAACCCAGGAGAAGTTCAGTGCCCAGCCCAGCAACTTGGGGCCATGCAGGGACCACTTCTTTTCTCCCACTTCCCTCTCCACCTGATAAATCCTTTGTACTTGGTGAGTGACCTGTCTGCCAGCTGACATCAAGGTGCCTCTTCCGGAGTCCAGGACCCCTCAGACAACTGTGAAGCAGTGACCACTCAAGAACTAATCTGTATGGAACAGAAAAACCATGTTTTTTTTCTAAGGGGGTCTTGCAGCTCGGAGATATCAGACTGTAGGTAACCCCCTCCCCCCATCCAAAACCGTACGATCCCAAATTATTGAATTGGGACTGCACTTCCACAATCTTGGGATTCTGAAGATGGTTGCCAGGAAGTGTCTGTGGAAATTATTTTCAATCTGCACTTGACAGATTTTCATCTTCTGCTGCTGCTCTTTGCACACTTGGCTCCAGGTCCTGCCTACCCACACCCCAGTCTACTCCATACTCACGCATGTTCTCAGTAGATGGTGACAGCCACAGCATTATGGTTGGATGGTAACATCAGCATCGTTGGTTACTGCCGCATTGGTGATGCCACTTTTAAATCGTCCGCTGCCAGCTGTTTACAAACATGTGGCTGATCACCAGGCTGATTTTGGAATAAAGGAGGTGGAGCCATGGCTTTGTTGCCATTTTGACTAAGGGCAGTCTCATGACTGACAGCCATCTTTGTTGTGGGAGAGCCATGGCTTCACCACCATCTTTATTGAGGGCTGCCAACTGCATTCAGTTCCTTGCTGACCACCAAGTACAATTTCTGTCTTCTAAGCTTTGGCTGTCTGGTCTGTAATGGTTCAATGTGATGGGATTAGCAGGGTTGCCCTTCTCTCTATGAACTGTATGTATTGTAAAAGGTTTTGCTTTGATGTCTAGTTTACAAATATATTTAAAGTCAATGCTAAGAACTGATTAATCTTTACCTAGTCTCTTATTTTATGTTTTCAAGGTTAAGCCTATGAGGGGTAACTAAAAACAATTAAAGTTTGTCTCAACTGTATTCAATAGATTATGGTCCTCAAACCTGTCAGGAAATCTGCAGAATAGTATAGTTAGATGGTTAATTAAAAAAAAAAAAACAAAAAAACAAAAAAAACTTAATATGACAGAGACCCCCAGCTTCTAGCAGAGGCTCCAAGGCCTCCAAGGAAATCTGGGCACCTTAGCAGATGACTCCACCACAATTGTGAAACAGGGTAAGAGTGCCCCAACTCACCCACTGCTAAGGTCCTGTCCAAATTGTAGACAAACATGATACCCAGAGAGTTGACTGATGTTAGTACTTATTTAAAAATTATGCCACTCACACAACAGATATTATATGAAAGAGATTTATTGGATGGAGATGGAGAGAGAGAGAGAGAGAGAGAGAGAGAGAGAGAGAGAAGAAAAGGAAAGAGAGAGACATGGTGGGGGCCCCCAATGAAAGAAAGCAAGGCAGAGAGAGCAAAAGAGGAGAGGCAAAGTGGCGGGTATATCCTTCTATAGCTTGTGCAGGCACAGCTGAATCACAGTTTGCCACATACCTGGTGGGCAACACAGGATGATATCATAGGTTGTCAGGCAAGCCAGAAGCAGGCTGCCTATATGCCAACAAGTGCCAGTCAGTCTCCCAAGTGCCTCCTCTACAGGAAGACCTCTTAGATTTACTAGGCCTTGCAAATGAAGACTGATGCTGCCCTAGGACCTGTGACCACAATAAAGACATTGAAATTATTGAACCTAATGGGAAGTTTGTCTGGGTAATGGGTGTTTGACATATTAATCAATACATAGGCAACTTGGATTATGCTTCCTGCAGTAATTTATCCTTCTCAGGTCTCTGATTGGTTTGAAGATCAGTTTAACAACAGATCCTAAAGCTTCAGCTGCCTTCTCAGAAAAATGTAATGTTTATGTAGGGTTGAAAAAACACTTGAAGGTCTAAGATGTTTTAAGGTTGGTAAGTGCAAGTTATAAATGTTGGAGGTGATGCTAACACATCTAAAATTTGTCTCTTTTTGTAAACTCAAAAAGATTTTTGTAAGCTTCAAGGAATACACTTGAATATGTATTCACAGAATAAATGGACTCCAGAAAAGTACAACAGCCTGTTTGGCTGTAGTTGGGATCCATTCCCCTTTCCCTGGTCCTGAGACCCACTCCCCTCCAACTACCAAAAACATTGGCCTACAAATCTCAAATGTATATTTTTCCCCTAACAAGTATATATGTTCCAGAATCCTGCCAGGTGTTTCCTCAAGAGCTGCATCCAGAACTCAGGTGCTTCAGCCTAAACCTTACAGACTAGTCCAGCTCGGCTTAAGTGTTCTGGCCACAGATGGTCTCACAGATCTTGAAGAGCAGATGCAACAGCCTTTTCTTCCCAGACTTGGCCAACATTCTGGCCTTTTGCTCCCCCCCCCAGTCAATGTACCCAAAGTCAACAGGAAGAAACCAAAGATGATTTATTTGTCCATTATCCACTGGTTAGCAACAAAAGGCTGGGGTGTTAGGTCCCCACCTGCTCCAGGGTGTAGCTGGCATACCCTGCTGTCTACCTAAGGATGGGGCTTCTCTCCCAGAGGCCCTTCTCTATATAATCCAGACATTTCACTTCCTCTTGGCCCCTTTTCCTTTCTCTCCCTTCCCTTTCCCCCTTCCTTCCTCTCCCTCACTCCCTCTCTCTCCTCTGATCTCCTTTATTTCTTTCTGTCTCTCTTTCTCTTATCCCCCTCTCTCTGTGTGCATTTCTTCCTTCATCCCCCCTCCTGCAGCTGCTCCTAATAAACCTGTATTTATATAATACAACTTTGTCTCACCATTAGCTTGTTCTGATAATCAATCACCTACCATCTGATGGAACTAGATCTCTGGAACTAGATCTTTGGAACCAATCTCTGGATTTTCTTAGTGGAACATGTTATATCTATTTCCTAATTTCAGTCCATCTCCTAATTTATGTGATGGTTACCTCGGTTACCTGTGAGGGGTAGAAGAATGTTACAGTGTCCTTGTTGAGACTCCTTAAGGGAAGGATATTTCCTCCTGGTCAAAAGAAAAAAATCTACCTCTGCCTTTGGATAGAGTCTTAACTTTCCAAGCTATCCAATGTAATAATTGATCTATAATCGGGTAAGACAGTAAAGAGGTTCTTCCATCTTGCATTTTTCCTGAGGCCATTTCATGTTTAACTTTGTTAATTCAAAAGATTCAAGGAGAAAGATCACTGACCCAAATCATAATGGCTAAATTAATTAAAGCAAACAATTAATTAAAAAGCTTTTTTTTTATTATTCATGACAATGGGCTGCCTCTTGCTAAGGCAGGGATCAAGAGGTTAGCACTGGACATGTCCAAGATAAGAGTTTTATAGCTCAGGGGTAGGGAATTTCCAAATGGGGGATTTGGCAGGCATATAGGAAGGGTTTTAGAAGCAGAAAATGACAACTTCTAGTGAAACAAAGAATGAAGGGCCAGCTGACTCCATTTTCTCTTTCTTTTCCTAGTTAAAAATAATGTTAGAATTTGATTTATTTTCTGTATTGTTTCCTAATGGTGTTCTTCTCCAATCATGTCCCAAGCTGAAGGTCAGCTTGCTTTTTGGACTTGTTCTTTCTATGCAGCCTTGTGCTTTACACATTGTAAATTGTTCCCATTGCTTCATGATACATTCTAAGACTTGACTGATGATAAAATGATTCATGGTATGTTCTAGTTACTATCTGACCATAAACCTACAAAATGTACTTTCCATGATCATAAAATTAACTAAGATACTCTTCTTTTGTTATCATTTGCTCACTTGTTATAAAAAAGGCTCTCTTGTTGTTAGTCTAGGCTTCTTCCTTCTCCTACTTTTGAGGAGACTGTAAATTTGGCCTGGCTTTCTTCCTTCCTTCCTTCCTTCCTTCCTTCCTTCCTTCCTTCCTTCCTTTCTTTCTTTCTTTCTTTCTTTCTTTCTTTCTCTCACAACATCTTGGTGTTAGCTCCTGGTTTTTAACACCATAACAAGATATGGTTAAAAGGTGATCATAACAATAGATGGTCATTGTTAGTGTACAGGCTATTCAACTGGCCTTTGCTCAGGGACATAGCAAATTCTTCTGTCATGATCTGCTGCCATCACCAACTGTCCTGCCAGGTATGCCAGATATATGCTGAATGTAATAGCATTGCCAGCCACCTTAGCTCTCTTTCTGTATTCTCTTTCTCTGTTATCTGTGCTTGACCCTTCTCTGCCCCTCTCTCTCTTTGCTCCCTGTCCACATGTACACTTACTTGTCTGCCTCTATTTCTTCCCCAAACCTCACTCTTCTCCCCTCTCCCAGTAAACCTCTTTTATACCAGATTTGTTTCATGGTGTAATTTCTCAGGGGAACACCAAAGATATCCCTTCATCTCATTGTATTTCATAGCAATTTTAACAAGGTAGTCAGTGTTATAAAACAGGTGCTACCTTCTGTGACTAGGCCCATCAGCTTATCACTTACTGCCATCAGGTGTAGCATGCTCCCACTGCCCTAAAAGTTGCATATTTTCCTATGTGACACACACACAGCCACAGGTCCCTTTTGATATCACAGCCCTCTCATTTTCTGTCTCCCTGTCTCCTTGTTTCTCTGTCTCCCTGCCTGCCTGCCTGTCTTTCTCTCTCTTTTTCCCTCTCTCTCATGTCCCTGCCCTGAGATGGCCTTTAGTTCCCTTACCCTCAAATAAATCTCTTAAGTTAGATCTGTTACATGTGTGATTTCTTTGTGGCCTGGAACCACCAGGACACCTTACTCTGGTAAATCCTAAGTCATAGTAAAGTAGTCATAACAACACATGGTCATTTTAAAATTCTTTTAAAACAAAAGAATTGTTGCTGATTCCTGGTACAGATACAGAACCATTTGTAGTTAAAATTATAGATGGGGCATAGCCCAATTCTTGAGAAACAGTTCAGTCATAAACATAAATGAACCTTGTATATCTTTACTATATGGTGGCTTTTAAACCTAAGATGGAGGCAGGCTGAATTATCAACTTAGCTTCTCTTAAACTAATTGCCTGTACAAAACTTCATCTTGCAGCTGCCACACAAGATAACAAGGTGTGCCTTTTGCCTTTAAAAGCCCCTTGATTTAATTACTCAGGACTACCCTTCAGTCCCAAATACCTGAGTATCATCCTAGCCAGGTGGAACAAAGATTTTGTATTGGCTATCAACTGTGTCTATGTGGTCTTCTCTGGTGGGCTCCATTCTTTCTTTTTCATTTTTCATTTATTCATTTTTTTTTCCGAAGCTCTCCCATCCTTTGCCTTGTTGCTGCCTGTCTTCCTTATGGCTGCCTACAAACGGCATAGCTTGTTTTCCTCCTCTTCTCTATCTTCCCTTTTTGAGCACTTGCCAAGATTCATATTTATGGCTTATTGTTGTCAAGCTTCCTTCTGAGTCTATTCTCAAATTCTTAAAGAGGCTATGATCCCTGAGAGAGGACTCATATTTCTCTGATAACAATAGGAGCATGTAGTGACAGGGTAAAATGATACAAGGTTTCCTCTATCTTATCTTCTTGCTGAGGCCATTTCAGCAACTAAAATTTGATCTCCCCTATGGAGAATACCATGGAAAATTACCCAAGTCTATTCTAGAAACCCAAGGTCAGGATGTCCTAGCTAATTTATATTAACTTCTATTAAACTGCCTGCTAGTGAAAAAAATTTTCCCCTCCAGCTAACCACTTATCTTAGCTTCTGTCAAGTTGTTTGCTATTCTTGAATACCTCATTTAAAATATGTTGTGTATGCACTTTTAGAATGATTTTTGGATTTTATTTATGGCATTAATATGTAGAGGCTATTACATTTATTTACCTGTTATCATCATCTATCTCAGAAAGATAGATTTTACCCCTCTCATGTTGCATTGTCATGCTGGGAAACCATACAACTTGCAAGAGATAACAAGACATAGATTGAAAATATCACTCACAACATATTTAGTTTGAGATTCTCAAGGAGATATGTTTTAATTTCTAGGTAAAATTTAAGAGCTATACTTCTCTTTTCAACTTTATAATAGCTTTAAAAATAGTAACTCAGTATTTACCATCTGCTCAGCACTATCAGGAACCTCAGAAACTGAGGTGGAAGAAACTTGTTAGATGCTGTGGTAGCTATTCTTGATTGTCAACGTGCCTATATGTGGAGTCAACTAAATCACAATCAGCCGGGAATATTTGTGAGGGATTTTTTTTTTTATATTAAACCATTTAAAATGGGAAGATCCACTTGTAATCTGGATACGTTGAGGTGGAAAGATACAAATATAATCTACTGGTAGCTTTATCTAAGGACATGGAGGAAGGAAGTTTTTGCTCTTTGTCTGTTTGCTCTCATTCTTGCTGGCAATTCATTCTTTCACTGGCATTAGAGCCTACTTCTTCAGGATTCAGGTCTATACCAAAGACCAGATGAGAAATGCAGTCTTGTGTACTCAACAACTACTATATTAGAATTTCTGTTCAAAGACAGCCATTGTTGGACTTGCTGGACCACAGCCTGTTAGCTACTCTAATAAACCACACACACACACACACACACACACACACACACACACACACACCATAGAGTGAATACAAATTCTCTTTTTCTAGAAAACCCTGATTAAGACAGGTGCTTTGAAGGTGTTTAAATCTTATATAGTGGATAGATCATGGGCACTTAGTATTCCACAAAAAGGATGCACATCACAGTTTCAACATGTGTTTGGTCTTTGTGTTAAATAAACACCCAACAATTAAATAAAACACCTAATGACTTAACAATATACATTTGGTTGTGTGTGTAAATATAAATATTGCATGTTTATCCTTACATGAGAAAAACAAAATTATATCCTACCAGTAGATGAATGACTCCATTTCTAGTCTTCTTAAAACCTGTGAAATTGCCCTGGAGATAGTTACTACTTGTTGCATCCAGAAATCATAGTTAATGTGTTGATATAATCAAGGAGTTTTACAATATCAGACCATATAATCCATTTAGTGAGAGATATAAAGATTAGTGGAGAATCTTAGGGCCATATGGCAAAAATCACCCACCTTTAATGTATGCGACATCTCTACATCATCCTACCCAAATAGTGCTGAAGACTCTAAGCTTGGAAATGGAGATAAAAATACCTCTAAAACTTTTGTGGTGAAACCACAGAAGTGACACAAAAGAGGAAATGGTCATAAATGTAACAGAGAGAACAAACATAGCTATGAACAAACCTAGTCTAACAACAAATGTATCAAGAGCAACACAGGGTGACAAGCTAATGACACAGACCTCATAAGGACTGAGAGAAAATCCCTTTCAATTTAGATTTTTATGTTCAAATAAATATTACTTTTAAGGCAAAACCAGAATCATTTTGAAGATAAAATGGAAGCCCCTTTTGCAGAAAGACTATATTAAAAATTATTTCTGAAATACGAAAAAATTCAGATGGAAGATATGAAATGAAAGATGAGACCATAGCTATGCTAAAAAGGATTCAATGTTTTGCTAGACCTGAACAAACAGTTCAAAACACAAAAGTGGAGTCATATAAGCTTAAAAGAAGACATAATCAAAATGCAGAGATGCTAATACATATTTTTGTGATCATTAATGTACATTTTGGGAAGGTCAGATGATTAGGATTAACACTGATTAACATTAGGCATTATTATTTATTACTTCTAACACTTCTCCTTTAACAAAAGCCTACTACTTGAGGACAAAAGAGAATTGTTAAAAAAAACAATTGAAGGCAGATGAAATGAATGATGGGGTAGGTGCATCTGTTACTAAGATGATAACCTAAATTCAATATCAGGGAGAAATGAGTTGTACAGTGGTTCTCTGAGAATTGTGGCAAGCAACTCTTTAAGTAAATAATATATAGATAATAAAAAGTCAATTAATAAAAATCAAAGAAAATAGCACAGACAGTATTGGTTGGTGAATCCAGTTTTAAGAACTTACACATTATAATAAATAAATCAGGTAATAATTTTACATAAATGACAATAATACTAAATGCAGTGCAATGTCTTAAACTCTATTTTATACCATAAAAGTAGGAGAATTGATAAAGGTTTAATAATGTCATTAATAATAGCTTTCTGCTCATGTTGATTTCTCAGCTTTGACAAGTGAGTGATGGCCATGCATCATGTGAACATAAGAAGAGACAAGATGTCCAAAATCTGTGCCACACTTAGATCTTTCCTGTAAATCTAAAATTGGTTTCCAAAATTTATTGTAAAAAAAAGATATCTCAATATATTTAAGTCAAATATAACTTTCTGAGTAGTCTCAAACTACATGAAAATATGAAAATGGAAAATTATATATTAATCAAGAAAATTCAAACACACATTGTTGTTGTCATAACATCAGAAAAAAATTAAATTAAAGTTTAAAGTGTTATAGAACAAAGAGGATTATTTTATATGGTAAAACAAATAATATTTCAAAGCTGAAGTCACAGTTTAAAACTCTGATATAAAACATGGTTTTAATATGTATAAATAAAATAATGAGAGACTCTCTAAGGCACAATTGACATAGTATAAAATTTGATGCCTAATTTTCACAACTTGCATGTCAAACACATGACAGTCAGACAGACATTGATTATTCCTCAATTCATTAACATAGGTAACCTAACAAGTAGCTCTTTAAAAATATTTTATTACTTTTTAAGTTGTGTGCATGTGTGTGTGTGTGTGTGTGTGTGTGTGTGTGTGTGTGTGTGTCTGTGTGGATTTAAGTGCCTAAAGAGACCGGAAGAGAGTCCGATTCTCCTGGAGCCAAAGTTACAGGGAGGTGTGTCTTGGCATGAGTGGCTGGAGTCAAATATAGGTCCTTCGAAAGATCCGGACCTGCTCTTAACCATTGGGCTACCTCTCCAGTCCCAACAATCTGAACTATTTGAGAATAGTTTTAACAATTGGAGAACACACATTAGTATTTTCAAATTTTGGAATAGTCAAGTTTGTCCTAGTTACCTGATATGAATCTGTAATTTCATTGCCTGGTGGTTAAAAAAATTATTGAGCTCCTTTATGTCTTAGTCCAAAGTCAGTGTCATGCATAAGCTTGAAAAAAAATACCATACAGAATATTTATACCCAGCTTTGAGGTAAACATCCAGTTAGAAAGTTTCTACTATAAACTACAGATGAATGTTAATATACTAGCATTCATTTTATGAAAACAGGGACTGGATATTTGAATAAAATGAAGGCTTTTAAATATTTTCCTTAATGTCAGTGGGCAGAGGACCTCCACAATTCTTTGAGAAAATGTCATAAAAGAAAATGTATCCTGAAAATATAATATCAGGGTGACCTGACCTTGTCTAGAAAGCTACTTCCAATAAGCTCAGGTGGTTTAGGTATAACTGGTTGTTGTTGGGAGAGCTGTGGGAATATCAAAAGTTGGGAAGAAAAGTGAGATTTAAAATGGGCCATCAAGGGGAACTCTTAGACTACAACTCTGAGGAACTCAATTCTCAAGCCAGGAGATTTGTTTCCCATTTATGGTTTTAGTGCCCTTGGAAGAAGAGTTCAGAGAGAGGAGGGAATAGGGAAGGGATGGGAATGTCCCATCATTTGAGACAGAGTACGGCTATACAACACTAATATCCCTTCTTTACAGACAACAGGCCCCTTTGCCTTCCACTGATATGAATTCATGAATCAAAGCTGTTTGTTTCATTTATTCCATGTTAAGGATAAGAGAACATAATGAGTTGATCAGTCAGAACTTTGTTTTCTAGCAGCTGATTATAATTGTCTGGGTGCATAAGCCTGATTGAAATTGTTCATGATTGAAGATTGGATAGCTGAAGTCTGCTGGTCTCATGGAAATTTAGTCAAATGTTTGAATAAATGCAAAGCATACTGGCTTCGGAGGCAGAGGACTCCGTTTTGTCCAGACCGCCTATCATGAGCTGATACTTGTACCATTCCTTATGAACTCTTTGCCTCTAGTTGGTTCACAATAGCCACTAATAACATAAAGTACCTTGATGTAACTCCAACCAAGTAAATGAAAGACCTTTATGGAAAAACTTCACGTCTCTGAAAAAAGAAATTGAAGAAGATACCAGAAGATGGAAAGATGTCCCATGGTCATGGATCAGTAGGATTAACATAGTAAAAACGGTCATCTTACCAAAAGCAATCTATAGATTCAACGCAATTTCCATCAAATACCAACACAATTCTTTACAGACCTTGAAAGAACAATTCTCAACTTCATATGAAAAACCAAAAACCCCAAAATTAATAAAACAATCTTGTACAATAAAAGATCTTCAGGAGGTATCTCCATCTCTGATCTCAAAAAACTGAATGTACTGACATTGAAACAGACTGGTGGATCAATGAAATCAAACTGAAGACCCAGTAATAAACCCATGCACCTAAGGAACTTGATTTTTGACAAAGGTGTTAAAAACATTAAAAAAAAAAAGGCAGCATCTTCAACAAGTGGTGCCGAGCTAACCGGATGTCTACATAAAGAAGAATACAAATAGATCCATATCTATCACCCTGCACTAAACTAAAGTCCAAGTGGATCAAAGATCTCAACATAAAACCAGATACACTAAATCTGTTAGAAGAAAGAGTCGGGAAGAGCCTTGAACTCATTGGCATAGAAGACAACATCCTGAACAGCCTAGGCACCAAGATCAACAATTAATAAGTGGGACTTCATGAAACTGAAAAGCTTCTGTAAGGCAAAGGACAGTGTCAATAAAATGAAATGACAGCCTATAGACTAGAAAATATCTTCATTAACCCTACATCAGGTAGAGGGTTAATATCTGGAATACATAAAGCACTTAAGAAACACCAAAAAATCAAATAATACAATTAAAAAATGGGATACAGAGCTGAATAGAATTCTCCACAGAGGACTCTCAAATGGCTGAAAAGCACTTAAATAAATGTTCAACTCAGATGTAGCCCATGGCAGCAGAGACTCCAAGTGGGTTCCCTAGTAAGGGGACCAGAGGCTGTCTCTGACATGAATTCAGTGGCTAGCTCTTTGATCATCTCCCCCTGAGTGGGGGGCAGCCTTGCCAGGCAACAAAGGAAGACAGTGCAACCAGTCCTGATGAGATCTAATAGGCTAGGGTCAGATGGAAAGGGAGGAGGATCTCCCCTGACAGTGGACTGAGGGATGGGCATGGGAGGTGCCGGACCCCGCAGGCAGAGTCAACCGGTTCTTGAGTCACGAGTGAGGATTGAAGTTAATAAACAAACATACAACACATGGGATCTTTCTGAGAGGCTCTAGTAAAAACTAGATGCCTTGCTTTATTTCAGAATCCTTTTAAGCCAGAGCAAAAGCCCCTCAGGACAACTGAGTAAATTTACAAGGGAGTCAAGCAAAAAAAGGTGTGTCCTAGACAAGTACACCCCACCTGCTGTCTTAAACAAAAGGTGAAATAGATTTGGAAATTCTTCACTGACTCCAAATGAAGGCCAGTCTCTCCATTGAGATCCAAATATCAAAACAAGCTGGAAGACCAGCAGCTCCCACCAGAAGAGGGAGGGAAGGTGGAATTGGGAAGGGATGAGAAAGAGGGCTATGGCTGGGATACAAGCGAATAAATTGTAATAATAAAAAATAAAAAAAGATGAGAATTAAAAAAAAAAGAAATGCTCAACGTTATTATTCGTCAGGGAAATGCAAATCAAAACAACTTTGAGATTTCATCTCATGCCTATCAGATGGCTTAGATAAAAAACTCAAGTGACAGCACATGCTGGCAAGGTTGTCGAGAAAGGGGAACCCTCTTCCATTGCTGGTGGGAGTGCAAACTTGTACAACCACTCTGGAAAGCAATCTGGTGCTTTCTTAGAAAATTGGGGACAGCTCGACCTCAAGACCTAGCTATATTACTCCTAGGCTTATACCAAAAGATGCTCCACCATACAAAAAGAATACTTGCTCAACTATGATCATAGCAGCTTTATTCATAATAGCTAGAGACTAGAAACAACCCAGATGTCCCTTAACAGAAGAATGGATAAAGAAACTGGTACATCTACACAATGGAGTACTGTTCAGTTATTAAAAACAAAGTCATTATGATATTTGTATGTAAATGGATGGATCTGGAAAAAATCATCTTGAGTGAAGCAACCCAGAGTCAGAAAGACAAACATGGTATATACTCTCTCATAAGTTGATATTAGACATATAATACAGGATAACCATACTACAATCCCCAGACTCAAAGAAGCTAAGGAACAAGGAGCCCCCTAGGGAAGATGCTCAATTCTCAATTAGAAACACAAATAAAATAGACATGGGAAGCAGCTGAAGAGAGGTAATATGACAGGAGGCTACCATAGATGTCCTCTGAAAGTCTCTATCCACCAGGGAATCAAAGCAGATGCTGAGACTCACAGCCAAACTTTGGTCAGAGGGCAGGGAGTTTTATGGAATAATAGGGGGATAGAAGGACCTGGAGGAGACAGGCACTCTAAGAGAAGATCAACAGAGCCAACAAATGTGGGCCCAAAGGGGTCTGCAGAGACTGATGCACCAACCAAGTACCATGCATGGAGAGGACGTAAGCTCCCAGCTCAGCTGTAGCTGATAGGTAGCTCAGTCTCCATTTGGCTTCTTAGTAAAGGGAGCAGAGGCTATCTTGGACATGGAGTCTATTGCCTGCTTCTTGATCACTTCCCCTGGATGGGTGGCCTTGACATGCCACAGAGGAAGAGGATGCAGCCAGCCCTGATGAGACTTGATAAGCTGGGGTCAGTTGTTAGGGGAGGAGGGCTACCACTTTCTGAGGACTAGGGGAGGAGGATAGGAAGGAAAGAGGGAGAGAGGGTGAGATAAGAGAGAAGCCTATGATCTGGATGTAAAGTGAATAAATTACAAAATAAATTTAAATAAAAAATTTAATTTATTGCCTGAAATTAAAAAAAAAGATAAAAGAAAATGTGACTCTCACTATCAATGCACGTCCTAGAAGACCATGGACATTTGTTCACACAGTTTAGAGTACTTTCTGTTGGCAGACTAATTAAAAAACTGCACGGAAAATCTAACAAAGGGAATTTGAATGGAAGGAGAGGTGATTGTAGACAATGCCTGGGATGTTGTGGCTATCATACTCTTGTCAAGAAATTTTCTGAGTTCTTTCTGTACAAACAGGAAGTGGCCCTTACCTGGAATCTCTGTGGCCCTTGAAAAACCTGCATCTTTAGTCCAAGTGTATCGGCTTGATGAGAATCAGTGTTCTCATGGTTCTGTTGAGCTGCATCAGAATCGTCTTGGAACAGTTTTAGGTAGGTAAGCATGTAACATGAAAATAAATATGATTTACAAAATCAAACTTTCAGGGGAACTATATCAAAGTAAAACAGAATCAGTGTGTCTTAGTTATTTAGTCATTATTCTATCTGTTCATCCATTTAATCATTTACTTACTAGTGTTTGTTTATCCACTGGTTCTGGCCATAGGGTATAAAGACTAAAGATACTAGGTTTAGAATGTGATTATCCCAGGTTTAAATCCCAGCCTTGCCTTGAACAACTTATTTAATCTCTTGATTCCAGGCTTTCTCACCATTACTGGAGTCACCAAATCAGGTAGCATAAAGACTCACTAAGTATAAACAACCAATAATAAAAATAATATCTTTATATATCTAGGAGAAACAGTTTCAGTGAACAAATTCAAAACTACCCCTAAATATATTCTTACATCCATCAAGATTCATTTCTTCATAGTTTGGGATCATGACTAATTTAGTAAATTGAAATTTAATAGTTACAACATTTTAATGTACAACTTTTTCATTTTTACCACTAAATTCCCATTTGCACAGAGGAAAATGGCACAATCCATTATCTTCTTCTGAAGAAGGAATGCATGTCTTGCTGTTCCATTGTTTGCTGTTCTCATAGAGTTAGAAGCTTCTTTCACTCTTGACCTGGGCATAGTAAGCCAAGAAATGAGATGGCAAGCTGTACCTGTCTTCTTTGATTTTCTTCTTATATTGAAAAGATGTAAAAAAAAAAATAGCATCACTCAAAGTTGTAGAAAAAGAATGAGAGATCAGAGGGGAATCTTATTGCTTCCTTTATGGGCCTCCATGTTGGTTTTTCACAAACAACACTGTTTATTTCTTGGATGTTTAGATTTTAAGGTTCTCATCTTAGTCTACACACAAATTCTTCATCAGAGGGTACAGCTGGCAATGATTGCCTCTCACTTAGAAGGCTGCCTCTTCACTCACCTGCTAGTTTGCTGTAAAAGAAAAGAACAATCCTAATTTATTATGTTCCAATGGCATGGGTCTCTAATTTGAATGCTGTTTTTATCAGACAGTTGTCACTGAAGCCTCCTTTGAACCAGAAGTACTTCTTGCACCAACTACACTCGCTGATTGAACTAGTCAGGAACATCTTCACTTAGTTTTCATATAAAGGTCGTGGGCAATATTACTAATACCCTTATTTAATGGCCGAGAGAACAGGCTTAGTGAAGCTAAAGACTTGTTTAAATCATACTGCTCAGTAGATCTATTCATCATATTTATTGAATGCTTAAAATTGTGTAAGATGTGATGTGAATAACAGAACCTTTTCCCTGGGGAGGTTACACTCTACCAGCAAAAAGGGAGGTACACACTCAGCAGGCTCTGTCTGACTGGTGGATGCCGTGGTGTGTGGGGTTGGTAGGGCCATTACTTCTTGCTGTTTTTTGTCTCTTACAAGTACACAATTTCTCAAATATTGTCTGTCACATGCAGATACCTCTCCTTAGACTTTGTTCCCCACCCTACTTTTCTCTTCAAGGACTCCTGCATCTGCTTTGGGACTCAGCTTGAAGGTTCCATCTGCTAGGGACTCATCCATCAGCTTGAGTGGGTAACTCCATTCTATATTCTCAACCACGGTTTAACAAAGGTTAACTGATGAAGCTTCATCCAGTCACAAGGAATAAAGTTTTGTTGAAGGCTGGATAGGTTTGTGACTTTGAGGAATAGTGGAACAAATTATGGAAAGAAGAAAGACACAAATTCTAGTTTCTATTCTGTCATTAAACTAGCTTTGTTGTCTCGAAGTAACCATTAACTCTGAGCTCCATAAGATTGGTAATAACTCTTGTGATAAGTCTTATCACAGATCAACTGTGCATTTTCAAATTATACGCCCTATAAATTGCTTAGTTTAAATTTTTACATAATAAAAGAACTCTGAAAAGCTATGCATGTCGGTGTGACTATTCTTTTAAAACCTTAATTAAAGAGAGATACGGAATGTGTGGGTTTTTTTATATTCCCCTTTGTTCTGTTATACATTAAGGACAATGGAGTTGTGCCATTCTCCTGGAGATAATCCTATAAAGCAATTTAAACCAACCTCAGAAAGACAGATATTGTAGTTTGTAGTTTCACATTTGTAGCTTCTAGATTTTATGTAGATACACAAGATCAGGTAATCACACGTGACATGAAAGTGGAAGTTAAACTGTCTAAGGGACCAAAGGGAACTAACACAGGAGTGGGTGGAGCAACAGGAGGGTTTGAAGACATGGGGGCATATTCTCAACGTGTAATATGTATATGTATGAAAATGAAAACATTGTTTAAAAGTGTCATTTGTGTTGGTAACCTAAAGCACAATTCTTGAGCCAGCGGTGTTCATTGTGTTTACCCAGAGATTTCTCTGCTTGGCTATAGTAGGATAGTCTCAACCTCATGAATGCTAACAATATATCACACGAGGGCTATCTTTTGTTTTGAAAATGGTCTTGATGGGCTTCTCTAAATGTCGGGATGATATCTAATAAATGCTGTGTTCATTACCAAACAAAATAAAAAATGAAACTGTTGCACGGAGTTCAGAAGATAATGGGAGTTTGGCTACAGTGCTGTGCCGTTATCAGAAAGAACACAAGCTGCTGTCAGGCCTTCTCTCGCCAATTCCATATCTTATTTGGAAGAAAATGACAAAATCATTCCCAGTTCAGAGGAAGAATTACAAACCAAAGGGGACAAAATGTGGCAGCAGGTGATTCCCTCTTAGAAGCTGCATAGCTCTTGTATATGTATAAGCTCACCTTAGGAAAAGATATGCAGGATGAAACATAACAAAAGAGTGAAGAACATTCTAGAGGAATTGAAAAAAAATCCCCATAACTTACTGTGGAATTGAATTTAAGATAAGGTAGGAATATCTCAGGTCTTAGGCACGGACAGTATTGTTTTTTTCTTCCAAGCTACTAAGATACCTTTTATAAGTTAGTCTGCAAACACTGAGAGCAAGGAAAGCATTGTGCTCAAACTGCAACCTATAACAACAGGCTGTGCAAAGATATCACAAGCCTTTTAAGAAAAAACAAAACAAAACAAACCAAACAAACCAAAATGTTGTTGTTTCTAGTCTTCTGCCAGATAAGATTGTATTTCTCAATTTTGTTTCTCCACACCCAACTAGACAGCTTGCATGAAGTGTTAATGAGACCCTGAAAGACACCAGCAATCTCATACATGCTGCTGGAGATGCCAGCAATTTCATACATGCTGGAGATCTTGAATTCGTTCCTTATCACACTGAACCCTGGGTAAATTGCTCATTCTGTCTTCTGTGTTTCTTGTCACTGAGCCCACATGGAACTGACTGGGGCCACACAGAGGCAAAGAATGTTTGCTGGTTTGTGCAGTTTAGTATCACCTTCTAATTTATGAACTCGTCTCTTTTTATTAATTACAGTTTATTCACTTTGTATTCCATCTGTAGCTCCCTCCCTCCTCCCCTACCAATCCCACCCTCCTTCCCTCTTCTGCATCCATGTCCCTCTCCCAGTACACTGATAGGGGAGATCTTCCTGCCCTTTCTTCAGATCCTAGTCTATCAGGTCTCATCAGGAGTGGCTGCATTGTCTTTTTCTGTGGCCTAGTAAGGCTGCACCCTGCTCAGGGGGAGGTGATCAAAGAGCAGGCCAATCAGTTCATGTCAGAGACAGTCCCTGTTTCCTTTACTAGCGAACCCACTTGGACACTGAACTGCCATGGGCTACATCTGTGCAGCCCAGGTTATCTCCATGCATGGTCTTTGGTTGGAGTATCAGTCTCAGAAAAGACCTTGTACCTAGATTTTTTGGTTCTGTTGCTCTCCTTGTACAGCTCCTGTCCTCTCCAGATCTTACTATTTCTCACTTCTTTCATAAGATTCCCTGCACTCTGCCCAAAGTTTGGCTATGAGTCTCAGCATCTGCTTTGATACCCTGAAGGGTAGAGTCTTTCAGAGGCCCTCTGTGGTAGACTCCTGTCTTGTTCCATGTTTTCTCTCTCTTTTGGTGTCCATCCTCTTTGCCTTTCTGAATGAGGGTTGAGCATCTTACCCAGGGTCCTCCTTCTTGATTAGTTTCTGTAGGTGTGCAGATTTTAGTATGTTTATCCTATATTATATGTTTAATATCTACTTATGAGTGAGTATATGCCCTGCGTGTCTTTCTGATTCTGGGTTACCTCACTCAGGACGATCTTTTCTAGATCCCACCATTTGCCTGCAAATTTCATGATTTCCTTGTTTTTAAGTGATGAGTAGTATTCCAATGTGTAAATGTACCACAATTTCTGTATCAATTCCTCAACTGAGAGGTGTCTGGGTTGTTTCCAGCTTCTGGCTATTACAAATAAAGCTGCTACAAACATGGTTGAGCAAATGTCCTTCTTGCCAACAATCAATACATGGGACCTCATGAAACTGAAAAGCTTCTGCAAAGAAAACTGTTGTCAGAACAAAATGACAGCCTACAGATAGGGAAAGGAGCTTTACCAACCCTATATCTGACAAAAGGCTAATATCCAGAATATATAAAGAACTCAAGAAGTTAAACAGCAACAAATCAAGTAACCCAATTAAAAGTGGGGTACAGAGCTAAACAGAGAATTCTCTGTAGAGGAATATAGAACGGCAGAGAAACACTTAAAGAAATGCTCAACATCCTTAGTCATCAGGGAAATGCAAGTCAAAGCGACCCTGAGATTTCACCTTACACCCATCAGAATGGCTAAGATCAAAAACTCAAGTTTGACAACACATGCTGGAGAAGTTGTGGAGAAAGGGGAACCCTCCTCCACTGTTGGTGGGAATGCAAACTTGTACAACTACTTTGGAAATCAATCTGGTGCTTTCTCAGACAATTAGGAATAGTGCTTCCTCAAGATCCAGCTGTACCACTCCTAGGCATATATCCAAAATGTGCTCAAGTATACAACATGAACTGCTCTTTTGTATTTTTAGAAGTTCTTAGGAAACCATGAAAAAATAGAGCTAAAATACCAAGGATTAAGAGTCACTTAAAATACCTTGGGACTCTTAGTGGTAAAAGGAATCATTTCTCATGTAATATATATATATTTATATTTGTATTTTTATAATATATGATATAATATTTTATAATATAATATATAATGTATAATATATAATGTATATAATATAATATATAATGTATAATATATAATGTATTATATTTTATAATATAATACATTATATTATATTATAATGTATTATATAATATTATATAATGTATTATAATATATTGTATTATATAATATATATAATATATTGTATTATATAATATATATAATATATAATGTATTATAATATATTATATAATATTATAAAATATATAATAATATATATTTCCTTGTGTGTGTATACATGCACTCACATACATGTATCTGCATGCACATGCCTCAGAACACACAAGGAGGTCAGAGAACAGCCTTCAGGGATTGGTGCTTTCCCTCCCCCATGTGGCATGTGCCATTACCCGCTGAGCCATCTTGAGAGCACATAAACAGCTTTCCTAATTCTTGTCTATAAAAATAATTATCAAATATTCACTGGGTAGCTCCCTGAATAAGCCACGGATGCTGCTAGCACAAAGATAAAATAGAATCCACACCCACAGTGAGGAATGGAAGCGTTTCATAGAAGACGCTGTATCTTCTGACCACAGGACGCTCTCTGTAATAGGTAATGTTACGTGTCAGCTGTGCGAGGGCCCCAGTTCACAGATGTTTGTTGAGCCCGCACTCTAAGTTTTGGTGAAGGAAGTTTTAGATGAGTATTTAGTCCAATAGACAGTGAGTTTATCTCCATCATGTGGTAATAGAGGGTTCATTGTTTACTTTACAGTGGCAGGTCTAGGTGTGTAGGATCATCTCACACTCATTGTGGTCCTCTTGTCTCAGCCTCTCAAGTTCTGGGATTAAAGGAGAGCATCACCACGCCTGTCATTAGTGATCTCAGTAGAAAAGACAACTGATTTTCCCCAAGAGATGAATTCTGTCAGAAGACGACAACCTGAACTTTTCCTTAGGTTCCCACTCTGCTTACAATAGAGACTTTCAGCTTTCTAGCTTTCCTTTTTTTTTTTTTTTTTACAAAACAAAGCAAAACAAATAAACAAACAAAAAACACCAAACATTTTTAATTGATTCTTTGTGAATTTTCCACTTTACATAAGGCACCCAATGCCACTCATATCTCCACCTCCTTGTATCTGCCCTTGCAACCTCCCTAAAAGAACGAAACAAAACAAAACAGAAAACAAAGCCTCTCATTGTTGAAGCTGGGGCGTGTCACAGTGTGTTCCACAGTACACGCTTTTGTCCACACTTCTTTGCTTGCACATGTTTCTTTCAGTGAGACATTGCTCTGTTTCAGGGCCTCTGGCTTCTCCTACACTATACTGGGGCCTCACTGGGACTCCTCTCGGATAGCCTGCTCTTGCCCTGTGTCATGGAGATCCTGTAATTTTGGATTGGTAGGATCAGACGTTTTGCTTGCTCCAGCAGTTCATTGATGGGTTAGATGTTGGGGTGGGCCAACTCAATCAATGCCCTATGTCTGGGCCTGAGAAGTGTCTGAGCTGGGAGATATGGCAGCTTTCCCATAATCATACCATCAGTGTGAGCTCTCCAGCCCTGCCCTGGCAAGGTCATTCAATGCTGCAGCCAGCAAGGGCAGAGCCAGCTCTCCTGCTCTTATGTTCTTGGAGCTAGCTCATCCATGCCCATGCCCTTAGGGCCAGCTCTATTGTGCTGTCCACTCTTCTGAGTGCTGCAGCTGGTGAGGGACAGGGCCAGCTCTTCTGCCTATCGTAGATGGTAAGGGATGAGCAGGGGACAATTCTCCCTCGTGTGAGCCATTACTTAGCAGACAAGTTTTAGGACCAGTTCTCCCATGCTCACACCCTTGGGGTTGGCTTACCCACACCTTACCAGGGTCAGGTGAGGAACATGCAAGGCCTGCTTTCTTGATCTCATGACCCCTGGGTGAGCTCTCCCACAATACCTAGCCAAGGAGTGGGGTAGAGCCAGATCTGCACAGCCCTCAAACATCAATATGGACCTGCAGGCCTTAGGAGGCATCCCGGGACAGGGATGTCTGCCTAAATTTTGGTGGTAACAGACCCCCCCCCACTGCTGCAGGGTCACAGACCCAGATTTGGCCCTCTGTGGCCTTCAACATAGCCCTAGGTGGCATCACCAGCTACTCACATCAAGCTGTTCTCCACTACCCTCAAGTCTCCAGTTCTGTCTCTCTTCATTGTACACACATCCTTCTGCTCCCCCCCTTCCCTAACACTGACTTGTTCCTCTTAGGGGGACCCAGAGTTTCTGGTTGTCTGGAGTCTTCTTAGGAGTGGTCCCAGGAGAACTATGCCCTGCCATGCAGTGTGCAGTGTGACAACAGGCTGGGGTCATCTCCGGCACAGTCTGCAGAGATGTTCAGGTTAGCTTTCTGTTGTGACCCCATGGCACCAGACAGGTGATCTCCAGCTTGCTCCCCAACCTGGGCTGTGTGGTCCCACCCAGGTAGGGGTCATCTCATCACAGGCTTGTTCCTGCCAGGGCTGCATGACCCTGAGGGGGGAGGGAGAGGGGTCATCTTGTTCTAGGTTTGCTGCTGCCCATGCCATGTGGCCTCAGGCAGGAGTCAACTGTCTCAGGCTTGCTCTTGCCAGATTTCTAGCTTTCATCACTACATGAGCTATTTCTTAAAACAATTCTTTACCTAATCATGAGTGCAACTTAATATAGCTATACTAATATGTCTTTATGTGTGCTTATATATACATATATAAACATACATATATACACAAAGCCTCTTACTCACTATGTTTCTCTGGAGAATGCCGATTAATTGTGTACATTGATATTTAAAGTCCCAGTTCCTTAGAATTTTAACTGAGGTAAAATCTGCTATTGAAGACTCATTATGACCCACTAATGAGGTATTTCCTGCAGAGCAAACAACCACTCAGATATGCTGTCTTCCTGTTTGAATACTGTTTGCATGTCTCCTTTATCAAATTTTATTGCATTTCTCTTTGGAGTGCTATAAAATATAGTCATGATTTGTAACCTATATCAAAAGTGTTGTTTTTTTTAAATTACATTTTTATTTTTTTTTTACATTAATTATATTTTATTCGCTTTGTATCCCAGCTGTAGTTCCCTCTCTCATTCCCTCCCAATCCCACTCTCCCTCCCTCATCTCTTCCCATGCCCCTCTCCAAGTCCACTGATAGGTGAAGTCCTCCTTCCATTCCATCTGATGCTAGCTTATCAGGTCTCATCAGGACCTGGCTGCAATGTCCTCCTCTGTGGCCTGGCAAGGCTGCTCCTCCCTTGCGGGGTGGTGGTAATAGAGCCAGCCATTGAGTTCATGTCAGAGACAGTCCCTGTTCCCCTTACTAGAGTACCCACTTGGATACTGAGCTGCTATGGGCTACATCTGAGCAGGGGTTCTAGGTTACATCCATGAATGGACCTTGGTTGGAGTATCAGTCTCAGAAAAGACCCCTTTACCCAGATATTTTGGTTCTGTTGCTCTTTTTGTGGAGTTCCTGCCCTCTCCAGGTCTTACTATCTTTCATAAGACTCCCTGCACTCTGTCCAAAGTTTGGTTATGAGTCTCAGGAAGTGCTTTGATACATTGCTGAATAGAGTCTTTTAGAGGCCCTCTGTGGTAGGCTCCTGCTCTATGACCGGATGGACATTGGAAGATGGAGAAAACAGGAAACAGGACAGGAGCCTACGACAAAAGTATTGTTGTGTTTGAACAAAGTTAAAAAACCAAGAAATAAAACAATCCAATTACCAAATGAAAAGAACTAATGAACAGTTTTAAAAAGATTAAAAACAAATATCCAGTAAAACTATGCAAATACAACTGACGTCACTAGTATCCAGAGAAATGTCTATTATAACTACACCAAGCTCCCAACTTTCCCGGCTCAGAATGGGGCAACAAAAAACTCTGGTGAGGATTCAAAGAAAAAGGAAACACTTATACACTTCTGATGAGACTTTACAATCATAATGTGGAAAGCAGTGTGGAAGTTTCTTATGAAACTTAAAACATACAATTGTCATGTGGTCAGTTGTATCCCTGCTGGGCATTTGCTGCAGAACTCTAGGTCAGCACGCTACAGCGATGCTCGCATATCAATGCTTATTGAGGCACTCTTCATAAATTACGGAACCAAAGTAGGTAATTGTCAACAGAGAAAGAGACAGAAGGTGCCTTATACACACACAATATAATTTTATTTAACTATAAAGGACAAAAAGCACATCTTTTTGAAGAAGAATAAATGCAACCGTAAATTAACTCTGCCTTGAAAAAAATGAAACAAAACAAAATACAAAAGAAACAATGAAAGAAAATTATCAATATTAAGCCAATTAAGGCAGGCTTACAAAGGCAAACATAAAAGTTTTCATTTGTAGATTCTAGAGGTTATGTAGAAACATAACATCATTTATGTATATATGACATGAAAGTAGTTGCATAACTGCCTAGGTGAACAATCAGGAAAGGTTGGGAAGGGGAGGGTGTGGTCCTAGGGACTGGAGTATGCTAATGCATAGTATAAATGTACATGATAATGTCCTTGGGAAGCCTGGTGCAGCGTACAATGACATCTGCCAATTAAAATTTGAAAACTATTTCTGAAAAAGTCCTCCTTTTTTCTAATTTCATTACTTTATCAGGCATAAACTCTTCAAGAATTCATTTTACCTTCTTACTAACAGTGGATAAACATTATAAAATAAACAGCTTTATTTTATTGGTTTGTCATTCAGATTACATAAAATGTCATTCCTAACAAAATAATTGATTTTATTTTTTCTTATTTTTAAAGAAATTTTAGAAAAAGATAAAGTATATTGGGTTGTGAGTTATAAAGTACTTTTGAGTCCATAGTGTTGTAAGTAAGTAATAGAACTGATACATATTGATGGGTGAGGTTAATTTTCCTTACAGAAGCTTCAAGTCATATATCTAGAATGACTGTGTCAGAAAGTGGAATTCTGTTCATCTTTCCTTATTCTTATTCTTTATTTCTGTCTATAGAATGTGTTGTGTCTTAACAACATGTTTCCAAAGAGAAGGACATGGAAGTTAGTGAATGAGACACAAACATGGTAGAGAGTCGGCAAACACTTTCTTCTTGGTGATCACAGTGTTATGGGATGATCATTCAGGCCAGCCTATTGGCATGCCCACTTGGCACATGAGGAAAATGGAATTCTATTACAACAAACTTCCATCCTAAGACCCATGAACTCAGGGTAGTCATGAGAATGACATTTAATAAACCCCAATTCGGTGTCATTCTGCAACTCTGACCAGTGTCCCTTAGAACTATTGGGTTATCAGCAACAGTATTTCTGAGAAACTCACAGCTTAGGAGAGGTGGCTCAATGTAATGCATAGCCTTAATGAAACCCTGGAGTAGGGAAGGACATGGGAGAAGGTGGGGACATATGATTGACTTGTTGAATCTAATTATTAATAAGATGTTAGGGCTAGCTTCTAGTTGTGGCTTGTGGTGGTATAGGAGAAATTGGGTGGCGTTAAGGGAAAGTCTTTGTACCAACTTGGCATCATTTGTGTAAATAGGAAACGATTGTAAAACAAAAAATATTATAAAAATAAAATAGATACAAAAGCTTGAGCCACAAAGAAAATGAGCTGTATTTAAATAAAAGATGTAACTTGAAAATGCATCAGCAGATAACTGTTCTTCCTCTGTGCTTAGCAGAGTCCTCCTCTGAGGCCTAGCAACCCTTCACAATTCCAGGACCACACACTTACAGACTCTTAAAAATCAGATTTTATACAACAGACATATTGTTTAGTAAAGTTCTTTATTCCATCAATGCTGCTGATGCTTTTTAAAAGAAATAGAATAAACCCATCATTTTATTTATGATAGTGTTCAGAACTTTCTGTGAGAGAAATGGAAAATTCAACAAGCTGTCGTGATGTATTATTTAAAACAGTCCTTGTGAAAATTTTTATTGTTCTTTTACATTTAGTTTAAATATTAGTTACCCACTGTGAATTTGCTGAATTTCTGATGAGTTCTTCTAGGACGGTGTACTGGCTGGTTTTGTGCCAATTTGACACAAGCTAGAGTCTTCAGAGAGAAAGCTTCAGTTGAGATAATGCCTCTATGAGATCCAGCTGTAAGGCATTTTCTCAGTTAGTGATCAATAAAGGAGGGATCAGCCCATGGTGGGTGGTGCCATCCCTGGGCTGGTGGTCCTGGTTTCTATAAGAAAGTAGGATGAGTCAGCCAGGGGAATAGGCCAGGAAGCAGCATCCCTTCCTCACCTCTGCATCAGCTCTTGCATCCAGATTCCAGCCCTGCTTGAGTTCCTGTCATGAGTTTATTAAAAAATGAACAGCAATACAGAAGTATAAGCCAAATAAACTTCTTTCTCCCCAACTTGTTCTTTGGGCATGGTGTTATGTTACAGCATAGAAACCTTAATTAAGACAGACAAGAGGAAGTGTCACCTGAAGCTGGGTGAGCACACTCTACCACCTTGTACAGGCATCTTGAGGATCATCAACAAAGCTTGGTAAGGACCATCAAGCTTTTTGTCTTTGATTTAGACATAGCTAAGATGAATATGTTTTTCTTGTCTAAGGCATTGAATCTACACACACATAATAGAAAAATCTTTTTTATGGATTTGAAATGCTTTACAATTTTTCTTTCAGAGTTTCCTCTTTGATGTTAGCAATGAACTGTATTGTTGTGAGAATTGTGTTGTAGCTCTGAGGGGAAAGGTATCCCCAATGCAAGCATTAAAGCTCTGAAGGGATGTGTGTCCCACCTGTCGGAAATTAAGGAAGACCACAAAGTCACACCACACAACAAACCGCACACAGGAGATTTACTGGGAGAGACACAGAGGAAGGCCACCTCTGCTCTGGGAAGAAGCAGTAGAGAACTGAGCAGGAGGCAGACTTCATATAGGGTTTCTTGGGGGCAGAGTTTTTCAGGGTGGAGGTTTCCGGGGAAGGAACTGATGGATTTAAAGTCCTGAGTTTGGGGTGAGCAGAGGGATTTTTTTTGTTTGTTTGTTTTTAGTTCTGGGCTTGGTGGGATTTTAAATCCCAGAGCTGAGCTCAGGCTTCATATCCTACAAATACGCTAACTGATGTAGTGGGAACTCCAACAGTGTCTCTGGCTAAATGTAACAATGGCTTATATCTCATTCAGCACACAGTCAGTTGTAGGCTACCAAGAGCAGGTGTTATGTGACTGAACTTTTCCTGGGAGACAGTACATGTGCGTCTACTTCCTTCACATAGGGACCCATGAGCAAAATACAGATAACCATTACAGTCTAGGTTGGTGAACCAATGAGTTTTAATGGGGTTACTTATAGTAGTCAGAGTGAGGGGTTGCTTACAGGAGCAGATCTGACTCAAAGACAGATGTATTACCAAGGCCCACCCCAGCATGGAAGACAGTTCACAAATCTGGGAACCTGGTGCACACTTTACAGCCTTCAGGCAGCTCAACAGATTGCAGAGCATCCTTTCCAGGCGGCTCAGTTGGTTGAAACTTCTCTTAGCTCAGATGTTTTCTGCTTCTTTCAGGAAGCTGGTCTGGTCTCAGAACCCTCTCACAGCTATTCTCTGTTCCTCTGAAGGGGATTCTCAACTTTTATTGCTTACTCTGAAGTGAGGGATTAGAGAATCTGGTCAGATTCAGGGACTTCCGGAAGCTATTTTGAATTGTTCATCTTCCGGTTTAAAGAGTTTTCCTTCAGGATGAGGAAAATGTTACACAACAGTAGACCTCACTCTACAGAATGAGGCATTTTCCATCTATCATCTTTACCTCTATTGCATTCGCTGGTGTGGGACACACAGCCCAGCAAGTTACAGAGAAATCTGATAAATGTGAAATGAGCAGAAGGATAAAGAAAATTGGGTTTCCCTGGGCAGAATTGCTGAGTACATGCAATGATGTTGTTAGGGCAGCAAGAGCAGCCATGCATTTGGGTGAGAAGAACCCAGAGACCTCTATAACTAATTGAGAGGGACACAGGCCACATGGACTTCTAGAACTATGGTGGTCCTACTATGAATGCCATAGGCTCCAGGGCTCTCTGTTCTTGTAACCTTTCTGCACGAAGGAGAACAATCCTACATCATCTTGCTAACCAATTATTCTTGAACACTACTCATTTCGCCAGCGAGAAGTGGCCTCTAGTACCTTGCACACGGATTGGGATAAGTAGCGTGGGGCTGACTAGATAATATTGGAAGCACATGCAGTGGGAATCCTCAGACTCTTCAGCGTTGCTGAGGACTGGCAGGAGTATGGCCTTTCAGTTTCCTTCCTTTCGGGAGCTGTCTGTCATTTGAGCCAAAAACGTTTCCTAAATGGTTTAGCTCTTGCCTTTCTTTATTATTGCCCCATTGGCTGTGCTTAGGGTTGGTTTGGGATCATATCTTCTTATCTTCCCTTTCGTGATTCTTCTGTCAGTTAAGCACATAAACTAGATTTTGGGTCCAAGTTCCTTACAGACAAGGAGTATGAAGCTCTGTTTTTTACTTGTGATTAACCCCCACAAATCAAGAAGCCTGTTTTTTATTTTTTTTTTGTTTGTTTGTTTTGTTTTCAGAATCCAATGAGAGGAAAGCATTGATTTGTAGAATTTACAAATTTTCATGGTGCAAATACTTCCTGTGTGGTTTACCTTATATTTTGAATCCGTGGGATGCAAAGCTGAGAAGAGATACCTATTCTGATCCTATTGGTCAACCCTAGATGGCTCCTTCACACATCACCCTCCTCCAAAAATGTTAAGGTAAAGTTTTAGATGCAAGTCCCACATCTCACAATTTACTCTCCATGAAGAGACAGTTATAAAAGGAGAGATCTATGTCAGTCTAAGCTAAGGGCTTATGCTCCACGTCTGTGCACTGTGCCCCCGTCTGTACAGCGGTCTGTGGGAACCCCAAGTGAGATAATGCTGTGTGATCCACCGCTAAAAGAGAAAGGTTTTCTTTTCTTGTGAAGTAATAGCACCAAACTGAAGAGGAGCAAAACTCAAACTTAGCTGGTGGTGTTGTTGTCAACCTTTCTAGTGGTTGAATTTATATCGTTCCTAGGATAGCCATCAACAAACACTGCAGATTCTACTTCTGTAAATAAATACCCCATAATGTTCTGTAGTTCAAGTCAAAAATTCTAGCCATTTGCTTGCAAAATTGTTATGCTATTGAGGAGCTCATATAAATTGTGTTCAGTCATTAGCAGCAAGCTGTCACAGCAGTTCTATCACCAAGGCTGACCAAAACTTTATAACTTTATAATTAGATGGTATAAATTTTTTGAACACTACAGTGTTCATGTAGGCAAATGACAATATTATTCTTTACAAGATTTTATAATTAACTCTATTTAAAAAACTTTGCACACCAGAAAATGAAGCAACATTAATTTGTGTTACTTCTTTTGTAGGTTTTCTTTTTAAACTTTAATTAGTCTTGCCTTAATACTGATGGTGTGATCATTTATTTTTTATGTCTACTTGACTGAACCATCAAAGATTATTGTGCAGTGTGTGGGTGAGAATAACATTGGAAGCCTCTGGCCAAGGGATGCTTGACTCCTTATTGTCATTTGGTGTTCTTATCAGTAGAAAGCCTACAAAGAATAAAAAGGACAACCTTTCCTTCCATAATAGGGACTTTTTTCTGCCTGGCCTTTGAATTATCACATTGGTTCCACTGCCTTTGGATTCTAAATTGAACATCAGTTTTTATTGAGTCTTGAGGTCCCTGGGTCTTTGGTCTAGAATGGCATCATTAGCCCTTCTGGGTTTCTAGCTACTGCTGGGGACTTGAAGACTGAATATGTGAGGTGTTCTCTCTCTCTCTGTACATGTCTCTCTGTCTCTCTAAATCTGTCTCTGTCTCTCTCTCTCTCTCACACACATACTGTATGTACAATTTGTTCTCTGGAGAACACTAAATCAGTAGGGATCTAGCTGTGTTTCTTAATGATTTAATAGAGTATTTCAACATCATAAAGATATTATTTTAATGTGAACTGAATTATCATATCCCTTGATTTGATTTATGGATTCACACTTTAGTCCATTAATTTATGTCTTCCTATACATTCTTTATAACACTCATTATTATTATGATTGTTTGACAGATGTTCTGTGTCTGTGTCTAGTAGTGCTAGTCCAAATTAATCTGGAAACTTTTACGTTACTGCAAAGATGATGTCCAGGTTGAGATTTAAAAGATAGTGTGCTTTTGAATGATTTCTTTTTAAACCTGAAATAGACAGAAGCATAGGAGTTTTAAATATTCTCTGTTGGAAACTTTCTTTCAATCAAAGATTTTATTATTTATTTATTTGTGTGTGTGTGTGTGTGTGTGTGTGTGTGTGCGCATACATGTGTTGTGTCACAGAGACAGCTTTGGATCCTCTAAAGCTGAAGTCACAGGCTGTTGTGGGCCACCAAAATATGGGAGTTGGGAACCAAATATCAGTTCTCTGCAAAAGTAGTAGCAAGTTCCCCTAACCACTGAACAATCTCTCCAGCACTTAGGGATTTTTTTTCTCCTTCAAATGAAATTTTTGATGGAACTCAAGCATGGATGTAGGTACCTAAGTGGAGGTAGGAGGGGGGATGGCCCAGAAGCCCTACTTCATTCTCTGGCCCTCGCTTATACACTCTTTAGATATTTCTTTATGCCCTGGGAATCCCTGTAGGAGAACCGTCATAGATTTTATAGTATGTTATCATTTGCGTTGCTTCCACAAGTCACGACAACAATTTAAATGGCATTGTTAATATCACAATTTACCTAATCCGTTTTCAATGTCCTCTTTAATTCTTTTCAACCGGTGGAAAGGCAAGATAAAAAGAGATTTATAAAATTGCTATGTATTATGCTACCTCTTAACTGCATGGTTTATTTGCTTCCTAAATGATCCTACATTTATAGTCAATTGTCATCAACAGATAACACATCAAAAGTCAACTCCAATTTCACATCACAGAGGAGGTGATTCTGATTTGAATGTTGTTTATCATAGAGAATATGCTACTAAATCCAGTTTATGGGAAGATTATGCCATTTAATTTACTTTTAGAGAGAGGGATAGGCTTTCACGAGAAACTTCATTATCTATTAGAAAAGTAATAGAGCACTGTCCTAGTCTGTGCAGTTTCCAGAAAGCATGGCCACATGACACAGACAAAAACAAGGTAAAGATGCCTTTCCCAACACAGAGCGCACTGTGCCTGTGGTTACTTTCAGGGCCTTGTTCTGGTAGGAAGCAGCTGTGTGACTGGAGGAGACAGTGGCCTGACCCGTCAGGCTGAATCCACAGGCCTTCAGGGTAGGTGGTGGCTGAGACGGAGTTCTGTTTTATGCAGTCACTGTACCACTTGTCAACTGCCTTTCAGCAAGAGGATTATAATCTGGGCACTGTGTGCTTCGTGGGGCAGGACTGCAATGTGACCATGAGTACACTGGGCAGAAGCTGTGGGCTTCGCTTCGCTGTGGTTCATAAATTACCATCATAACTCCTCCACCATCTCAGGAAACTGAGGAATCTAAGTGTGTGTGTAGCAGTGATGCTTTGGGAGGTTTTTTGTTTCACATTAAAATCATGGTTCAAATTTTCTCAGCCTGAGAATGTGAACTCCAGTAACTGTTTGGAAAGATCATTGGCCACTTTAGTTTTCTTTATTATCTCTTTATATTAAAATAATAATTTCTAATAGCATAAGAATTTTATTCTACTGCAAAGCCAAAAGCCAATATTGCTTGTCTCTAATTTTTTTTATAGTGCTGGAGATTGAATTTAGGGTCTGTCTTTGCTAGAAAAGCATTGCATTACCTTGATGTATTCTTATCCCCAACACTCAGTCTTCATATTAATTTTGAAACCAATTGCCATGCTAAAGTGTCTTCTAAATGTACAATGTCTATGTCTTAGTCACTGTCTTTTACTGATAAGAAACTCTATGACCTGCGCAATTCTGATAAACAAAAGCATTTAAATGGGGCTTGCTTACAGTTTCAGAAATTTAGTTCAATATTGTCATGGCAGGAAGCATGGTGACTCCCAGGCAGATATGGTGCTGGAGAAGTAGCTGAGAGATCCACCTCCTGAGACTCAAGAAGAGTGAGAAAGACTCTGGATTTGGTTGGCATGGGCTTTTAAAACCTCAAAGCCCACCTCCAGTGACACACTTTATCCAACAAGTTCACAACCACCAATCCTTCTAATCCTTTCAAATAATGCCACTCCCTTGTGGCAAATATATGAGCCCAAGGAGGCCATTCTTATTAAAACCACCACAACAGCTTTGTTAGTAGTGCTAGACTGTTTTTCTATCATACTGACAAGTAGCTGAGGGAGGTAATTTAAAGGGAGGAATTATTTCTTTTCGCTTTTGGCTTTAGGCCATCATAGTGAGAAGGACATGTGGGAGCAGAACAGTTCATGTGATGACGGTCACAAAGGAGAGAATGAAGCAGATGCCTGATATAGCTGGGTTTCTCCTTTTCTTGCCTTCTTCCGTCTAGACTTTGAGGCTATGGCATAGTCCCATTCACATTCTCAATGAGTTTACCGGCTTTAGTTCTTCTGATTTAACACTTTTACTGATACAGTTAGACATGTGTAGACTGAACCCCTAGGTGCACATGATTTCAATCAAGTCAACAATCAAGCTCAACCGTCACACACATACGCATATGTATGCACATGCACATACACAAATGACATGCGCACGTACACACACACACACACACACACACACAATCAGCCCACTGAATCCAAAGGTGCCACTGGGGCATTCATTGCCATGTGCATTAACTTGGTCTTGAGAATCTGTATGGCTAGTTTTATGTCAGCCTCACATGGCCAGAATCATCAGAAAGGAGGGAGCCTCAGCTGAGACTGGCCTGTGCACCAGCCTATAGGGCATTTTCTTAATTGGTGACTGAGGAAGGGGGCAGTTTATTGAGGGCGGTGCAGGGCCATCTCTGGGCTGGTAAGTTCCCGGTTCCATAAGAAAGCAGGCTGAGCAAGCTGTGGGGAGCAGGCCTCCCTGCCCTCCACAGTCTCTACCTTGTTTGAGTTCCTTTCCTGACTACCTTCAAAGATGAACAGAAGGATAAACCCTTCCTCCCCAAGCTGCGTTTGGTCAAGGTGTTTCACCACGGCAACAGTAACTAACGAGGATAGGATCCTATGAGTGGGAATCCCCAAACCAAATATTTCACCTTGGTTCAGAGGAAAGGTTAGGTTTTCACTCAAGGACTAGTTAAGATTGCCACTATGGTCATCCACCATAGGGCAGCAGTTACAGTAGGAAGCAGTGAAACAGAAAAATCAGAATAGCAGCATATAAAATATAAACATATTTTTAAAAATGTACAAATAAAATAATTTTTTCTCTCTACTACGTGTGGCCCCTTCTAATATTTCTCATTAGAGAATAAGTAAACTTTGTCCATCTCAGTGTAGCTGCCTTACATTTCGGGCGTGATCTGTTTGGGAATGGGTTTCTAGGGTCCCTTGGAACCTTCCTATTCACCTTCATCCCCGGGCAGTCTGACCTGCCTTCTTTCTGACAGTGAGTTCACCTTTGATGCTCTATTCACTGTTCTTACCATGTTCCAGCCAGGACCATGGTCTTCTGTTTAATACAGTGTTAAAATTAATGATTTGGTTTAAGGCAAATTTTAAAGGCCTGCTTTTATCTATCGCTCTTATTTGTCCTATGCCATTTTACTGGTGCCTACTTGGCAGCATCACACTGATAAAAGTGACAGAGGCATTGAATGGCTGGATTGAAGAGGTCCAGGGGGCTGGCGAGATTGCCCAGCGGTTGAGGGCGTGTACTGCTCTTCCAGAGGACCTGAATTTGGTCTCACTTCCGATGCCTGTTTCCTCACGTCAAGATGTAACTCCAGGCCCACAGGAGCCTTCTTCTGGCTTCTCTGGGCACCTGCACACATGTGTTACACACACAAAGCTATTTTTAAAATATTAAAAATAAAGACCTTCAGGATTCAGGGCTCAGGAGCCTCCAGGCCAGGGCTGCATGCAGCCTGTGCGGCCTGCTTGACTGAAAGTGCCTGTTCCATTCCTGGCTCCTTGGTTCCTCACTGACAGTTCTTTCCTTCACACATCTTTGCTTGGGCATCTGGCTCAGCAACAGCCGCGGCAACGGCAGGGCAGACCTGAATGTAAGCACCACTTACTGTTAGGAAGGGTGTGATAGGGCAGAGGTCAAGGACAAGGTCCTTGGGTGTGACTTGTGAGGAAGGGGTCTGTGGGCTTTGCTCCACTGCTTATTCTCTTCCATTAGCAGCAGCAGAGCACTCTCTGCATGGAAACGCTGCACGTAACCATTCTTTTTTGTATTAATCTGTCCCCGTTGATTGGATCCTTCCCATTAGCTGGCAAACACGTTCATGTATTGTCTTCAAAGTAACTGCCTATTTAATCCGCTTATTTTCCTTTTGTGGATATGTTTACTTTCCCCCAAACTTCTAAAAATTATTGTCCTTTAGCTCATTTTATTATTTCCCGTTCTTTAAATTATGTAGCACACATGTATACACACACACACACACACACACACACACAGACAAGTGTGTGCACGAGTGAGTGTGTGTGCACACGCACATGTAAGTCACCTGTGTTTGAGTGTTTGAGGAGGCCAGAGAGGCTAGCACGTGTGCTAGAACTGGAGTTTCAGCTGCCCAGGGCAAGCCCTGGGAACTGAGCATGGGCCCTATGGAGGTCCAGCAAGCACTCCTCAGTTCTCGGTCATCTCTACCATCCCAAAATGCCCGCAACTCAGATTCCGGCTGAGGCAGGTCTCAGCTTAGTCTCCTGTCTACCTAAGCAGACACTTTTTTATCCAGCGAGAGCATGGCATTGCTGGGTACAGTCAGGTCAGAAAATCCCCAAAGGATCCACAATAAAGGAATTGGAGGAGCTAGGTTCCTTACGTGCTGTGTTCATAATTCCAAATTAAATATAGGTTCTTGTTCAATATAAGGCCTCTGGCACTCTTCAGTACACTGTGGGTTCTTTAGGCACAACGCTGCATATTTGCCTGCCTAGCTTTCTCAGGTGTCATGTCCAGTTCCCGAGTCAAAGGATAAGAATTATTCTCCACCTGAAGATCCCAGGAGTCTTTTATCATCCTGCCATTTCCTACTTCATTCATTTGCTGGTTTGGACAGGACAAGATTGGCCTGCTTGCCTTCAGCCGGCTGCTCCTGGATTATAAAATAAAGTTCTCTGTTCCTTTTAAGTGGCCCCAGTGATACATATTTGATGTTAACTTGTTCTGACTCATGGTTGCAGAAGGGGGAGCTTTTCTGTGCACACTGCCTGCTGAATGTGAATGAGGTGGTGCACTTTTATCAACTTACAGCGGGTTATGTTTAACCATGAGAGGAAAGCAACACACCAATTATTCCCTTGTTCAGCTTTAAGCAAAGATGAATAGAGCAGAGTTCAGTGGCATGAGTGACTCGAATCCCTGGATTAGTCTCTGCACATGACGTCCGAAAGCAAGTCATAACCACGCACTCGTTAGGGGCGCATACATACCATTGCAGGGTTTTAAATTTGCAGCCCACCGGCTTGTACTAGTGGTGCAGCGTGGATTGTCTACTGGGTCCTAGCTGGTCTAATTAACTTGGAAGCTTTCCGCAGAAAAGGAGACGGATTCCATCCCTGCAACAGGCAATTATGAATTCTGTTGGTGCTTTTAGTCCCCCAGAGATTTATTTATACACGTCACTCAAGAGAACAATTTGCAGTTCTGGGTAAATTGCATGGCTTAATGCAGACTGCCGTGCCCAAGGTTCAAGCTTTCCCCGCCTCTTGAAATGGAACAATCACAGGCTATGTATCTGCTCCACATTCAGTGCGTCCCAGGTGTGAAGATGAGAGCTGTGTGGTTTTGGGGGGCACAGACATGATTCTGTTAAATCTAATTTCATGAACTCTTTCTTATTGGGTTGAGATTATTTGGACTGGAGCTTTGGGAGAAGTGGGTGGGCTAAACAATTCCTGCCACCAGCAAGTGTGACAGAGCCTCCACCGGCCAGACGGTGGGTTCCTGGCAGAGCTGTGGTATACACTCTCACAGGAGAGCCTTGGTGAAGGGATGATCCAGGTGAGGGAGGGTCCTGCCCCCACATGGCTCTCACTAGGGCTAGTTTCATAGTTTACCACCTTCTCTCTCTCTCTCTCTTAACCCAAAGACCTCCCTTTCCTCCCAGAGAGTGTCTCCATTCCTTCTGATCTACTGACCAACCCTGAGCAAACTGTAACAGGGCGGCTGTTGGGAAGGGGGGCCTAGGTTCTAAATGCCTCTAAAAGCCATTTTAACAGCCTTCAAAGGCTCATCGGGTACGCTGCATATCTTTGTTTAGTTTCATGTTTTCAAGAAAAGAACAGAGCACAGGAGTTTACTTGAGGATAAAAACTAGATTCTGAACATTGTTGTTGGAGATAGCTTTAAAATGAAGTGGCTTCCCGGTATTGGCATCCTGTTTTATATTTTACACTCTTCAAATTATTAGAAGGTAGCCACAATCACCTTTCTAGGCATTGATTAGCAATTTTGTCCTCTCAATGAAAAGGAAATATTGAAACATAGAGCTTGAGGAATTTTTGTTGTTTATTTCAAGGTAAATGACTCCCATTTGAAAGTTAACAGTGGTGCTAAAACAGTGTCACAAAGCATAGGTTTCACCGCGACCAGGCTTATGGTTCAAAGAGGTTTTAAAACCATTATTATGGAGAAGAAAAGACATCATAGCACAAAAGTTAGTTGTCTTTTTTTTTTTTTTTTAATAATGAAGAGAAAATTGTGTTTGAAGTCAGGTGCCTAAAATTTTGATTCAGGACCTTGAATAACCTATTCTGTTTTAGTTTCAGTTTCCACTTTACAGAATTGGTATGAAATTAAATTTAGGGCACAGACAAACTGAAAGGTTCTAGAGTCATCTATTACTTTAAATAAGTCTTTTAAAACCCTGGCCCACTTGATGGAAAGAGAGAACTGGTACTACCAATCGTAATTCAATTTACACACACACACACACACACACACACACACACACACATACACATACACACACATACACGCTCACACCATGACACATGTGCACCCCCCCAACACAAAACACATAGATGTAAGAAAATACCCCATACCATTTGCAAACTTTTAACACATGTATTGGTCTACCATTAATCTGTCACTTCATAACTGCCAGCCTCCCAAATGTTCCACACCCCTTGGGGACCCCTTCCTTATAATATCAGGTGTTGCAATAGTATAGTCTCTATAGTTTGGCTTTCTAAATGATATGACTTCATGTGTTTTATTCAACTTGGTACATATCAAATAATAAGACTTCAATTCACAATGTCATAATTCATAATTCATTTCTTTTACCAAAATTTCAGGTGATGAGCTTTATCTTCCCTTGTGGTGGTACAGGAATGTAAATCTGTAGTTAGGCAGGTAGCTTCTTTCAAAGGGCACCGAACAGAGAATGTGATGAAGCTGGGAGTGTGAAGATGCTATTGGCAGAGACCTCAGTGTGGATGATTTACTGTGTAATGATGCTGGGAGTGTGAAGATGCTATTGGCAGAGACCTCAGTGTGGATGATTTACTATGTGATGATGCACGTATCCAGACCCTTCCTTATGTGAGAAGCAAACAGTGACTGCTTAGCTGTAGTGGCTAAAGTTGTCCTGCTCGTGGCAACTATTGACTTAGAAATCTCAAGTCTTACTCTTCATCCTTTCCTTCTTTCTTCCCTCCCTTACTCTATCTTCTTTCCTTTTTTTCACTTTTTAAAAACTTATATTTTTATAAATTACAGCTCATTCACTTTGTATCCCAGCTGTAGCTCCCTCCCTCATCTCCTCCCTTACCCCTCCCCAAGTCCACTGATAGGAGAGGTCCTCCTCCCCTTCCATCTGACCCTAGCCTATCAGGTCTCATCAGGACTGGCTGCATTCTTTTATTCTGTGGCCTGGGAAGGCTGCTCCCTCCTAGGGGGGAGGTGATCAAAGAGCCAGCCACTGAGTTCATGTCAGAGACAGCTCCTGCTCCCATTACTAGGGAAGCCACTGGAGACTGAGCTGCCATGGGCTCTGTGCATGGGAATCTAGGGGTTCTAGGTTATCTCCATGCACGGTCTTTGGTTGGAGTATCAGTCTCAGAAAAGACCCCTGTGCCCAGATTTTTTCTTTGATCTGTTGCTCTCCTTGTGGAGCTCCTGTCCCCTCCAGGTATTTTTATCTCTCCCTTCTTTTATAAGGTTCCCTGCACTCTGCCCAAAGTTTGGCTATGAGTCTCAGTATCTCCTTCGATACCTTGCTAGGTAGGTAAAGTTTCTTTTTTTTCTTTTTCTTTTTTTGTGATGGGGCAAGACAGTACAATTTCCTCCATCTTATATTCTTGCTGAAGCCATTTCAGGATTAAGTAGAATCTGATCTCCTTGATGGAGAATCCCATGGAAAATTAACTCATTTCTAGGAACCCAAGGCCAGAATGTCCTAGCTAACTTATCTCAGATTCGGCTAAACTGCCTGTTTTTTCACTTAAGGATTGCTCTCCAGCTAACCACTTATTTTAGTTTCCACTAAAACTGCTTGCTTACAACTGCTTACTTTTGTGAAGCCCACTTCAGCTGCCTAGCCAGATAGGAGGACATGGTTTCTTTAAAATAAACAGTGTTCTGGAGTGTTCTGGGGCTACAGCCAGGTCATGGAATACCTGGAACCTGAGTGTGGTCTCAGGCAGCTAGAATAAAGGCTTACAATTGGCTATAAACTGCCTGTGTGATTGTCTCCTAGGCTACCCTTTTTAGTGTGTGTGCATATGTGTGCCACTGCAGTGCATGCACATGTATGTATATGGTTGGGTGTGTGCACACCTGCTCAGAGGCCCCATTCTCCAATTCTCTAAGAAGCAGAGAGTTGTCAGAGAGATTCAGAAATTCACTCTGCTATAACTCACAGGATTTGCTGACCACGCAAGAGGTGGTGGGCCTGGAGAGGCAACAGTAAGGACACTTAGACATGGCTACAGTTCTCATTAAACTGCAGTTCCACAGGGTGGACACACACAGCTCAGATCTCAGTTTCCCAATGTTAGCGTTTTAAGGGAAGGACAGAAGTCTTCCATGAACGCATGGGAAAGAAGTGTAACCTCCCCCAGGGATTGGAGGTGGGGTCTGTGAGGAAGGGACACATGAGCTGAAGGAATGGGCAGTAAGAGCTTCGTCAGCTACGTCACTCTAGGCGCTTCACCGAAGTTGCTAGTACCTGGGGGTAGTACATGCACGTGTTTGTATATCTCTGCCTGTTCACGAACGTGTGCATGAGTGACCGTCAATAGAGGGATGGTGTCACCTGACCAGCTGTGAGGTCCTTGTCTCTGAAAGCAGAGCTAATTGACGATTTTGCTTCTGTGGGCTGTGTAAATTCATCTGTCAGGTGGTTCAGCCCTCATATTTGAGAGTTTCAAATTTCCTGTGCTGTGTGCCTTTGAAAACTTAGATCTGAAAACAGACAAACCCCAACAACAAGGTAAAAGAAAAGCCACCCTTTCATCTCTGCTTAGATAACGCTGAAAATAGCTAGAGACTCTAAAGCTGGAGTGTTAGAAAATAGCCAAACTGTGGCAGTTTCTCAGAAAGTTGGAAATCAATCCACCTCTGGACCCAGCTATACCATTCTTGGGCATATACCCAAAGGGCGCTTTCTCCTACCACAGAGACACTTGCTCAACCGTGTTCATTGTGGTTTACTCATAATAGCCAGAAACTGGAAACAATCTAGATGTCCCTCAGCAGAAGAATAGATAAAGAAAATGTGGTGAACTTATACAATAAAGTATTACTCAGCTGTTTAAAAAATGACATCATGAAATTCGCAGGCAAATGGATGGGACTAGAAAAAAAAATCATCCTGAGGGAGGTAGCCCAGACCTAGAAAGATAAATATGGCATGCGTTCATTTATAAGGGAATATTAACCATTTAGTAAATTACAATCAACTTATAATCCATAGACCCAGAAGAATTAGGTAAAGAGAGGTAAAGGAGGTTAGGGGTCTTGGGAGTGGGGAATGCAAAGTTTTCCCTGAGAGGGGGAAATAAAATAGATTTTATGGGCAGACTTGGGGCAGATGGAAATGGAAGAGGGAATCAGGTCGGAGAGGGAGATGGGGTCGGGGAAGAGAGTGTGGAGGGAGACAGCTGGTGTGGGGGCACACTGGGGAGTGGAAGCCTAGGACAGGGGAAATTTCTTGGACTCTGTGAGGTGATCCTAATGAGGAGTTTGATTCTGAGTCTCAAATGGCCATCTCTGTAAGCAAAGTGAGACTAGAGAGCATTCAGTTGAGTTGCTGGTCAAGAGGGTCCTATGGAAATCCCCAAATAACCTAGGCTATTGCTAAGACAAATTGCTGATTTCCACAGACAGTGGGCCCTGTTGCTGAAGGCAACACCCACATAACTCAGTGAACATGGAGAAATCGAGCTGGAGCCTACATGGAGCCCTCATCTCTACATTCTCGTATTTTTGGTGCAGGAAGATAGTCTGCAGGCTAACAAAAGAGAAAGGTGGACACTACTCCAGCCACAAAACCTTTAACCGACAATCTGTCCTGCCTGCAAAGCATGCTAGGCCAATGGTTGCGCAGAACTTGTGAGAGTAGCCAGCAAATGTCTGATTTGATCTATGCCCCACTCCGTGAGAAGGAACTGCACCCCACACTCCTCAGTAACCAAGAACCAGAGACTGGATAGCCCAGAGACCTGAGGTAAAACCAAACACTATTGGTCTAAAAAAAATCAATATAACGATTCCTAATGATATTCTGCTATACTTATAGATTATTGCTGTATCCAGTCATCATCAGAGTGGGTTCCTCCAGCAGCAGAGGGAACAGACCCAGAGATCCACATCAGATATCATACAGAAAGAATCTAAATTGGAGGTCTCCATCAAATCCCTCTCTCCAGGGCACAGGCAATCCTGTGGAAGATCAGGCAGAAAGCGGGGATGAAGGATGCCAGGAGAGCAAGGTCCTCTGACTCAACTAAGCAAAGAGCATGTGAGCTCACAAAGACGGAAGTAAGCACAGGGCCTACACAGGTCTACACCAGCTCTCCTGCACATACCTTATAGCTATTAGCTTAGTGTTTTTATGGGACTCCTGACTGTGAGAACGGGTGGGTCTCTGACTCTTAGGCCTCTTCTTGGGATTCTTTTCCTCCTGTTGGATTTCTGTGTCCAACTTTGGTGTGATAGTTTTTGCTTTAGCCTACTGTATGCTATTTTGTCATGTTTGGTTGTTAACTCTTAGAAGCCTGTTCTTTCCTAAGGACAGACAGAGCGGGAGTGGATCTGGAGGGGAGGGAAGAGGGGAAGAAACTTGTAGGACTAGAGGGAGGGGAAACAGTAATTAGGGTATATTGTGCGAGAAAAGAAGCTATTTTCACTAAAAGAAAAAGGGGTGGGGGAGAGGAACTTGGCCTATTAGTAGGAGTAACAGAGAGAACATGAAGACAAATCCATGACAGCAAAGACGCTTGGGGGCTAGATCAGCAGGAGAACAGCACAGGGATAGTCCTGGCTGAGCTACCGCTTGCTCAAGTTAGCAGACGCTGGCAACTCGGGCTAGGTTTTTTCCCCTCAGTCTTTAATTTAGCCTGTAGACACAGAGCCAGCATCTTTCAGCAAGCAGTCTAAGGTTTATTGTACAGATGGGATTCCTATCTCCCCACCACTACTTTCAGCTGTGTGAACATACAGAAGCTGATACGGCTGTCAAGACCCCATCCAGGGTTCCCAGGGAGTTCTGAAGGTTCCACCATAAGCACTCAGATACATTGCTTCTAATCAGCACCTAGACACTTAATCGCTGTTGGGGTTTGAGCCTGGGATGCTGCTCCCAAACTCGACACTGCTGGGAGAGGACTGAAACTTCAAGAGGCGCCGGCGAGAGGTTTTCAATCCCAAGGACCCTCCTCAGCGGACTGCGAAGCACGCCCACTAAGCATTTTAAAGCCTTCCATTACAAAATCGCAAGGAAGCGATACTGCTGTGGAAGATCCCAAGGTCCGGTTTGTCTGTGCGTTGTCTCTCCCCTGCTCCGCCACTGAGGTAATCATTTAGATGTTGTAGGAACGGCTCAGACCAGTCCATCCTCGGTTAGCTTTCATTCTTTTGCTCAAAAGCTGTCAGTCCGATGTTAACTGCTGTTACACAGAGCCAGCACCAGGCGGCGATCAAAGCCCACTACACTGTCAGTGCACCTTCAGCCATGGATCCCCACTGTGCACCCAGAACAGCCTTCACTGGACACCGCTGACAGAGACACCGGCCGCCGGCCGTAAGGTAACTTGGAACCCAGAAAGAGGATTTTCAATGGTATTGTGGTGTGGCATGGCACACGTATTCAGTAGGATTATTATAATAGCAACAACGGTTACTCTGCCAAAGGCTGAACAATGCCATCCCATAACTGTAAATTACGCACAGAAAGCAGAAGGCAGAGAATCACCCTGCCTGGTGCCCCCGCGAGCTGGTAATTTACGGGTGCCATGAGCCTAGCTTCTGTTCCCGAACACGCGCAGTCTCGTGAATGCACTGCACTCCTGTGAGAACTTAAAAAGCCCGGTGACGCTTCAAGTGCCCAGAATTCCTCAGACCAACGAACCGACCGTGTTTATGACAATTGTGGCTGGATTCTTGGAAACAGTTGCTGTAACAAAGCCCTTGTTGAAAGGAATGTGAGAGAGAGAAAAAAAAATCTGGTCAGTGCTTTGTGCTCGGGGATCATGCCAAACATTGTTTGTGTTTGCCTTTTAATGTTCAAGACGCAAGCAACCGCTCCTCTGGGGCTGTGTATTTCCGTTACTAAACACTGGCTTCCCCACTTCAATTCCCCTAAGTATGAAACAATTGTTCCGTTGATTTTCCCTTTCTCTTTGTCAATAGACTTCTTGCAACACATCTTCTAGTATCAGATAGCACTAGAGGTAAAGACACATGGCTAAATACTAGAGCAAGTTTCTGAAAGTGGATTTCATATATTTATGTCTATTACCCAAGGATTTCATTCACGACTGTGTTTTGATAGATAACCTCCAAATCTCCCCCATCCAACTCTTTACACATACCCATTCATTTCTACCCTCCCTCCTCAGGTACTATTAAAAAACAGCAACAACACTGAATCCATTTTTAATTTAATTCCCTAAATTAGATCCTTTAACAGAAGTTTCCTCTCTCTAGACTGGCTTCTCATCTTGGAGGCCACTCAGAAAGAAACCTCATTTTCCCATATATATATATATATATATATATATATTTAGTATGACATCAATTATGCTGTATACTGAATACATGCAGATGATAAACGAACCAATGAAATTTCACCAGCTAAACACAGCCATGTAACCAAACTTCTCCTAAGACACACCCCATCACCCCTAAACCCTGTTATGCTGTAGTTTATGCCTGTGTTTATCATTCACTCACAGACGTTGCAGTCTGTGTCTACCTCATGTAATTATTGGAATGATCTTGTTTTACTGTGGTCTTTCTAGAAGTGAGTTCGTATTTGAGGGCTGCAAATAACAGAATCACCATCATTGGGAGAATCTATTGAAGATGAGGGTTCACAGTCCCCACTTCCCCCAGGGTGGGGTGGGGACACGGCTCAGCTGTTTTTACAGTCCTTTCCAGTAATTCGGGTAATTCTCATTTGGGTACACCCAAAATGTTGAAAGTCCTTCCCTACCCTTTAAAGCTCTGCCTCATTTCATAACACTGTGTCCCTCTCTTAGCCTTGAAATTGTGTTAAAGCAGCATTTTTCACCAGTGTTGCACACCTTGAATCCCAGCACTCTGGAGGCAGAAGCAAAGTATCACTGTGAGTTTGATGCTGCCCTACATGTCTACAGAGTAAGTTCCAGGACAGCCAGACAGTGAGACTCTGTCTAGAATACAGCAAAACCAACCAACCAACCAACCAACCAACCAACCAACCAACCAAGGCAAGACAAAACAAAACAACAATCCCCCCCCACATAAAAATACAGTGTTCTCTGTTTACTGAGTTGTGACAAGATTACATTACCTATCTCTACTCTTCTAAGCTTTAAGGTATCAGCTCTGCTGAGGTATGATTTATATAAGATAAAACTATTCAATAGATCCTCTTACTTATTTCCAGTGCAGAGTCATAAAACTGTTGGTACGTTCTAACAGAATTTTTTAAGGTACATTTCTATGCTTTGACTAGACACAAATAAGAGGCCTTTGAAAATATTTGCTGAAGAAATGAGTGAGACAAGCTATGCAAATAGAAACTAACCCATCATGCTTAAAGACTAATGGGCCCTACAAAGTAGGGTGTGTGTGTTGGTAAATCTTGCATGAATCTGTTTTTCACAGTGGATGCAGACTTGTGGTATAAGAGCAGATGGGCAGCGGCAGCCCCGTGACTCTCTTCTCTGCCCTGTCCATATTTCTCAGTCTCCCTAGAGGTTTACCTCTGGTCAGTCCCAACTCAGGTAGAATCTTTGCCTTCTCTCTCTCATTAGAGCCTTTCTGGACCAATACCTAGCCAAGGAAGGGAGATTAGTGGGCACCTGGCTTCTCCCTAACATGCCAGAGAGGTGGTTGTGAGGGGTGGTTTATCTACCTTCTCCTCCTTCCCAGACAAGTGAGCTCCCAAACACCAGTTACAGATCAGTCACTCTTGTGTTTCCTCCCTGCTTCTTCTCTGAGCTTCTGGGACCTTCCCCTCAAAGGCCTGTTGTGCCCAAATCTTAGATTCAGTGTCTATTTTTCAGAAGATCTAAAATAAGTTAGCAAGACTGACTTAGAATAAGGCAATGAAATTAACAAATTTCTTCTCTCTTGAACAATTTCTTCCACTTCTGAAAATGTGCTCATTAGAGAGTGGGGTGCCACTATGTTTTAGGGCTGCATGAAAACCTTACTCAGCTTTTTCTAGGTATTATGCACATGGTTTTTCTTTGCTGCAAGATTTCCAGAAATGGATGACTCATGTGATGACTAAGAATCAGAGCCAGTCTTAAGACATTGTAGTAGTGTCACGTAGTTAAGAAACACAGGAGTCAGCTCCCTTGCCGGCTCCTTGGTGATACTGTGCTTCTTTTCTGGCCTAAACCTCTATTTCCTTTCTGGGAAAGTGTAGGACTTGAGAGAGAATGAGAGAGAGGTAGAGAGATAGAGATAGAGATAGAGATAGAGATAGAGATAGAGATAGAGATAGAGAGATAGACAGACAGATAGATAGACAGACTTTTTTTTTTTTGATAGACAGACTCTTGTTGTCTTAGGTCTACTCAGAGTTCCTGCCTTCAAGGAGCTTGCAATCCAGGAGCAAAGATCTAGATCATTAACAAATAATGAAATAAACAAAATGCTGAAAAAGACAGGATTTAAAACCCAGAATGTGAAGACTATGCAGAGCAGAGCCTGCCAATGAAACAAGAATGGAGCGAGTAGGGAGAAGGGGACTCGCTTGTCATCTCATTCTAAAAGCACCAGGGACAAGATTCCTTTCTCACTGAATGTGATTGCACAGGCTGTGAGCGCTCTGCTGCCAGATGAGGGTTCTGAGGAGGAGGAGTAGAGCAATCTGGTTTACACTGAAGAGGATCACCTGCCTGCTGTAGAAACAGGCTGATGAGGCAAGAGTAGGAGCTTGCAGCCTAGTTAGAGGCAGCAAAGTGATCATAGCTTAGTCCATGTGGCAGTGGAAGACAGTTGGGACAAGGCACAGGACTTAACCATAGAAACTTGCTGATGAACTAGTGAAAAGAGGAGTAAAAGGGCCTCCTGTCTGGGTTAGTAAAGGAAAACGTCAGTGCCTCCCTGTGAGTTATCTATCAGGCAGCTTCAAAGCTCCAGAACAGGAGAGGCTATTGCCATGGTTGGTCATAACGAGAGAGTTAGACACTGTTGTTAAAGACCCCACACATTTCGATTGCAGAACACAGCCAATCTTTAACTTTCAGGAAACTCTTTCCTTGCTGGCCAGCTTTCACAGTGCTCGGTAGTTCTATGTAGCCTGCTGGAGCAGGAAAGACATCCCTGACCTTATCCAGCAGTGGGCCCTGCATGCTACAGTGTCTGCCTGCCAGGCAAGATGTGCTCATTGGTACCAAAGTGGCAAGACTGTTTATGGGGACAACCAGTTCCTCTCTTGATTGGATAGGAGGCCTGCTTCAAAGGAAGGAATTTATGCCTGCTCAACGTGGTTAAAACCTGTAGCTAGGGTAAATGGTCCGATTATTAAGCTCCTTTCTAAATATTTATACCTACATTCATAAATTTGTGATGTTTTCAGTCTTGGTTAAAAACAATTTATTGCACAGAGTACTAGTTATTGAAAGAACTAGACTAAGTTAATTTGAGCATTAAGATATAAATAGGAAATCTATATCAATATCCTTTTCAGGGACACTTTGGAAGAGGGGGTAGAAAGAAAGTAAGAGCTGAAAGTTACGGTGGATTCTGTGAAAGGCTGGCCTCTGAACACGACCTACCTGTTACAGCAACCGTGGTCATCTGCAGGAAATCTCCACAAACCCCAGACAGTTAAATTCTATCCCGAGTGGAAGAGTGGCTCCCAAAGCACCCTACCCCACTCCCCAGCTGAGGAGCCAATGGCAGTTGATGGCTATTGAGAGAGGGAGAGATACTTTTTGGGGGAGAAAGAGGGTAGGTTGCCCACGCCCCAGTGGATGGCCCCACACCCATGCACACATAGAAAGCACTAACTGAATTCAAAGGGTTATAAAAACAATAGCAACAAAACACCAGACTTTCCTTTGTCTTGGAGGAGAGATAAGAAATACATTGAGGGATAGGGGAGCTGGAGGGAAGAAGGAGGGGCCAAACATGACCAAGCTATGTTGCATTCTCATGTGAAAATTTCAGTAAATAATGTTTTACAAAAACTTGCTGGTAAACTGGTTACAAGAGAATAGAAACACAAAGCATTACCATGTTTTCAAATAACTATCATTTATTGAATTGAGGTGATTGGGGAGAATGACGTTCGGCAGTAAAGCTCATGTGAGTGCAATGTTTATTATTCATCCTTGTAGAGGACAGCGGGATGTCCTAGTTAAAAGCACATGTTCTGGAGTCCAGAAGCCCCATCTAATCTGCGTTTAGCTATCTTATTTCTCCTCAGTTTCCTCGTTTGTAAATTGGAGCTAAGAGCAACAACTTGCTACCAGAATGAAATGGACTGATCTGCATGGCCATTCACAGCACTGGGTACCTGGCAATGATCATTCAAATGAAATATTGCCTGGTAAATTTTGTGAGTCAGAGGGTTTGGGTTCTGAGCAGAAATTTGGAGGCATTAAAGTGCAGATGAAATTCCAAGCTATAAGACTGGATGAGGCCACTGAGGGAGGCAAGGCAGACATTAGAGGTAAGGTCTCCAGGGACTAAGTCCTGGGGTGAAGAGAGGGAGAAAGGAATTTATACCTGCAAGTGACTCATGTTTAAGAACGCTACATTTCTTTTGACCATTCAAGTTCCTACTTGAAAATTCAACTGAGTGGCTGAGGAAAAGTGAATTCACTTGGAAATATGTGTGCAGGGGGCCCAAAGCAGAGCCCGTCTGGAAGTAACACTTGTCTTTTGAGGAAGGCATAAGAGTGTCAGAAGCTGCCAGCCATGCGCTACACGCTCTATTCTCCTCAGAACGTGAGTAAAGCCGTCATAGGCGATAGGTTTAAAAAACAGAATGTGACTAAAAAGAGGGTACCCTTCAGAGAACGAGTCCCTAACAGGATCACACAAAAACTTACACACTTTTTGCTTATGTCAATTCATGCTTTTGTTGCTGTTGTTACTGAAACAGCCCAGAATGATAAAACAGCAGCTTCTGTCTTGTGGGATGACATCTGTTCTGAAATTGTACTACAATAAACCACTTCTTGTGGCACAGGCCTGTTACCCCAGCTACATGACAAGCTGAGGCAGGGGACCTCAAGCTCAAGCCTTACCCGAGCAACTTAAATGAGACTCTGTTTCAAAACTGAATGAAAGACAAAGGGAGGTGTCGGTGGCAGCAAGTTTGCCTGGCATGTAGGAGACCCTGCATTCAACTATAGCACTGCAAAAATGAGTACATAGACACATGTAAAACAAATCTGTCACTGTCATCATGTCTAAATGTACAGTCCTATGTCAGTGGTTCTAGCCACAGGTGTGGCAGATGTTACCTCTAGTTCTAAAGTGACTTCATCAGCACAAACAGAAACTTCGTATGCATTGATGTCATTTATCCTCCCCCCTCTTTGTGGCACTCTTCAGTATCTGTCAGGCTCCCCAAAGGAACAGAACCACTAGAGCACATACATATGAGAAGGGTGCTTGTTGAAGTGACTTACAGGAGGTGGTCTGGGCAGCCCCCCAACAGCTATGTCACACTGCAGAGGAGCATAGCCCAGTAGCTGCTCAGTCCATGAGGCCAGATGCCCCGGCAGTTTCACATGGTGCTGGAGGGCTAGAGGAGCTAGTCTTAATGTTGAAAACCTGATGAAACTGGCTTCTGATATCAGCAAAGGAGTTTATCATCATCATCATCATCATCATCATCATCATCATCATCAGCAGCAGCAGCAGCAGCAGCAGCAGCAGCAGCAGCAGCAGAGATGAACCTGCCAGTGACAGCAAATGCAAACAGACGAAAGCAAAAGTTTCCCTTTTCTAACTCCTTTTATCTGGGCTGCCACCTGAAGACATCATTCAAATTTAGGATGGGTCTTCAGACTTCAGAAAACCTGTTCAGGCCCCCAGGGTATGACTAGCAGCTTGCCTTTTAGCTGATTCCAGATCCAGTCGAGTTGACAACAACTTTTTGTTGTGCTGGAATCAAGCTCATGACCTCATGCATGCTAGAAAGCACATTCCATGGAGCTTTCAGCCTCCAGTGCCATCTCAGTTACTTTCTCGTCTGTAGCGTTTCTGTACATTGGCCTACTCTAGATATTTCTTGTTAATGGAAAGTGCAACATTCGACTCTTAACAAATGTTTTTGAGGTCCGTCTGTGTTACAGTATACAGCAAAATGATAATAATTCACATTCCTCAGCAATTTTCCATTGGGTCTAGGCATGGTGGTGCACACCTTCAACGCCAGCAGCAGCCTAGTTGCTTGTAGTTCTATTGGATCTAAGCCTCAGAGGAGACATATTGAATCCGATGGCCATTCTGTGCTTAAGTTTTTGAGGAACTGCCAGACTGTTTTCCAAAGCAAACATGTCACTTGGCATTTCCCCATCCTTCCTACAGATCCTCATAAACACTGTAATTTCCCAGATACACCATGGCAGAGAAGTGGTTTATCATTGTGCCTTTGACTTGAATGTCACTAGTGATTATGAGGCTGATTGTCTTCTTATGTGTGTTTAAAAATTAATTCCCCTGCCATTCTATATTGGGCTGTCTGTCTTTCTGACGTTAAACTGAAGGAGTTCTTTCCATATTCTGGACAATAATAAGAGGCCTTTTTTTTTTGGTTGTTATGAATGTTTAGCTTCATTCCTTTTTGGTAGGGCTATGTCTTTAGCTACTTTGATGATCCATTGGCTACTGTTTTTATGGGAAATCTACTTCCATCTCTCCACTTTCTCATTCTTTGTACTCCTTGAGTATAAATGCATCAGGAGAGATGCTCAGTGGTCAGGAGTGCTTCCTGGCCTCCCAGAGGACCTGCATTCAATTCCTAGCATCCATGTCCTGCAGCTCACAATGCTCCAGCTTCATGGAACCTGATGTCTGCTGGTCCTCTGCAGGTTCCCAAACATGTGACATATAAGAACACACACACAAAATAAAAAAATTAAAATAAATTTAAATTAAAAAGTAAAGTGACTCTCTTAGGTTGGATGTAGTAACATACAATAAAATCCTGGCAGCTAGGGACCTGAATTAGGAGTTCAAATTTAGTATGGGCTACATAGGGTGTTTCAGGCTAGTCTGGGTTTCTTAGAGAGATTTTTGTCTCAAATAAAAGTAAACAAACTGTGTCATACAGACATCATTAGTTTGATGGGTGGGAACTCATTTGTTAATCTTTACCTTTTTATTTTATTTATTTTTTATTTTTTTATTTTATTATTATTATTTTTTTATCAGTTATATTTTATTAACTCTGTATCCCAGCTGTGTCCCGATCCCTCATTCCCTCCCAGCCCCTCCATCCCTCCCTCATCTCCACCGTGCCCCTTTCCAAGTCCACTGATGGGGGGACCTCCTCCCCATTCATCTGATCCTGTTTTATCAGGAATCTTCAGGACTGGCTGCAAAGCCCTCCTCTGTGGCCTAACATGACTGCTCCTCCCTTCGGGGGTGGGGAGACCAAAGAGCCAGTCATTGAGTTCCTGTTAGAAATAGTCCTTGTTCCCCTCACTTTGGGAAACCAATTGGTTACTGAGCTACTACAGGCTACATCTGAGTGGAGGTTCTAGGTTATAACCATACATGGTCCTTGGTTGAATGTCAGTCTCAGAAAAGACCCTGTGCCCAGATATATTTGGTCCTTGTGGAGCTCCTATCCTTTCCCGATCAGACTAACTCCCCTTCTTTCTTATGATTCCCTGTACTCTGCCAAAGGTTTGGTCATGAGTCTTTGCTTTGAAAACACTGCTAGTTAGAGTCTTTCAGATGCGCTCAGTAGACTCCTGTCATACGTTCAATGTACATCCCATCTGTCTTTCTAAATGAGGATTGATCATCTTACCCCATGTCTGCTCAATTGATTATCTTTTTTAGGTGTATAGATTTCATTATGTTTATCATATCTTATAGGTCTATATAAGTGAGTATATACTGTGTTTGTCTTTCTCCTTCTGGGATATTTCACTCAGAATGATCTTTTCTAGATCCCACCATTTGCCTGCAAATTTCATGATTTCCTCCTTTTTGATTGCTGAGTAGTATTCCATTGTGTAAAAATACCACAATTTCTGTACCCATTCCGTTGATGGACATCTGGGTTGTTTCCAGGTTCTGGCTATTACAAATAAAGCTGCTATAAACATGGTTGAGCAAGTATCCCTTTTGTGTACTTGAACGAACTTTGGGTATATACCTAGCAGTGGTATAGCTGGGTCTTGAGGAAGCACTATTCCTAATTGTCTTAGAAAGCGCCAGATAGCTTTCCAGAGTGGTTGTACCAGTTTACATTCCCACCAGCAGTGGAGGAGGGTTCCCCTTTCTCCACAACCTCTCCAGCATGTGTTATCGCTTGAGTTTTTCATCTTGGCCATTCTGATGGGTGTAAGGTGATATCTCAGGGTCATTTTGATTTGCATTTCCCTGATGGCTAATGAGGATGAGCATTTCTTTAAGTGTTTTTCTGCCATTCGATATTCCTCTGTCGAGAATTCTCTGTTTAGCTCTGTTCCCCAATTTTTAATTGGATTACTTGGTTTGCTGCTTTTCAGCTTCTTTAGTTCTTTGTATATACTGGATATTAGTCCTCTGTCCATTGTCCCCATATCTCTTCAACATAGTACTTGAAGTCCTAGCCAGAGCAATAAGACAACTAAAGGAGATCAAGGGGATAGAAATCGGAAAGGAAGAGGTCAAAGTGTCACTATTTGCAGATGATATGATAGTATACATGAGCGACCCCAAAAATTCAACCAGAGAACTCCTTCAGCTGATAAACACCTTCAGCAAAGTGGCAGGATACAAAATCAACTCAAAAAAATCAGAAGCCCTCCTATATACCAAAGACAAAAAGACTGAGAAAGAAATTAGGGAAACAACACCCTTCACAATAGCCACTAATAACATAAAGTACCTTGGTGTAACTCTAACCAAGCAAGTGAAAGACCTGTTTGAGAAAAACTTCAAGTCTCTGAAGAAAGAAATCGAAGATATCAGAAGATGGAAAGATCTCCCGTGCTCATGGATTGGTAGGATTAACATTGTGAAAATGGCCATCCTGCCAAAAGCAATCTACAGATTCAATGCAATTCCCATCAAAATACCAACTCAGTTCTTCACAGACCTTGAAAAAAAGATTCTCAGCTTCATATGGAGAAACAAAAAACCCAGAATCTCCAAAACGATCCTGTACAACAACAGATCATCTGGAGGTATCTCCATCCCTGATCTCAAGCTGTACTACAGGGCAACAGTAATAAAAACTGCATGGTATTGGCATAGAAACAGAAAGGAGGATCAATGGAACCGCATAGAAGACCCAGAAATAAATCCACACACCTATGAATACTCGATATTTGACAAAGAAGCCAAATCCATTCAATGGAAAAAAGACAGCATCTTCAACAAATGGTGCTGGACCAACTGGATGTCTACATGCAGAAAAATGAAAATAGATCCATATTTATCACCCTGCACAAAACTAAAGTCAAAGTGGATCAAGGACCTCAACATAAAACCAGATACCCTAAATCAATTGGAAGAAAAAGTGGGGAACAGCCTAGAACTCATTGGCACAGGAGACAACTTCCTGAACAGAACACCAACAGCACAGGCTCTAAGAGCAACAATCAATAAATGGGACCTCATGAAACTGAAAAGTTTCTGTAAAGCAAAGGATACCGTCATCAAAACAAAACTACTGCCTACAGATTGGGAAAGAATCTTCACTAACCCTTTATCTGACAGAGGACTAATCTTTATCTTTTTATTATATAACAATCTATTTACATTTGAAATAATTGCTGATAAAAAATCTATCATTACTCTTTGTTTTTTCTGTGCTTCAAAGCTTTTGCAGTTTACGTAAGTGAGTTTATAAGGACAGGAAGGAGACAAGAAAATAAATAATAAGCTTGCAAATTCCTTCAAATAGAAGCTACTGTTTATCTTTATAGTTATTATGACAGAACTGTCTTTAACCTTAAAGGAAAACTCATTCAAAAAGATGCTGTGGTGTGAACCCAAGACTCACACAATGCCTCAGCACTATGGCTCACCCTCTCACAACTCACTGAACATGAGAGAAAACCTGGGCGTGAACGAGTCATTTCCACCAATATGATTCAACATACCATCTGACCATTTCTTTTCTTTTAGCCCCTGCTTCTCTTACTTAGGAACCCACATGAAGGCTAAGCTGTTTATTGGCCACATCTGAGCAGGGGGTCTAGGTCCTCTCCATGCATGGCCTTTGGTTGATGCATCAGTCTCTGTTTTGTTGGTCTCCTTGTAGAGCTCCTGTCCCCTCAGTGTCCTTTTATCCTCCCTTCTTCCATCAGATTCCCTGCACTCTGCCCAAAGTTTGGCTGTGAGTCTCAGCATCTGCTTCGATACCCTATTGGGTAGAGTCAGATTCCCTCTGTGGTAGGCTCCTGCTCCTGTTCCCTGTCTTCTTCCACTTCCAATGTCCGTCCTGTTTACCCTTCTGAATGAGATTTAAGCATCCTCCCTAGGGTCCCCCTTGTTGTTTAGCTTCTTTAGGTCTGTAGATTTTAGTATGGTTATCCTATATTATATGGCTAATAGCCCCGCTTGTAAGTGAGTATATTCCATGTATTCCAATCATTCTTTCTGGTTCTGGGTTACCTCACTCAGGATGATCTTTTCTAGTTCCATCAATTTGTCTGCAAATTTCATGATGTCCTTGTTTTTAATAGCTGAGTAGTATTCCATTGTGTAAATATACTACTATATCTGTATCTTTTCTTCCATTGAGGAACATTTAGGTTGTTTCCAGATTCTGGCCATTACAAATAGAGCTGTTATGAACATAGTTATGCAAATGTCCTTGTTGAATGGTAGAGCATTTCTTTTTGCTTAAAAAGAAAGAAAGGAAGAAGGAAAGAAAGAAGAAAAGAACCAACAACAAAAGACAATAAGCAAATTGACCTGTTCTGACCAAAGTCATAGTAACAAGGAAGAGGCTGTGGAGAACCAACAGCCCAGGGCTTTAGTCATTGTTCACTGGAGCTTGCCCAGCATCCTCAACCGTCACCGTACGTTACAATCAAGATATGGTTTTAAAAAACATTCTGATGTTAGTTTTTCTTCAGCACAATTATTTTTGAATATTTAATTCTACTTAGAGGGGGAACAGGGAAAGATTTCTGTACATTTGAAATTTCCAGACTCTGGCTATTATGAATAAAGTTGCTACAAACATGGTTGAGCAAATGTCCTTGTATACTTGAGCATCTTTTGGATATATGCCCAGGAGTGGTATAACTGGATCTTGAAGTAGCACTATTCCAAATTGTCTGAGAAAGTGCCAAATTGATTTCCAAAGTGGTTGTACAAGTTTACATTCCCACCAGCGATGGAGGAGGGTTCCTGTTTCTCCATATCTTTTCCAGCATGTGTTGCCCGTTGAGTTTTTGATTTTAGCCATTCTCAGGTGAAATCTCAGTGTTGTTTTGATTTGCATCTCCCTGATGACTAAGGATGTTGAGCATTTCTTTAAGTGTTGCTCTGCCATTCGATGTTCCTTTATTGAGAAGTTATGTACCCCATTTTTTCTTTGGATTACTTGATTTGTTGCTGTTTAACTTCTTAAGTTCTTCAGCAACAAATCAAGAACTTAAGAAGCTGTTTAACTTTTTGAGTTCTTTATATATTTTGGATATTAGCCCTCTGTCAGATATAGGGTTGGTGAAAATCCTTTCCCAATCTGTAGGCTGTAGTTTTGTTCTGAGGACAGTGTCCTTTACTTTGCAGAAGCTTTTCAGTTTTATGAGGTCCTATTTATTGATTGTTGATCTTAGAGCCTGTGCTGTTGGTGTTCTATTCAGGAAGTTGTCCCCTGTGCCAATGAGTTCAAGGCTCTTCCCCACTTTTTCTTCTAAAAGGTTTAGTGTGTCTTGTTTTATGTTGAGGTCTTTGATCCACTTGGACTTTAGTTTTGTGCAGGGTGATAACTATGTATCTATTTCCATTTTTTCTACATGTAGAATAGACATCCAGTTAGAGCAGCACCATTTGTTGAAGATGCTATTTTTTTTCCATTGTATGGTTTTGGCATCTTTGTAAAAAAAACCAAGTGTCCATTAGTGTGTAGGTTTGGTTCTGGGTCTTCTATTTGATTCCATTGCTCCACCAGCCTATTTCTATGCCAGATGTCCCTCAACAGAGGAATGGATGCAGAAATTGTGGTACATTTACACAATGGAATACTACTCAGCAATTAAAAACAAGGAAATCATGAAATTTTCAGGCAAATGGTAGGAACTAGAAAAGATCAGCCCGAGTGAAGTATCCCAGAAGCAGAAAGATACACATGGTATATATTCAGTTATAAATGGATATTAGACATATAATATAGGATAATCATACTAAAATCTGTACACCTAAAGAAGCTAAGCAAGAAGGAGGACTCTGAGTAAGATGCTCAATCCTCATTCAGAAAGGCAAACAGGTCAGACATCCAAATAAGTTGAAAACAAGGAACAAGAAAGGAGCCTACCACGGAGGGCCTCTGAAAGACTCTACTCAGCAGGGTATTAAAGCAGATGCTGAGTCTCATAACCAATCTTTGGGCAGAGTGCAGGGACTCTTATGAAAGAAGGGGGAGATAGAAAGGCCTGGAAGTGTCTGGAGCTCCACTAGGAGAGCAACAGAACCAAAAAATCTGGGCACAGGGGTCTTTTCTGAGACTGAGACTCCAATCAAGGACCCTGAATGGAGATAACCTAGAACCCTTGCACAGATATAGCCCATGGCAGCTCAGTCTCCAAATGGGCTCCTTAGTAAGGAGAACAGGGACTGTCTCTGACATCACTCAGTGGCTGGTTCTTTGATCACCTCCCCCTGATGGGGGGGGCAGCCTTACCAGGCCACAGAGGAAGACAATGCAGCCAGTCCTGATGGGATCTGATAGGCTAGGGTCAGATGGAAGGGGAGGAGGACTTCCCCTATCAGTGGGCTGGGGGAGGGGCATGGAAGGAGACAAGAGAGAGAGAGAGAGAGAGAGAGAGAGAGAGAGAGAGAGAGAGAGAGAGAGATTGGGAGGGGACAAGTGTGGGGCTACAGCTGGGATACAAAGTGAATAAATTTCAATAAATAAAAAATTATACTAAAGAAAAAGAAATTTCCAGACAAGGGATTAGTGATTCAGCTCTTTTTTTCTTGTCAAGAAAGAACAAGATCCTGGGTTTGGTCCCTAGCATTGAAAATAGCTCTGTAGGAGAGAATTAAACCTGCCTGAAGTCTTAGACTGTTTTCCCACCACATAGAACATCCAGATGTAAGAGGAACAGTCAGGCTGCTGTTAAGTCTTTCATTGTGGGGCCATTTCACAAACAACAGTGTCAGAAAGAAAGTGAGTCTTTTTTTATTTTTTCTCCCAACCCTTGAAAATGTTTGTTCACAGCAGCTTTATTTGTAACAGACAGATTCTGGAAACAGCCTAGATGTCCCTCAATAGAGGAGTGGATACAGAAATTGTGGTAGATTTACATGTAATATTGCTCAGCTATGAAAAAACAAGGAAATCTAAAATTTGCAGGCAAATGGATGAAACTAGAAAAGATCATCCTGAGTGAGGAAACACAGAACCAGAAAGACATGCATGGTATATACTCACTTATAAGCAGATATTAGCCATATAATATAAGATAGCCATACTAAAATCTATGGGCCTAAAGAAGCTAAACAACAAGGAGGACCCTAGAGAAGATGCTTAAATCTCATTCAGAATGGCAAACAGGATAGATACCAGAAGCGGTAGAAGAGAAGGAAAAGGATGGGAGCCTACTATATAGGGTCCTCTGAAAGGCTCCACTCCACAGTGGATTGAAGCAGTTACTGAGACCCACAGCCAAACTTTGGGCAGAGTGTAAGGGAGTCTTACGGAAGAAGGGAGTGGGGGATAGAAGGACACAGAGAGGATTGGAACCCCACAAGGAGACCAACAAAGTTAAAATATCTAGGCCCAGGGGATCCTGCAGAGACTGATGCAGCATCCAAGGTCTATGCATGGAGAGGACTTAAGATGTAGCCCATAGGCAGCTCAGTCTCCTTGTCAGTCCTGGAGTAAGGAGAGCAAGGACTGCCTCTCTCATGAATTCAGTTGTCTGCTCTTTGATTACTTACTCCTGGTGATGCGGCCTTGCCAGGCCACAGAGGAAGAGGATCCAGGCAGTCCTGATGAGACCTGATAAGCTAGGGTAGATGGCAGAGGAGAAGAACTCAACCTTTCAGTGGAGTATGGGAAGGAGATGGGGGAAGATGGAGGGAGGGTGGGACTGGGAGGAACTGAGATGGGGGATTTCAATCAGAATGTATAATGAATAAATTGTTTTTAAAAAGGTAGCAGAATTTAAGGAAATAAAACCTGAATAGCACACATCCATTGGAATGTGTTTGCTCTTTCACAGCTTGACCCCTAATGGGACTATTTCTTCAGATGCAGAGTTTGAAAGGAAGAGACAAAAATATATGAAGAAACAGGTAAATCACTGCTTGTTCTCTACGTTGGGAAGTTCAGTGATTACAGAGGTATTCACAGGGGACATCTTGTTCTTGTTTTGTCTCCCATCCTTTGTGTCAGGAAGGAACAAATGGAAGTAATTAAGAGGCTCTCTGAACATCATTAACAAAGAACACTTTTTATGTCTGATTACAAGTCCAGGTCATCAGAATTTTGCTCCCTCTGTGACAATCAGAACTGTAAACACACATACACATGCACACAGGCGCACACACACAGACACAGACACATACACACACATGCCTGTAACCAGGTATGGTGGCACATGCCTGTAATCCTAGGACTCAGGGAGGCAGAGGCAGGTAGATATATTTGAGTTCAAGGCCTGCCTGGTCTATAAATTAAGTTCAAGACAGCCAAGGTTACACAGAGAAACCATGTCTGGAAAAAAAAAAAGTACTGTCGGCAATATGACTCTATATAGCAGTAGAAACCCTAACTATGGCAAATCTAAAATGTCAGAAGTTAATGGGCTCAGGTATTAAAAACTTGAATGAGAAATAAAAATGTCAGCAGTGCCAAGGTATGTTAATACTGAACATATTTTGGAAATTAAAGCTCATAATTGGAGCCTAAAGGTGGATGAACTCAAGTTTGGTTGTTTGAATAAGAAAGACCTCATAGGTTCATGTATTTGATAGCTGGCCCGAGTTGGTGGACCTATTTGGGAAGGATTAGAAGGTGTGGCCCTGTTGGAGGAGAGGTGTGTCATTAAGGGCCAGCTCAGTAGCTTCAAAAACCCTAACCATTTCTAATAAGCTCTGTCTCCAACTTGTGAATCAAGATGTATGCTCTCAGCTCCACCGTTATAAGCTCACACTCTGAAACCGTAAGCTTAAATTAAATTCATCCATTGCCTTGGTGATGTTGTTTTATCTCAGCAGTAAAAAAGTAACTAATTGATGAAAAATTAAAAAAAAGGGGAAAAAATAATTTAAGAACCTTAAATGACTTTCAAAAGTGGAGGAAAACATGGAGTTAGTCAATTTACATGGAGCACGTCTCACCCCTGGGGGCAATGGTCTCCTGAACCTACTCAGACCTCGGACACCACCACTGCTAGTTCTAGAACTGACGCAGGATGTTCCAATGAGGGGGTTAAAGCTTCCCATAATATTTCCTATAAGCCCACACCTGTTTGTTTATATCCCCCATTTTTATTCATTATTAGCCAGATAGAGCCAAGTAATTGTGGTAATGATACTTGCTTTTTTTGCCCAATGCTGGAATGCTAGTAAATTTAGGTATGCCCTGGTTACTCGCATGCCTCGCTGGGTGCCTGTGACCATTGATGCCCCTCACGCTATGACTCTCCTCAGACAGAAAAGGGATCTTGGAATTACAGCCGCCATTGTTACTGCCATCTCATTGGCGGCTGTTGGAGCTACCACCGTGGCATTAGCCATGAGTCATACTGTGCAGACTGCTCAGACCCTGAATAATCTTTTAGCCAATGTAGCTCATGCCTTAGATGTACAAAAAGAAATTAATGCTCAACTAAAAGGAGGCTCGATGGTGTTCAATCAGAGGATTGACCTCGTGCAGGAGCAAATTGATACCCTATGGCAAATCGCTCAACTTGGCTGTCAATGGAAGTATGCTGGACTTTGAGTCACTAGCATACAACATGAGAATTTTTCCTGTGCTGCAAATCTGTCTAAACAAGTGTCTAGCTATATTTTAGGTAATTGGACTGGAGAATTCGATACTATGATGGAGCAGCTGAGAGTGGCCGTTGTCATGGTAAATTCTACCAGAGTGGATGCAGGACTAGCCACAGGATTATCATCATGGATTGTTGCAGCCATGAATCATCTGAAGGAATGGGCGGGCATGGGAGCGTTAGCAGGCCTTCTGGTGTTGGTCTCCTTGGTTTGCCTGTGGTATATATGCAAGATTAGAGTCTCACAACAGCATAATGCAGCCATGACCATTCAGGCCTTTACAGCCATTGAAGCAGGACAGTCTCCCCAAGCATGGTTGGCTACCATAAAAAGCTAAAATGGTACGCTCAGGATGCGAGGCTAAGCACTGCACTCAGGGTCAGCTGCTTTTCTGATTGCATGCAGGTTGATGCCCCAGGCCCTGCCTCTGAGAAAAAGGTATTGGATGGGTCTGATGCTCTTTGGGTGGATGACACCTAAATGAACATCAGTACAAAGTCCCAATTTATTTCTAATATCAGAGATCAGACCTCTACTCTTGCCTGATGCATCTAAAACAAAAAGGGAGAACTGTAGAGAGCTGCGGAATGCAGCACCTTAAAGATGGAGCTGGTTTCTGCCTTCCACCTTCCCGATGGTGAGTGCTCTCTGTCACAAACAACTCCACATTTGGCTAAGGCTGAGGATCTGGCTTGCTTCCATGTATGTGGACATATCTGCATTGCCCACGTGGCACGCTGGGGTTGGCTACCCAGAGGCTATTTAAGCTGTAGGCTGGCTTTCCCCAGGGTCAGATGATTGTTCAAGGTTCCTGAATAATCTGCATTGAAAAAAAAAGTAACTAAGATGTCAGGTTTTGAAATGAACATACTTGAACATACTGAAACATAAGCATAGCATTTTGCTAGAGAGACTTGGGCCCTGGTTTGTGGCTATTTCCTACTATCTGAATTACTCCTTCCAAGAGGGAAAAGGGATGTCCATAAGACCCAGGAGATTCAAGAAACTTGCAAGACACAGGAATAAGATTCACAAGACCCCTCCCCAAGAGTATAGAGCAATTCCACAGTTGCTAAGAGGAGGAGATTGGACAGGGAGCTCCAGGGATACAGCCTTCCTGGGTTTTCACTCTGGCTACAGTAGGGTTTTTGCTGATGCAGGTGCTTCTCAGTCACTCAAGTTTCTGCAAGTCACTCCAGTGCACTCACTGTCCAGCAAGCTAGACTTGGGTGTATATATATATATATATATATATATATATATTTTTTTTTTTTTTTGGTCTGTAGAAAAAAAAATCCCTATTTGGGATGAATAGACATCTCTCTCCCACCAAAAAGTCCTATCACAGAGTCATTCAGATGACTCTCATACTTTGCTTTCTTGTACAAAGCATTTCTTTGTAAAGAAATCTCCTGTTTCCTTTAAACACAGTGAAAGTACGTGGACAATAGAGTGCTGGACAGGGCAGGAATTTTTTTCCTTGTGAGTGAAATCAAATGGCTGTTGAATATTTATTCTCAGTTCCAACTGTAGATAGGAAGGCAGGATGGTGATACTGCAGAGTCCGCCATGCCCTGGGGGCTGCTGAAGGGGGAGCTGGACAAAGGCTTCCAGCCTTCACCCTTCGTCCACACAGAAGCTGCTGGTGGGTTGTCACAGTCCTCCAGGTCTTCTGTCTCTAGTAGTTAGATGTCATACTGTAAAAACCAGAGAGAACTGGCATCTCTAAGCGACTCGCAAGTTTTCTTTGTAAAATATCTGTTTTCAGTTTTAAGTTGTGTGTGTGTGGGGGGGTATATATGCCAAGGAGCGCAGGTAACTAGAGTCTGAAAGCAAACGTCAGGTCCTGTGAAGCTGCAGTCTCGAACAGTTGTGAGCCATCTGTTGTGGATACCGGGAATCCAGCTTGGTGCACTGCCAGTGTAATTATGGGGTTAAGTCTGATCCATCACTCTAGCTCAAGTTTTCTATTGTTTAAGCTCTTTGCATTGTGACCTCAGAGAAGAAATAAGACCACATAGGAGAGTCATCTCTCACAGGCGTGGAGCTAGTACGGTCCACTGGGCCTCTGGCTCAAGGAGTAAAAGAGATCTTTACAGAAGTCACAAGCCCAAGTTGTCTCAAAGGAAATGACTGAGAAACTAGGTGGAAGAGAATCAATAGCTGATTGAGTCTTTCTGTGTCTATATCCAAGGTATGGTGCAGCTGTCATTTTGTGTTTCTCATCAGCTAAAACAATACAGATTCAGACAAGGTATGTGGTTTCTGGTTTAACTACATCTCCCAGTAGTGGGAAACCTACAATTATGCCATGTTTCTTTTCTTTTCTTTTTGGTTCTCAGATTTGCTTGTTTTATACAATGCTCCTCTGCTATTACACAAGAAAACTTAAAACAAATAGAGGAATAAAAAGCAGTGTTCAAGAAGGCCCAGTGTACATTCACCATCCACTTCTACCTCATAGCCCTGTTAGATGGGATTTCAAAAGGACACTCATGGCAAATGGCCAAAAGACACCGACAGAAGGTTCTATCCTTCCTTCCACCAGCACAGGCTGCCCATCGCCTGTTCCTCCCCTGCCACTGCCTGAAGTCCTTCTCTGAGTCTTGGAGGAGTGCATTGTTGTTTTGCCGCTGACTCTACCCAGTTTCCTTGATGTCCAGTTTACCTCTGTGCACCTAATAAGGACGTGTCGGAACTGAGAGTGCAGAAAAGCCAAGCACCCCCAGGGAGGAAAGATTCCTTCCATGCACTAGCACTGCTAGATAAAAACACCTGAAATATCACTAACTTCAGAGTGGTCTACGGCTTAGATTTTCTATGAGAACTATATTTTTACATTCCAATAGTATTTTATACAAGATCATTTATTAAAGTTTTGAAAAGTGTGTGTGTGGCATATATTATCTTCTTTATGGCTCTGTGAAAATAAAATGCTGTGCTCTTATTTTTATCTGAAATGAGTGCACAAAGCTAGGCAGCGTGCCCAGTTTCACACAGCTGATAAGAGGCAGCCTGGGGATTCTAACCCAAGTCTGTTTCCAGATCATTGTGGTACACCTGCTCCTTGAGTGACGTGTGAAGCCCGTGTGTTGCAGCTAAGCTGCCAACCTAATAACCAATTAACTTTTAATGTTTTATATTTAAATTTTTATTTTATATAAATGTGGTCAGGGTGTAGCACTCACCTGGACTTTTCAAGAAAACGCATCCACATATCATGAAAATCTTCCTGAGCCAGCACATATTCTATGCATGTTTTAACAGCCTTCTGGTTTTCTATTGCACTGATGTATTGAATGTGTCATAGCTCAGTGGATGTCTGAGAAAATTCTAGTTTTTGTTATTACCTATTGTGATGGTGAATATTGGCGGCCAACTTGATAGGATCTAGACCCGCCTAGAAGACTCAGATCATGCCTGTGAGGGATTTATCTAGACCAGGTTTACTGAGCTGGGGAAACCCGTCCTGAATGAGGGCAGTGCATTCTGTGGGCTGAGGTCTCAGACTGGGTGAACAGGTGAGAGTTAGCTGAGCACAGTCATGCTCACCCCTTTATGACTGTGGACGAAATGTGACTAACCATCTCATAGTCCTGCTGCTGTTACTTCCCTGCCAGGATGACTTCGTTCTCAGTCACTGTTCTATTGCTGTGAAGAGACGCCATGACCATGGCAACTCTTATAATAAAACAAAATGCTTAATTGGTGTTTGTTTAAAGGTTTAGTCCATTATCATCATGGTGGAAAACATGGCAGCATGCAGGAAGACATGGTGCTGGAGAAGGAGCCGAGAGTTCTACTTCCAGCTCTGCAAGCAGCAGGAAAACAGGAGCCCTGGGCTTGCCTTAGCCTTTTGAAACCTCAAAGCTCACCTCCGAGGGACACACTTCCCTCCACAAAGCCTCACGAATCCTTTCAATCAGTTCCAGGAATAAAGACATTTGAGTGTGTCTATGCAGTGTAGTTCCAACACATCTATTTCACCATTCCTCAGTTGACGGGCATTTGGATCTCTTACGAAGAACGTGTGTATCCATATACAGATATTTGTGTTTGCATAGGTCTTCCACCTTGAAAAGGGATTCCTGGTTACTCTCCAGGCTAAACATTTCTATCAGTTCCCCAAAAGAGTTTTTCTAAGTTGTTGAACTTGTCTGAAAAAAAAGCACATGTGTTCCAATTTATTAACATGCCCACAGATTCTTGTTAATATATATTTCTTATTATGATAGCCATTGTAGTGAACTTGAAATGGTCTCCAATGTAATGTTGATTGCATTTCCCTAATACCAATAACCCCAACCATATTTAAGTTCTGGTTATTGCTCACTTGCACACCTCTGAGGACTTAAGCGCTTAAAGCCTTGGCTTGCTTCTTTTCTAAGAGTTGTGTTTAAATGCTCAAGTAGTAAGGGATATTTATTCATTGTGGATAGCATCTTCTTTGGCATATTTTCTACGATTTTCAAGTATTCTTTCTCATTTTTAAGGTCACCTTTTCACTTTTTCTACCCAATATGCTTTAAGGTACAAAAATGCATAATTCTGAATGAGCCCAATTTACTATTATTTTAGATGTTTGTGATATCAGAAACATATCTAGAAATCTTAGATGTCATTGGTGTCATGATCTAAAAATCCTTGCCTCATCTAAAGCCACAAAGGTTTATATCTACATTTTCATTCAGGTACTGGAGGGTTTAGCTATTGTTCTTAGATCTCTGATCGATTTTGAGTTAATTTGTGTTACATGTTGTAAGTTTACAGTCCAACTTCATTTTTCTGCATGTGGATATCCGCTTATTCCAGACCACGTCTTAATCTTTAAATTGATTTCTAACTGCTGTTGAGCTGTGCTTTGGAGGTCAATGTGTGTATCCCTGTACCAGTATTGCACAACCTTCTTCATTATAGTTTTGCATGTTTTGAAGCTACAAAGTGAAAGTCATCCCGCTGTGTTCCTCTTCAAGGATTTCCATCCTTTCTGGCCCATGTGGCAGGATAATCTTGTTGATGTCGTCAAAGAAGTCTGCTCTTCTAGGAAGCCTTACCTTGAGCCTGTAGGTGACTCCTGGTGGGGCAATAGCTGCCACCGTGCTAAGTCTTCCACACCATTAAACATGGACTAGTTTAGGTTTATTTATATTTTGAATTCTTTGTCCTATTGGTTCGTGTTTGAGATTATCGTTATGTGACCTGTGAAAATGCTTTCTGATTTTCATTTTTAGATTGTTTATTTGACTTGTAAAAAAAAAATACAATTTATTTTTTAAACATCGGTCACAGAGCTTTGCTGAACAATATGTGTTGGGGATTCAGAATTTTCTAAAAATAAGAATGTCAAATAGAGGTAATTTCATATTTTCTTCAAACTGAAAGTTTGCTCTTGTGCTAGTAGTAAAACAACAGACACCTGCCCTCTGGTACATTTTAAATGTGAAGTACAATATTGCTAACTAAAAGTACAATATTATACAATGTTTTCAGGCCAGACAAACATAGCCTAGTACGCAGGGTCTTTGGGGACTTACCAGCAGGTCAAATGTTGAAGCTTTTTGGGAATGGACCTTGGTGTTGCCCTAGCCTCATTCTGCTCCCTTTTTTCCTTGCAAGGCTGCTGGTGTTCAGTGAGGTTATAGGCTATTACTTTTCTTTCACAATTTCCCCAAGTGAGCACCCTAAGTATGTGACCTATTAGTCAGAGCTTTGCCCACTCTGAACCGCTGGATTTTAAGATTTCCACAGAGCTGCACAGGGAATAATGGAAACATGCTGTATTGTTTTGTTTTGTTTTGTTTCATTGGTGGGACAGAATGACCAACAAAAGGAAGGCTTTGTTTTAGTTTGTGATGTTTTGAGAAAGGATGTAATGCACCATGGTGGGGATAGGATGGTTACTACCCACAATACATCTGTGGTCAAAAGCAGAGACAGATGCTGTTGCTCACCTCTTTCTCCTTTTCTTCTCTTTTTTGAGTCTGGGACCCCAGCCGATGGGAGGGTGATTTGTCAGCCTGGGTCTTCTCTTCTCAGTCCAGGTTCTATGTAACACACAGAGATGCGTCTCTGAGGTGACCATGTGCAGTCAGGTTGACAATGATGGTTACATCTGCTGATCTTGCTTTTCTCACTAGGATTCTGCTGTTTTTCTTTTTTTTTTTTCTTTTCTTTTTGGACTACAGGGAGCCCCTGGTTAATTTTCAGTTTTCTAAAATAATAACCCCCCAGAAATTTTGCTTTTCATAACCACTGCTTATTTTTTTAAGTAGACAGATTTTCCCCTAACTCTGTTTAATTGATGCCACTTTTAATCTTCTTTGAAGATACTCAGTTTGAATTCTAATGATTTTATGAGTGTATTTTGAGATGGGGCCTGAATAACTCCTCTCTTACCACTCCCAAGCATACAAAGCTAGGTCGCAATCACACAGGGGTCCCCTGCCTATGTCGTATAACTTGAGGGACAGGTTCTTCTTCACCAGCTCACCCCACTGGAGATACCACCATCAAGTGATAAACAAAGCACAAAGTCCTGAGCACTGTGTGAGACACAAAATACTTCCTTGGGAGAGCCACAGGGCCTTGACACTGTCCTGAAGTCACACATCCTTATGAGAAAGGACTACTTGACTGATACCACACAGGAAAGAATGGTGAATTCTGCACCTATGCCTGGGATGGCGCTGCTGCTGGCAAGAAAGAATAAAGGTAGCAAGGTGAGCTGAGAAAAGTCTGAGAAAAGAGATAAGTCTTGGAATTAAATCCTAATGTCCAATCTTTACTTAATTAAATTCTCTGTGTTATTCTGTTCTATAGTCTTCACCGGTAAACCGCATAGACTAAGGGTTCATTATGTAGGGCTGTCTAGGAGGACACGGGGTGGGCAGCTGGCAGAGGAAACACGCCTACACTAGTTGACTCTGGAGGTGCAGATCTGGTGAGTAAACAGGGCTCAGTGGTAGACTGGCTGAGGAGAGGGAGGTCTCTGTGACTGAAGGAAGAATGTGTCATCAATTTTCTTCAAACCGAAGCCTCCAGTTGGCCAGAATCTTGCACACAGCTAGTCGTAGCACCTGCTGCAGGTACCGACCTACACAAGGTGCCTTATCACACATTTGGCCACTTTTCCCTTTTTAAAACATCCACAAAAAAGCAAAAAAGATTGTCACTTCCATCAGTCATTGTTTAGGCATTTAATGAAGCTGTTGGAGATTACCTTCCAATAGCTCCCCTGACTCCCTCCTGCTTCCGTGAGACTTTTTATCTGCTCAAGTCTCAGTGCAACATTTTGCCTCCCATCGAGCCTGAGCTGTGCATGTCTTCTGGTTTAGCCATCATTAGTTCCAACTCCCTTTAATAATTAATACCAGTTCTCACTCCAGCCAAGCTGACAGACAGTTGCCTCTGCCTCTCCTTTTGCTTTTTAATTGGCACCTTGCGAGCTGCAAACTGCACAGTGCAAATGAGTTAAATACCAGGTCTGGCTGACATTTCCTTGTTGACAAAAATCAGCAAGCTCACTCTAAGGAGTGTTTCATGTACCACCGCAGCGATGGCTGTGACTGAAGGGGCACAAATCCTCCCATGGTGCACCCTGCCCCCCAGACAGGTGCTTAGAAAATGGAAACGCAAAAGTTAAAAATCTGAACACACATTTGAATGAGTTCTACAAATCAGTTTAAATGTCACTCTCCTTAAATTTTCTTTTTAAAAACTGGATTTTAGGTTATTGTTTTGAATGAACACAGCTTTTCAAAAAAATTTAAATACATAATTTCATATGGTCTGAATTAAAAATAAACCTGACCTATTCACTCAGTGCAATGAGTCCTGTCTAACATAAGACCACTATAAAGAAAGTATTTGACAAATAAATATTTTAGTAAAGCCATGCATTATACAATATAGGCGATTATCTCTTATTTAAAAGACGGAAATTTGCTTACACAGATGCCTCTTTAACAATGAAAGTGATCAAATGTAATTTGTACCCTAAAGTTATAAAAGAGAAGCCAGGAGCTGCGGGTACAGCCCAGTTGAGCATGTCCTTCTTTAGAATACTCAGCTGCCTGGTTTCCATCCCCAGTGCTGAATTAGCTGCTGTGTGGAGGCAGATGCAACACAGGATGACCAAAGCCATCCTTGGCTATTTAGGAAGTTGGAGGCAAGAATGTGCCATGTGAGACCATGTCTCAAAAACAAGACCAACCTCTTCACTCTACAAACCAACCATCCATCTATATAACGGTTAGAGTTGTCATGTAGATGAACTATTTCAGGCAGAAATCTCCCACTGAACTTATCGGTTAGAAGAATCTACTTTCCTGTTTCTGTACACAGAGTGTGTCATTACATGTCTAAGTTTGGCTGTGATAATACAGGCTCCTAATTTTTTTTTTTTTTTCTGTTCAGAGCGTTCTCTTTTCCATTGTGTTATCAGGTGACTTCAGGGACACCTCTCGCCTTGTGTTGTGGATCAAGGCTGGAGGAACAGTCACGACTGGGAATGTATAGCGTGATGCTTCTAAGCCTTTCTGTTGGAAATGGCAGGAGGCATCCACCTGGTTCCTAAGTGGGTCATGCTTTTAAGCCCAAATTCAGTGAAGTGAGAACTATCTCTATTAAAGGCACAATGGTCACAGCACCAGAGGCAGGGGTTAAGGCCACCACAGCAATGACAACAACCTCCAGTTAACATTGAATTTAATTAACTTGCATACAACTTTCTAGTGTGAGTACACCCCTAATACTGCACTGATCGTAATTAAAATACAGTGGAAGCTTAAGGCCTTTTTGTTTTCTAAATTTGGTGCTTTGTGATCCTGGCAGTACCAGATTCTCTTTCTAGAGAGAAGGAACAGTGACTGTTGGGTAAAATTAAAATGCAATTTATCATTGTGTGTGTGTATTACTAAGCTATTATATTTACACAGGTACATAGTCTGATCTATCACTGCTTCCTGTACCATGAACGTTACCATGTTGAATCTAATCTAATCTAATCTAATCTAATCTAAGGTCCTGTGGTTTCACATTTATGTTGAAATAATGGTGATTCTCAAGCCAGACCCAAGAACTCAGTTTCTTACCAGTATTCATACTATCTCCCACCTGGCTCCACCAACAGATTAGTTACATGTGGACGGCTGGAAACACAGCATATTCTGTCTTCTACAGGCACCGATTGCTGGCCTGCCCTGTTTCAGATCCACATGAAAGCAATTCAGCTCTGGTAGCCCATCATGGCCTGTCTTGAGTGCTCACTATGCCACAGGAATCTGGGTGCCAGTGTCTCTAAAGCAGCAATATCACCGAGCTAGCATGGGCCTCATAGGAGGAGGGGAGCCCTATCCTCATCAGCTGTCTGTTACTGCCACAGGACAGAGAAAGTGCTGCCGGTTTTTATCCTGACTGAACTGGTTCACACTCAGTTCCATGCCTGTAAGCCAGCGGGAATAACAGTCCACAGGACACTTTGTATGGGGTTGCTGTACATATACAATGGGGTCCTTGCTCTGCCCATGTCCCATACCCTAGTCTTGTAACTTTGGCCTGTGTTTGTTTCTCCCAGGCTCTCCTTTTACCTCCAGGGGTTTAGATACATTGATTCATGGACCTGGAATATTTCATTTCACCTCCTACCTTGTGGCAGACTTCATGGTTGAGTCTGCAGCAGTGACTTTTCTTTGTTCTACAAAGAAAGCAGCAGCAGTGAGGAGAAATAACCTAAGGGTGATCTAATCTTTGCTCCTCTGGTTGCCTTCTATGATTTAGTTCTGAGAAACACAACTCAGGGAGCCTGGCTGGAAGCAGCAGAGAAAGGCCTTTTCCCTTTTAAACTCTTAAGACATGAATATCTGGGAACTGTGTTTTGCATCCCCCTTACAGGGACAGAGGCTTTGGTACTACCCTATGCTCATCAAAGGCAGAGACAGGACACTATACTTATAGAGCAGAGAGGCCAACAGCAACCTGTGGCTTGGGTAATAACAACCCAAGGCTGGCCTTACTTCTGGATTGACTTGTTGCCTAACACACTTACCTGTTGAAGCCAGTTTTGGTTTTCTGTTCCTTGTAGCTGAAAGTCACTGGACACCATCCCCTCATCTCTGTTTCCTCTCCTGGTCACTCCTTATATTTAGTATTGATGTGAGTTGTGACTATCTTGGGTTTATTTGCTGAAGCCCAGGTTAGGTGGCCTACATTTCTGCTCTCACTATTCAGAAAAACTATTTTTGTCCTCACCACTAGGATATCATGCCTGACAGGCTAGCTGGAAGGAACACGCTTTGCTCAGGAGTTTGCCAGTGTTGTGTGTACCATGGAGGCAGTTCAGTTCACTCAGTTCCTGCCTTTCTTCGTTATGGCAGAGTTGCTTGCCACTTTTATCTAATCCCCCTTCGGATCCGGATCCTGTTCTCAGGCCTCTTGTCCTGCACCATCCCCTCCTGGCCAGGCTGACCTTTCCTCATGGTTTGTTTATTTGAGCTGCAACAACTCTGTAATACCCAGCAGCTCAGCATCCTCATCCTGCTCCCTGTCTACTTTAACTGGTCACACGTCCTTTCCACAGCTCTGCACAAAGGGGTCAAGGCAAGACCCCTGTTTCTTCTGAGATACTTGGCAAAGTGTAACAACAGTCACACAGGTAGTTTATTACCTTATATCAAACGGACGGGCAATGAAAGAATCAGCTCTACCAAACTCACAATTCTGCATCCTGAGGGTTCTTTGAACATCATCACAAGGAATGATGCTTTTTGTTCATGTGACCCAGATGGCAAATGGAAGATATTTAGAAACACAAAGACAAAGTTCAGGAGTCACCCTCCTCTCTCTCTCTCTCTTACACTTGCAAATTAAGTCTTCTGCTCTGCAATAGGCTGTCAGGTGATCTTAGGTGACACACGTGATGTGGAGAAAACAAGTGCTCTTTATTTATCATGAATTTATTCTAGGAAGACGGTTCTCAGTCCGGAAGATGTCCACGATCTCCATGAGGACATTTAGAGAGGAAATTCACACGTTAGCAACTGCTCCAGAGCACAGAGATAAGTCAGAAATAGTGTCCATGGCTTTGCTTTCAGTAGGAAAACCAGAGTGATTTCTGTTGTTTTGGAGCTGTGCCTAGCTTGTCATTAAACTCATAATTCACCTGCCTCACTTTCGTAAATGCTGGGATTACAGCTGTGCACCACCATGCCTAGCTGAAAGTCTTTAAAACACATTCGGTTAGGCCGTTAATACCCCATAACTTCTGTCTAATACCTCCTGTGCAGCAAAGCTTAAATTTAAGCATAATAATTATCTGAATATATGCATGAATTGTATATACTGACCCGCATTGGTCAGCAATGTATCACTATGACAACCACTCAAGATGGGTGACCTGTAGAGAGAAAAGCTTAACTTTCATTTATTTGGAGTAGCTCTCATCAATGATGAGGTAGTCCTATTGTCCTAGACCTTCAACAATGATGTCGACCATGTGATGGAGACAGATTGTTCACTTGAGCAGTGAAAGAGAATGAGAAGATGAGATCTGGGTGCCACTTTGACAACGTAACACCAATGATTAAAAAAAAAATTTCTGGCAACACTGGCATGTAGTTCCAAATACCCATACCTTTAGAGATCTTTAGCATAGATCTCCGTGGATGGGACATTTATCAAGCGGTAGCAGCATTTTTAATTTACTCTTCTTAGACAGTTCAAACATGAACGAGAATAGGAAAACCCTACAGTGAATCTTCACATGTCAGTCATCCAGCTTTGGCAGTTGACAAAGGAGATGTCTTATTTCCCTGACACGCTCCCACAACCTGGTCTCTAACGATTTCCGCCCCTGAATACACTGCTGCTCAGGAGAGGCACCAGATGTGCACATCAGTCAGGGCTGTTCTACTCATGTTCGGAACGAATCAATAAATCAATCAACTCACATTTATTGAACATTAATTTTATACCTGCATTGTGCTAGCTATGATAAAGTGTTTTGAAAACAGTTTTGTGAGAAACGAGGCCCCATGATGGCGGCACATTTTAATCAGCCATGTAGAGACATAGTCTGAGTGCCACACAGCTCATAATTTCAAACTCGTGACTTGATAAATCTTAATGTGGTCACTGAGGTGGGGACACATTAGTGGGAGCCATTCTTCACCTTAAAGTGTGCTTCGCCCATAATGCCTAGAAATAGTGCTTCGGATAGTGTGTATTAAATAAACATTTATTGAGTAAGCAAATGAAAAATAAAACATTATATTCTCAGGGAACTCTTTTTATTAACAAATTAGATGAAATTTTCATATACAAAATGAGACTTTTTTCAATAGTATACCAAAATTTACTCAGGTATTCATTTTTTTTTAGATCTGTATCAAATGTCTACTGTGCATGTTCCAGGTAGAATTGATATTTTAATTTTCAAGCTGACTGAAAATTCCTGATAGATTTAAAGTAATAGCTTTGTGATATGTTTATTATTGAATACATTGTACATTCAGACCTTTAATAACTATGTATGAAATGCAAGCATTATTTAACTTTATAAGAATTTTCTGGTTTGGACAAAAACCGAGAAATGCATGGATAAGGCCTAGTCTGCATCTCTGTGTGACTTGTGAAACTATGAGAGACTGTCTCGCACAAGAAGGCCTTTCTAGCATCTGTTAGTAATTCTCCTACTTGCTGTGGCAAAATGCTTGACAAAAGAATCTTAAGGAAGAAAGGAAGAGTTTACTCTGGCTCATGGCTTGAGGATACGGTAGATCATGGAGGGTTGGTCTCGATAGCTGGAATATTGAGGCAGCTGGTTACTTCCCACCCACAGTCAGGAAACACAGAGAGGCAAGTTTAGCTTGTCTTTTCCTGTCATTCAATGTGGAACCTTAGCCAATGGGATAGTACCATACATTAGACCGTGTTTTCTTAATTTAGTCAGTCTTTCTGGAAATACTGTCATAAATACAGCCAGAGCTATGTTTACATGGTGATTGCAGATTTCTCTGAGAATAAAAATGAACTATCACATTGATTTTGGGTCAATATAGGACCACACTTCAATATAGGGAAAGAAGAAATTTGAAACTTATGGTCATGACATCAGAATTCTGGGTCAGATGTAGAGTCGGAAGTTTCAAAATGTAACTTCAGCTTTTCAAAGAAATAAAATGTGAAATTTTTGCTAAAATCAGGAAATTTTTGTTGAGCTTTTCAAAGAGAAAGTAATTTTTAACATGTGTAACTTTAAGAAATCCCAGTTTATGTTAAACTAACTCATTTAAAAACACAGGTTGACTACCAAAGTAAGACTGTAGTTTATGTTTTGTTGAACTTCAATGTTAAAAAATCAAAACAAAAAACAATACCAAAAACAAACAAACAAAAAACCCTCTGGTCACTAAGAAACTGAAGGTGTTCTACCTTTGTATTTCTTCTCTTTGGTGCAGACTGAATTGCTGTATATAAAGCAATTTTATAAAACAGAAATCAGGGACAGAAAGAAAATGGAAAAAATGTAAAAGCAATCACACTTGTGTCATTGAGTGTAAAGTCAGGTAAGATGACTTTGGGCGGTCTTTGGTGTTCTGACTCTCTGTCCCCTAAGGGAGGAGGTAGGTTTGTGCCTCTGCATCCTAAACTCCACAGGACACTCTCCTCCTCAACAAAGAGTATTTTCCTGTGGGCGTGTAACCTGGTCTGTGAACTGTAGAAAGTATTGTAGCATTCAAGGCTCTTCCCCACTTTTTCTTCTAACAGGTTTAGTGAGTTTGTTTTTTTTTTTTTTTTTTTTTTTTTTAGAGTTTAATAGACTGATATATAAATAATGTTCATGCTGTTTATTGGCTTCTGAGGAATTTATTTTACCTTGGTTATGACCAGTTTTCTCACAAGTAATACAAATGGTTAAAATATAGTAAAGATTGAATTTTTTTTTTCAATGCAGTTTATTCAGGAACCTTGAACAATCCTCAGACCCTGGGGAAAGCCAGCCCACAGCTTAAATAGCCTCTGGGTAGCCAACCCAGGCGTGCCACGTGGGCAATGCAGATAGGTCCATATACATGGAAGCAAGCCAGATCCTCAGCCTTAGCCAAATGTGGAGTTGTTCGTGACAGTCTGTTTTTATGTTGAGGTCTTTGATCCACTTAGACTTTAGTATTGTGCAGGATGATAAATATGGATCTGGTTGTATTTTTCTACATGTATACATCTAGTTAGTCCAATACCATTATTTGAAGATGCTGTCTTTTTTCCATTGTATGGTTTTAACTTCTTTGTCAAAAATTGAGCATCCGTAGGTGTGTGGGTTTATTTCTGGGTCTTTGATTCAATTCCATTGATCTAAATTCTGTTTCTAAGCCAGTAGCATGGCATTTTTATTATTGTTGCTCTGTAGTACAGCTTGAGATCAGGGATGGAGATACCTTCAGAAGATCTTTTATTGTAGAGGATTATTTTAAGCAATTCAGGTTTTCTGTTTTTCTATATGAAATTGAGATTTGTTCTTTCAAGTTCTGTAAATAATTGTGTTGATATTTTGATGGGAATTGCATTGAATTTGTAGATTGCTTTTGGTAGGATGGCCATTTTCACTATGTTAATCCTACCAATCCATGAGTATGGGAGATCTTTCCATTTTCTGATATCTTCTTCTATTTCTTTCTTCAGAGACTTGAAGGTTTTTTTTTTTTTTTTTTTTTTTAATACAGGTCTTTCACTTGCTTGGTTAAAGTCACACCAAGGTACTTTATGTTATTTGTGCCTATTGTGAAGGGTGTTGTTTCCCTAATTTCTTTCTCAGCTCATTTGTCTTTTGTATACAGGAGGGCTTCTGATTTTTTTTTTTTTTTAGTTAATTTTGTATCTAGCACTTTGCTGAGGGTGTTTATCAGCTGAAGGAGTTCTCTGGTAGAATTTTGGGATCACTTATGTATGCTGAATTCTGTGAATAGTGTAGCAGATTTATTCATAATAGAATTTGGAAACAACTTAGATATCCTTCAACCAAGCAAGGAACGGATATAAGAATTGTGGTACATTTACACAATGAAACACTACTCAGAAATTAAAAAAAAAGGAAATCATGAAATTTGCAGGCAAATGGATGAAACTTTAGAAGAGATCATCCCGAGTGCAGTAACACAGAAGCAGAAAGACACATAAGGTATATACTCACTTATAAGTGCGTATTAGTGATATAATATAGGATAAACATACTAAAATCATTAGTCCTAAAGAAGCTAAACAACAAGTAGGACCCTAGATAAGATGCTTAATCCTCATTCAGAAGGGCAGAAAGGATAAACATTGGAATTGGGAAAGACAGGAGAATACCACAGAGGGCCTCTGAAAGTCTCTACTCAGCAGGGTATTGAATGCTGAGACTCATAGTCAAACTTTGGGCAGAGTGCAGGGAATCTTATAGAAGAAGGGGGAAATAGAAAGACCTGGAGGAGGCAGGAGCTCCACAAGGAGACCAACAGAGCCAAATATCCGATCCCAGGAGGCCCTGCAGAGACTGATACTCCAACCAAGGACCATGCATGGAAAGGACTTAGACTCCCTGCTCAGATGTAGCCCATAGGCAGCTCAGTTTCCAAGTGGGTTCCCTAGTAAGAGGAGCAGGGGCTGACTCTGACATACACTCAGTTGCTGGCTTTTTGATCATCTTCCCCTGGGGGGTACAACCTTGCCAGGCCACAAAGGAAGATGATGCAGTCATTTCTGATGAGACCTGATAGGCTAGGGTCAGAAAGAAGGGGAGGAGGTCCTCCCCTATCAGTGGACTAGGGGAAGGACACTGGGGGAGAAGAGGGAGGGTGGGCAGGACTGGGAGGAGATGAGGGAGGGAGCTACAGCCAAGTTACAAAGTGAATAAACTGTAATAAATAATACATAAGTTTTTAGAAAAGAAAGTACAATAGAGAGGACTTAGACTGTCCTCTCGTTTATAGAGAAGACCAGGTGTCTCTTTCCACCTGTATCTATTAGTTGTAAATGTGTAGGATCATGTCCAAACCTGAGCTGAGTTTCAGTAAAGAACAACCGTGGCTGAGGCACAGCTAAGAAATAACCATTCAATGAGTTGAAGAGCTCACTCTGTCTATTTGTGTCACCAACTGTGTCACCAGATGCTCTCAAGAGCCTCGGAGATGGAGACACAAGGAAACTGGTATGGATGAGTGGGTATTTAGGTTCCCAAATTACTGGCCATGAGGGCAATGACATCAGGCAAAAAAGCCCAAGGTACCTGGGAGGGGTGTTAAATGACCCATTTTGAAATTGCTGGACTGTGAACAGCATTTTTACCCCTTACTAATTTTCTCCTAATTGAGTATAGTTAAGGAGTTACTGTAATTGTGGGAGTAGCCATTGTTTTTTCAGCCTTACCTTATGAAGTCTTGCTACACTGCCAAAAGTGTCTGTAGAAAATAATGGGACAAAATACTAATTTGGGTTAGGCAAACATGGATTTAAAATCTCTTTCCATGGAGTGTAGTGTAGGCATTATTTAAAAAAAAAAAAAAGAAACAATCAAAAAACCTCTTTTCTTTACATTTTTTAATCTCTTTCTCCCTATTCCATCTCAATCCCTTTCAACACCCAAACCAGGTAGGAGAG